>NC_060887.1:18565462-18905462 GCF_014805685.1 Silurus meridionalis
AACAAACGTATTACAACTAACAATTGTTTGAATAAAACTAATACTATTTTAATGAAATTACTCCTTATGAAGAAATTATGATTTGATTATTCTAGTGTGTATTTTCACTTTTGTTTGCTTCTTAATTTTGTAGGATCTGAAGAAGTATGGTGCAACTACAGTGGTGCGAGTGTGTGAAGTAACATATGACAAGACACCACTGGAGAAAGATGGCATCACGGTCATGGTGAGTGCTATTCTGTGCTGTAGAATTCTGTGCTGTAGAAAGCTGCTCCATTCTGATTTTCACCATTCACTATGCATGTCCTAAGTATCTACTCCATTAACCTCACTGCTGAAACTGCTACCTACATTATATAGCTAAATATATGGTGGTTTGTGGATATCTGATTATCAGTCCCATATTTTCTTCTCAAAACCTTTACCACAAATATTAAAGCAGCCAACTGTCTTTATTGTTCACTAAATCATTAAGATTTGCTATCACTGAAACTACAAGGACCAATCATGTAAACAAAGCTTCAGCACATGGTTGGTGTGGAAGAACTTCAGTAGTGATCTGCATTATAACTAGGGAAATAACTAGAGAAATCAGTTATTCATTTTTTTATTTTGTAGTATTCAGTATTATCGTTCCACAATAATAACCAGGGGTGAGATTTCAAGCTTTAACTGTAGTGGATTCTGCTTATTGTGGACACTGTGTGTTTATGAGTACCACTATTTACTCGGGTACTATACAATGCAGACACTAAGCATTTTCTGACACGCAAAATCAATATGATTAATGAACACAGGACACACATGGCAGTCATCTTTCCATTTTGCATACGCAATATTAAAAGAAAGTATAAACTTTTATCTGAAGAAAGTATGTCTCTGCAGCTCTCAGCTGGTCAGAAGCAGGATTCCCTCTATGCTCTTCCTGTTAATGTCAGAACTGTCTCTTACTCCCTCCTCTCCTTGCTTTTTTTCTACCTTACACAATCTATTCACAATCTCTTGCTACCCATCCCTTCCATTCCTGGATGCGGATTACACAGCTGCAGTTAACTTCGGTCTGGATGGATTTTTACAGTTTGGTCATGCGCCAGGCTTTTCTGTAACTATGTAAAAAAAAAAAAACCAAACAAACAAAAAAACTGCATGTGAGGCACACAACAGAGCCACGTTATATAAAACCGACTCCTCAGTGCTGTTAGGAGAACACCAAAATCAAGATAAATTCACTTGGAATATTTATATCCTAAGAAATCCACAACTGATCATGGCTTAGGTAGAAGACTAGGTGTTTGTCATGTTACTAAATGTCATAAATATTCAAAACAGAAATAAATATGACAAAAAGATTAGCGTTTCGCTTTTGGTCTGCTGGTGCCATCAGTAAAGGTTCATCGTCTTGCAGCCTATAGGTGATCATTTTATAATATATATATATATATATATATATATATATATATATATATATATATATATATATATATATATATATATATATACACAGGTATATACAGGTTTCCCCATTTCCAAAAATGTGTGTGCTGTTTAAAATGTAAATAAAAACAGAATGCATTCATTTGCAAATCTCATAAACCCATATTTTATTCACAGTAGAAAACATGTTAAATGTTTAAACTGAGTGCTACTAATAAAAAAACAGATAGAGGAACACTTTTTGCAACTAACTGGGTTAATTGGCAACAAGTCAGTAAGATGATTGGGTATAAAAAGAGTATATAAGAGAGGCAGTCTCTCAGATGTAAAGATCAGCAGAGGTTCGCCAAATGTGCGAAGAACTGCGTTTATACATTTTGGAACTTTATCACAATTATCTTCCTCAACATAAAATTGCAGAAATTTCATCATCTACATTACATATCACCAAAAGATTTCGAGAATCTAATGAAACCTCTGTGCACCAGGAACAAAAGCAAAATATATGAGCATAAATTTATATTGGATACCTCGAGTGGTCTGGGTGGTGAACTGGCTTGCCTTGGGTTAGGGTTAGTTTGGTGCATCATGAAGTGAACAATACTACAAAGAAGACCTGTATTGTTGAGCAGGGGGGATTCCTGTATCAGAGAATGAGACATTCCTCACACAAAACTCTACCACCTGATCTCCTTAGTTTCCACACACACACACACACACACACACACACACACACACACACACACACACGTGTGTGTGTGTGTGTGTATATATAGTTATATACATTGTTGCAATCAAATTCTAAATGACCTAATTTTTTCCTTAAAATGGTACATATCTTTTTTTTTTTTAAACATTTAACAAGTTTTCTATGTTCTGTTGTGCATGAAATCATGAAATATGGATTTATGACATTTGAAAATCATTGCATTCTATTTATATTTACATTTTACTCAATGTCCCAGTTTTTTGGAACTACGGTTGTAGTATTGTTGAGTTCATCAGGGTTTTTATAGTTGTGTTTGAACTGAGGTTACCTGGGTCACACGTGTTGGCATACTGTCTTGGTTTAAAAAGAGGCATAGTGTTCTCTGAATAGCCCTATGATCTTTGGGTTTGTGTCTGACTGTCTGCCAGCTCCTATTTACGCACAGTTACTAGAGACTGGAAACACTACAGCAGGTCTTAGTAAACAGAGGAACCCTTGAAAATATGTCAAAGTTAATCTCTTAGTGTAGGGATAAAAATAGTTCCTGAGATTTAGTTGTTGAGTAGAAGTGTTTGTTACATGGTAGCACGTTAGCCTATCTCATCTTTCCCAAGTTTAATTATAAGTAATGATTATGACTGCAATAGGCAGTAGTGTTAACTATTACTAACTATTACCTGAGATCTTTTAGATAGCATTTCTTTGTATTCCAGTCTGAAAAAAGTTTTTTTTGAAGGGATGTGTAGCACTGAGACTCTGCATGTTTGAAAATGGAAATGTTTACTGATGGGAAACAGGTGCCCAAGGCTTCTCCCTTTCTTGTAACAGGAGAGTCCAGCTGCTGGAGAAATAGCAGGTATGTGATTCAGGGAAAATGTCAAAGCATTTGCTACAATTAGCCTGCAGGGTTGGGACTGGAGACCGACCTGCTTTCCCTGAGCATATACCAAGCACAACATGGCCTCTTGGAATTAATAGCTTACTGTGGACACACCAGACAAGTAGGGGGAGATATTAAACACTTACAGGATTTAACTGTTATTTTTAACTCAAGAGCTGAGTGGGTAGTTACTGGTAACTGTTTACATTTATTACATAAGGAGGTTTTCTCCCACAAGTCTGAAATATGACTTTGTTCAAAACTACATCGTCACATTTTGTCATTTTCTTCTCCACTGGTAGAAAAGAGCCTTTAGAAAATACTTGTGGAAGAACAACTTTCACTAATATCATAAATGCAAGTGCACACATTAAGAATTAAATTCGACCCTGTGTCCCAGACAATGTACAATGTACCTGTCATATTATATAAAAATCTTTTGAGGAATGTTATTCAGTAATATTTTGTCCTACTTCAGTTTATTTTCCCTTTTTAAATTGCATTTGTATATTTTGTTCTCCAACCTGTCAGATATTTGTCATAAGCCAGAAAGTAGGTTAGAAAGCCAAGAAGCTGATGACTTGAATCACTCACCTTTGCTCAGTATAACTGAATATAACATAAATAATATGGATAAATATATATACTGCTTTAAAAGAAAACATTTGAACATTCTGTAGCTAAAATCGATAATGATAAAAACTTTCAGTCATTTAATTCCCCACAATATAAGAGAACAAATTAATGAAGCAAATACAATCCAAACTTACTATAATACAAGACACTTTTACTCTTCTACTCCTGTTTGTCAATTTCTCACTCTTGGTTGGCTGTGTTTCCTGACCTCTTTTATGACTGCCAGGGCATGATGTTCTTTAGTGTATCTAAACTGGCATATGATGTATTAATCACACACCAGAGAAAAGTGTTGTAACTGGTAAATGATAGCAAATTGGAATAGGAATAAATAGCAAAATAGGGATGCAATGCAGCTTGACATTCTTAGGAAGGCTCAGCCATAGAAATGCACAATAATTCTAATGTTCTGTTGTGTTTTCATTCCCTTTCCACATCAAAAACTCTGTGTAAGAAAGTGTGTTGGTTACATAAAGAATGTGATTAGAATTCATCTATGCTCATTTTATAGGTTTATGCAGGTATTATATTATTCACAATCACATATCTCATTGAGTTAGATTTTTCTCTTCAGCATGGCATTATCCTGCCATATCTGATTCAGTTCTCAGATTTGCTGCTAAACACTGTGGTGTCCTTGTTCCTGCTGGTGCTGACTGAAGTGGGAGAGACAGCAGCATGCGTGTTTGGTACAGTACATGCCATATTTGCCATGGCACAGCTTGTGAGAATCGCACTGGACTCATCAAAGACTTTTCACTGGTTGGTGTGATTTAGATACAGTAGAGAGTCTGTTCACTCAGAGGTTTGTGATAGACCTCTTTCTGCAGATAACATGTTCCCAAAGCACAGACTATGGTTATAGCTGTCAAGCCCTCCCCTATTTTCAGCATTCTTCCGGTTGATCTCTGCTTAAATGCTGTATTACATGTAAAATACATTACATTCACTAAAAACAAAAGCCAGATCTTGTCAGTTGTTTATTGTAAGTAATGATTGTTTGACATTGTTTGTCCCTCTGTGCAGGACTGGCCATTTGATGATGGAGCTCCTCCTCCCACAAAGATTGTGGATGACTGGCTATCGCTGCTGAAGAATAAGTTTTGTGAGGACCCCGGGAGCTGTGTGGCTGTTCACTGTGTGGCTGGACTTGGCCGGTTAGTAAAAACTGGTGAACAAAATCTTTTGTTTCATGGAAGTAAATACAAGCCAGAACTGTGCATTTTGAGAGTTGAGATGATGGAATTATTGTTAAGACATCATTGTAACTATAGCATTAGCACAGGAGATTTATTTTAATTTTAAATTTAAATATCAGCAGCATGTAGGTGGAACTCAAAATTCTCATCCTAACACGGGTTAACCCTAAAAGCCATTCTATTCAGAAGAAAGCCTGGTGTGTTTGGAGATCCAGAGTTCCAGGTCAAACTCTTTGACTTTTATCCTGGGACTAATTATCAGAAAAAAATATTTTTTTTTGTTTCTAACAAAATACCCCAAAGCATCTGTCTAAGGAGCATAGTGGCCATCCTGCCAAGGATCAGTTCAGGTTCATTTAATGTGCTTCATTAAACCATGCCAAGATAAACTGCTTGCTCAGATTCACTCAACTGATACTAATTCCAGTTTATTATTGGAGGCATTGACATCTGATCATGAAATGGGAATTTGTTGTTAAGTACCTCTTTTAATTACAGAAAGGAAATTGTGAAGTCATTATGATTTTGAAGCAAGAAAACTATAATATAACTATGTGAGTACAGGTGACAATCCTCTTAAACCATTAAAATAACTCAAGATAATGGCAACTGTCTACCCCTTTTTATGTCTCTCTCTCTCTCTCTCTCTCTCTCTCTCTCTCTCTCTCTCTCTCTCTCCTTATCTCTCTCTTTGTCAGTCTCTCTTGCTTTACTGTGACTCTCTGAGGCACCAGGCTTTCTGACGTAGTTTGATGGCCCTGTGGGAGCCCTCTGCACATCTTGACATAGAGCCAATGTTTGCTTTACTTGGGCAAGTTTGTTATGCTGTTGATCTGTAGGAGGCCTGTTTGGGTTGGTATTCACTGGATACACTGGAAAGTCAGAGCTTTAAGCCAAGTGGTAAAAGTAGATTTCTCAGACTAGAATGACTTTGTTTTCTAAGAAATCTCTGTAATTTTTAGCACCCTCTCACAAAAACCCTAGCCCTAGTAAGACTACTCCGGCCCTGGCCAAGCTATTTTAAGCATATTTATCAGATTTCTTACTTTAATTCGAGAGCAGGCTTTGTCTCCTTGTAAACGTGAATTTGACTTTTGTACGATGGAGTCTGTCCACTTGCTTAAGTGTTGTGTCAGACTGAAGAACTTATTTCTCATATTCACCAGGTGATAGCTGCACCTGAGACCATTCATTGTCTTGTGTCTCTTTAGCAGTTCATCAAGCATTTTCTTATATATTTCTGTGTTCCAGAGCTCCAGTTCTTGTGGCCCTGGCACTGATCGAGTGTGGAATGAAGTATGAGGATGCAATTCAGTTCATCAGACAGTGAGTGCAAACGAGACACTGCATGACAGGATTGTAATTTACTTTGCCATTGGAAGGACAGCCTAAAATACAAGTACAGAATTATTACATATTGATTGTTTTTTATAATAGAAAACGTCGGGGTGCCATAAACAGCAAGCAGCTGACCTACCTAGAGAAGTACAGGCCTAAGCAGAGACTGCGCTTCAAAGACCCACACAACCACAAGAACAAGTGCTGCCTCATGTGAACGAGTCTCAGCCCATCTGCCACTGAAGGAATGAATTAATTTGTGGGTGAAACAGGACTAATTCCACAAACCTCATGCATTTGAATTGTTTCACTTTTACTATTTGGATGGACTTGACCCCGCTTTAATCTATGTGAGACCCCTAAGTGTAAGGGCTTCGTGAACTCAGGGCTGTGAAAAACAAGCCTTTTGATATTGATCCTAAGTGTCTCACAGACGGTATTACATGTATATTCGTGCACACACACACACACACACACACACACACACACACACACAAACACAAATACATGCAGTATGTAAACAACCAGCAAGATCTTCAGCACACAATCCAAAGATAATCTTTGCTTCCTTTGGACAAACATGATTTAATTTATGGAAGACTGCTACCAAAATTGCTTGTTTATATTGTATCTTATTAATCATGTATAGGTTTAATTAAAGCACAGCATTTCTCTTTTCTTTTCTTTTATGTAATTTTATTTCCAGACTTGGGTTTCTAGTCCCACTTTTCTGAACCTGATTTTGGCAAAGAATGATTTATTTGTGGTGGCTAGTGGCTGTTTTTTTTTTTTTTTTTTTACTAGAGCTATATTTTACATTGTGATGTGAACTACTTTGGGATTAGAACACTGCACTATTAGAACTTTGTATAAGAGTACGCTGGATAGATGGTAAGAAGCACACTTTATTGGCTAGTTTTCAATAGGACACCAGTTAAAAGCTTAATTTCAGCCCTGCTTGTGGCTTCCCATTTTGTTTATTATGTAAAGGTGATGTACTGCAAGTGTCTTTGCAACTCACTGTTTGAAAAATTGTGCTACCATGGAAATAGGAAACAAGTCAAACCAGAAATGTGTATTAGGACAAAAATCTTTTGGGTCTTAATGATCTTGGTACTGAGGTACTTCACATTCTGGAATACGAGTTAAAAATGTGATTTAATATTTTTTCTGCCTTCTAAATCAGAGGCACATCCAATTTTGTTTATGGTCATTGCTATTGAAGTAATAAAGTAATTTTTTAAAAATTGTGATTTATTTTGCTTGTTAATATTTGTGGATCTTGATCTACATCAACACACGTAGTAAGAAGTTAAAGTAGACATTCATGTTGAATGTGTTACATGTTTGGAAAGGAGAAAAATATGTTTATATGCTTTACATACAGGCATATTTAGTAGAATGACAAAGCCGAGGATGACACATTTAATGTGCACTCTACTGTCCACTTTAATAAAAAACACATACATTCATGCAAATATCTAATCATGTGGCAACAAAGTGCAAATAAAAAAATGAAGAATCATGAATTGTGTGTCTGTTTGCATCAGAACATCAGAAATAGTGTAATTTTTGTGAATTTGATCATGGCATGGAATGTTGTACCAGGTGGGCATGTTTGACTATTTTAGACCTTGCTGATCTCCTGGTAATGTTTGTATAAAAAGTATGTACACAGAATGGTACAAGACAACAAGAAATTCTTTTTTTTGTGGGTAGAAACACCTTAGGTAGAAAATTGACAGATTGGGTAAGTTGGCAAGAAGGATAAAGGAAGGAACAATATCACAGCATGCCCAAAACAGTAAGGTAACTGTTCGAGTTCGATGCAATCATGGCCACAGACTGACCATAACTAATGTCCCATTGTGTTGGAAGCATTAGTATACCCTAATCTCTGTAATGATTAAACTTGGAAAAAGGTCAACACATGTTCTTGATTTCTAACAATGCACCAAGTTGTTTATTTGCTTGATTTGATGTTATGTTTGTATGCTCTATGTTTCTACTACTTTTTAGCTTCATAGTGGCCAAGGATTGGCAAATTTCTGGTCTTCTTGTTGAGATGCAAATACCACCCCAGATGCAAATGCCACATCGAACATCAACTATGAGACCTTGAACTGTTGTTACCTCTCCTGTGTATGATGCAACCTAATGATGATGAAATGATGCAGCAAAACCCAGGTGACCAAGAAGTAACTCGGCAGTAATTTGTCCATTAACCTTTGGTTTCCTAAAATGGGAGAGTTGTGCATATTAACAAAATAATCTATAGTATGTCTGAATAACCGTGCTGACAGTCTGTATACATTAAAGTCATTTAGTTCTGTCTTTATCAAGCAAATAAAATGCAAAATGAATCTGAAAAGAAAGAACTGAAGTGGTGCAGCAGGTAGCAGTGCAGGCTCACAGCGCTTGGTCCTAAAATGGAGTTACTTCTTTTGATGCTTTACATTTTTTTTCTGTCTCCATCTCCAGTGGGGTTACTATTATTGTCCAAAACATATATAGGTATGGGTGTGTACACAGTGCCCTGCAAGTGACTTCCTGCAATTTTGGTTGATCACAAGATCCACCATGACCCTAAACAGGATAAAAAACTAAGGTTCCCATAAATGAATATAAAACTATTTCCAATTAAAGAAATAATCAATGTACACAAGATCCATCAGCTGTAGACTTCTATTTCAATTTCTCTGTGGGCATGTTGGAGCAGTGACTAGTTTCGCAGACTCACAGCTCCAGGCTTTTGATACTAAATTTGTTTACATTAGGTGGGTTTTCTATGGGTTCTCTGGTTTCCTCCAAAAAAAGGAAAAATCTACAAAGGTGCTGCTATGGACTAGTGAGCGATCAAATTGTGAATTCCCATGGCCGGTGTTATCAGATGTAAATCACATCAGCATCCGAAATAGAAAGGTCTAATTAAAGCAAACGTGAACGGGTGGGGATCAGCTTACACACAAGTCGGATTGGATGACAGCGAAATGCTATTTGGGCAAATCATTCCTTGCCCTCATGAGAGGAAACACGTTTTGCTTCATAACGTTTGCCCACGTAAACCTTCAAATAAAGTATATATTCTGTTTGGTTTTTTTAGTTTAGTTGTGAACATGAATTGTGTGTGTATGTAAGAGGGGGTTAATATCTATAGACAAATGAATGGGAGAGTGAGTGTGATTGGTGCTGTGGGATCCCGGACTGTACCCGGCGCTGTGCACCACACCGGAAGTGTCCCCCCCTCCCTCCCCGAGCGAGGCGCTCCTCTCTGTGTCTAGCTATAGCTAGCGTGACTGCTGCCGCTGCTACTACTAGCGTCGATTTCTAGGTTTGCTGGAGCCGCCATATTTTCCACTAGGAGACTCCGAGAGGTAATATAAAACAAAAAAGCTTCAGGTAGCGAGCCGTAAATCGTCCAATTCTTTCCCCATATTGTAGCGTACACACAGCATTATAATCGTTCGCATTTTGGAAACATAATCGGTGCAATCTCCGAGAGGGTCCAATGCTGTTAATTATCGAGGGCAAAGTGATCTATTTTAGCTTACTAGCTGCCCCTTCTAGTGTTGTTTATTGCTGCCATTCTAATGGTCCGTGCAGCATTGTTCCTTCAGCCATGTACGTATGATTGGGTCGAGGACCAAACGGGTATTTTGTGTATATATATGTATAATTAATGAGACGGGTTTTTTTAATACCCCATTGCGGTCTTTGGATAGCGTATTCTCCGCTTGCTTGCTAACTATCCTCCATCACCCACCCGGCTTTGATGTGGCGTGCCTCGCTAGCTAGCGACAGATAACTAACCCAGCGCTAGCTGTTTTATGTTAGCTACAGGCGGGCTATACCTCCATCTCGTACGCTGTGAAAATAAATTTTATAAAAAAGATAGATACATTTGATAATATATAGTATAATAATCAAGGTAGAAGGATTGAACGGCGGCTAGCAGCCTATATAATTTTAGGCGTGGCAAATGTTAACGCCAACATAGTTCTGGTGTTAGCTCGCTAGCTGTATACCATGTCCACGGTCTATTTGTGTATTCAGACGAGTGGTTATGTTTTGTAAGCGTTTCTTTTTTGTCTTATATGTTGTTGGGTCTATTAAAGTAACATTTAATTTTAAATAGGGAGGTAATTCGGTTTAAGTAAGGTTCAGGTCCTAACCTGGGAGCTAGCATGGCTGGTCTACTAGGCCTGTGTGTGTGTGTGTGTGTGTGTGTGTGTGTGTGTGAGGTAGGGGGGTGATGTTCACTAGTTCAGTCGTCCGTGTCTCTCCCCCATATATATATATATATATATATATATATATATATATATATATGAACCACAATACCAACATATACCAAGCTATAAAATGCCTATAAGTAAATCTCCTGTTCTCCCATTTGAGTGGTAGTGAAAGCTGATCTAGGGCTAGTTAAATGTGACTAGCTGTGTTCGGGCAGTGATTATTGAATAAAACGCAGTAAAGGCTCCTCTGGGGAATATCTTGTTAATAACCAGGCTCCGTACAGGCATCACTGCATTGCTTAACACCTGCTTGTGTTTTCTCAGGACATTTCAGTATCCAGAAAGCCTTAAGGAATGACATTTTGGCGTGGCGTGCCCCCTGAATAAAATGCTGGATGTCCTCTCATAGCATTTACAACCAGGTGAGTGGATCCTGCTGTTCTGAGCTTCCCAGTTCCTGGAAGAAACCCTCACTCATTCAAGAGGTTCCTGAATAGTGCACTAGGTTATTAATATGACTGAAGGAATAAAGTTCACATTAATAAAGTTGTTAATTATAGCATTTAGTTAACACTCGCATGGCTTTACACTCAAACAGATTCAGAATGTTTGTAATAATGATAGACGATCAGCTTATGAGTTTCACGAGTTTCCAGTTTAAAGAGCATATCTTTTGAAACGACTAATATTTCACAAGTTGTACAAATACTATTGTTTTTTTTAACCATTGCTTGTTTTTCTTAATGTGGCTTGATTTCCTTGCAGCATATGCTCCTCCATAAAGCAAACGCACCTGCTTTCATCAGCTCCACCTCTCATCTTCTGCTTGGAGGAAACCTCCAAGGTAAGATTGAATCAAATAGGACAGTCTTAGCAGCTTTTGCAAAGAGAGATTTTGCTTCCTGCAGTGTTTAGGGAGTTAATTCACTCTAAAGGGACGGAATGCAAACGAAGTGTTCTCCGAAAGCATGCTCCAGACCATGTTAGTTTTTTTTAATTGTATTTAGAAGAATGCACTATTTAAAGCATAATGTTATTGAATAGATTTCTTGGTGTGCTTGTTTCAGCTAATACAGTATGAAGTGTTTCACCTCAATTAAGTCCAGTCCTTAACTTATATGTAGTCAAGAATATTTTTTCTTTTCCATCTTATGTGAATTCAGCTTCCAGTGTTTTGGTTGACATTGCACAACAGCTGTCCTGTATCTGCCTCTTCCTGTTTCCCAGGTGCTTCTGGGAATATCCCGAGTAGAATATGTCCGGTCCTGTTTCAAGCCGCTCTCGAGTTTACCCTGATGTAAACACACAGAGACCCAGAGAGTACTGGGATTATGAGTCCCATGTGGTAGAGTGGGGGTGAGTGAAAGTCTTCTCTCTGTAAGCATTAAACTGGATTTAAATGTGAATGTTTTGTGTATATAATACACATTTTTTATTACATTTTAATTTGCTAATTACTAACTTTCCTTTGCACATACTTTTGCAGTTATTTATCTCGGTACAGTTATCTGTAGTATGCTTCTATTTTTATTTTTTTGTGAAAAGACACCTAGTATTAGTGATTAATTACTACTTGAATTTATCAGGGGATTATTTTAAATATTCGACCTTCAAATATGCACAAAACATCAAGCTTTTCACTGCACGGTTTGTGCAATATACTTGATGCTTTAAGATATGAGAACTGCTACATGCCAACGCATCATTACAGCATACAGTATGTCACATTAAGGTTAAGTTAATATAACTTGGTGTAGTACATAGTAAGTGGACACGTTTATTAATGAGACCCTGGAGCGGTCCAGAGTTTAGCGGGTGGTGCGTAGTGGTGGGCAGCATTAATGGTCCGTGGGGGGAAAACAGTTCTCTGTGTAGTTTAATGATAAACACACGTGGTTTATTTTTTTTGGTATTCAAGTTACTCAAGGAATTGTTTCGGCCCTCATCGTACAGGCATAATGTAAATCTATGCTTCCACACTGCCTTGATCTACAGTGGTGTTTACTCCTAATATATTATCAGACCTGACATTTTAATTTGCACAGCTGAGTTGTATTATTTATCACTCATAAATATACCCAAAGTCTCTCTCAGTAAAATGGGAGCTGGCAGATTGACAGTTGTAAAGGTGTTCAGAATACTTTTATTAATGGATGCTACAGGAAGCCCCTCCCCTTCACCTCATCTCATGGGCTCTTGTCTAAACTTGCTTTTTGTCAAGGTAAATTGAGACTGTTCGAGTTTTTTGGACTCATCAATGCCCGTTAACATGCGGAAGTGTTTAAGAAGTGGACCAACGGAAAATGTCCACGAGGGCATTAAAAAAGCAATTTTTAATAGAATTATATCAAAATATACTGCATTAAACAATAGTACAATTGAAATTGTTTATCAGGATTTTTTTTAAATAGTAAATCATGAGCAAGGAGAAATTAATATTGCATAATGTCCATTTCACAATATCTTTGCAAGGTGATGACTTGACTTGCAACATGATAAACAATTGTGGCTAAGTTGACTATCTTCTTACTAATATGACTGCATACACTTTGCTTGCTACGGGCTAAGACCACGGTTTTCATGTGGAGGGATCGTGTGGTCCTGCTTTGGAATTTTATGCTGTGCAGCTGTATTTAACATTCAGTGAAACCCTGAGGGTCTTTGTTTGCTGCTTATTTTTTTTATAGCTTAACCACAGAGACAAACATATATGAGATAAGGCCAGAAACATTTCAGTTTGTACAGGCTTTATGGGAAAAAGTCTTTGTTTTGCAGCACTGATTGATTTACGCTTTGCGTGACACTGGGTTATAATACCACATGGTACTGTGTGCAAGCAGAAGAACAAACAAAATGCAGTTAATCCATTATGAGCACATAATGATTCAGTGCAAACAGCAAAATGCTCATAACATGCAGGCGCACACGCACGCGCGCGCACACAACCACCTCACTGATTGCATGCCTTACTGCAACAGTCAAAGGCATGTAGCTCATGAATATTGTTCATATATTCTTATGGCCAGTGTAATATTTATACTTTTAATTCTTGAACTAGAAAAGATAGATACTCATAAACGTGAACATGTGCTTGAAATCTGTTAGGGACTAATGATAAATGTAAATGGTTTTATTTTTGTGGTTCAGAAATCAGGATGACTACCAGCTTGTGCGAAAGCTGGGTCGAGGAAAGTACAGTGAAGTGTTTGAAGCCATAAACATCACAAACAACGAGAAAGTCGTGGTGAAAATACTGAAGGTACGTTTCCTATGTTTGTGATTTTACTTTATGTTCAAATGCAAGATGTGATGACGTGTAGAAATATCGGTCGTTATCTGATAACGCGTGATCATTAAATGTGTCGTGTTTTAAAACAGCCCGTTAAAAAGAAGAAAATCAAGCGAGAAATTAAAATTCTTGAGAACCTGAGGGGAGGCCCCAACATCATAACTCTTTTAGACATCGTCAAGGATCCTGTGGTGAGTGTTTCTATGCTAATTCATCATGTTTCATATTCTGTAAGGATTATTTATTTGCTGTATAATATAATGACTGTTACATAAATTTGAGTGTGTTTTTAGAAAGAGAGCGACTACATATTTCAAACATTAAAACATGTCTAATCGTGTTTTCCTGCAGTCTCGGACACCAGCACTGGTTTTTGAGCATGTAAACAACACAGATTTCAAGGTAAGATTTGCAGTGGAGAGGGGAAAAAGATATTTAGTGATTGATGTACTGATTATTTTTGACATGGACTGGTTAGAGATACATCAGGGTGTAATCAGTAAAATTGTCCTGAACACTTTTTTTTTTTTCTTTTTGAGGCAGTTCTTTCGATTTTTTTTTTTTTTTTGTTAACTTTATTGTTGCTGAAAAGATTGATATAACTAAGTAATTGTCAGCAACATTATCATTTAATGACTGTAGCTTGTACTTAATAATACAAATCACTGTAGACACATAAGATTCTTGGCGCTCATCCTTAAGTAATGAGGTATTTGTATCTGTCTCATGCAGCAATTGTATCAGACATTATCGGATTTTGACATTCGCTTCTACATGTATGAAATCCTGAGGGTAAGAATTTTTTTTTTTATTTGCAGCCAAGTACCTAAAGTCCTGCTTTAGTAGCTGTCCTGCTTTTAACTAAGGATCTGCTTCAGTTCTGAATTTGTATATATTTTTCATCTTCTTTACTAGGCTCTAGACTACTGTCACAGCATGGGAATTATGCACAGGGATGTCAAACCACATAATGTCATGATTGACCATGAGCACAGAAAGGTAACCCAATGACATTCTCAGCCTCAGTTAGCTTTTAGTATATACACTATTGTAAAATAAGTTGCTATTTATTCGAAATCTTTTTAGATAATTGTCCTGAATGTTTTAACAAATAACTTCTTTCCAATGAAGCTTCGTCTGATAGATTGGGGCTTGGCTGAGTTTTACCATCCTAACCAGGAGTACAATGTGCGAGTTGCTTCCAGGTACTTCAAAGGTCCTGAGCTGCTTGTTGACTACCAGGTACTTTTATTTTTAAACATCTATTAAGTATCATGTTATAAATGCCTTGTACACAAGTGGATTGTTTAAGCAAATGATTCAGTGGTTTTTATTTTTTTATAATTTCTAGATGTATGACTATAGTTTGGACATGTGGAGTTTGGGTTGCATGCTGGCCAGTATGATTTTCAGGAAGGAACCTTTTTTCCATGGACATGACAACTATGACCAGGTAATAGTTCTACACTTAAACAAACAAAAAAAAATAAAAATAAAACCATAAAGGAAATAAGTGCATCAATGTTAGAGAGAGGACTGATCTTATATCTGGTATTAGTATCACGCTGATATTACAAAATATGCTGGATTGCATATAGAAGATAAAAAAAGAAACCCATTTCATCAATTTCGTGTCACTTATCCTTTATTCTTTCAGAAGGATAGCACCACTGATATGCAGTTGTCCTCACCTTTGGAAGTCATGCACTTATTTGTTTCCCTTAATCTGTATGAAAGCATTTCATATTAATAGCATGCCATAAATTACTGTTGTATGTTATCTAAGGAAAGTACATTTCCAGGGAAACCTGGATATCATACTTGGTTCTGCTATTAGCAATGGACAGAACATTATAGCTCAGTTGCCTGATAGGTCCACTAATACATTTAGGACTTTATAATTCAATTCTACATTTCTGTCTGTTAATATTGTGCATATTGTCATAACTAGAGTATATGAGCAGTTTAAGTATTGTAATTCACTAATCTCTTCTTTTAAAGCTAGTTAAATAATCAGTTTTAAGAGTATTAGTAGTTTATACTCAAGCTTTCTTTTTTTCCTCTTTTGGTGTTATTCTTTTATGAAGACTGTAAGCTGTAAAATGTCATGGACTGCAGTATGTTGTTGTTTTTATGTACTGGTTATGCTTAAGTTCTATTTACGCTTTCCAGCTTGTACGGATTGCAAAGGTCCTCGGCACAGAAGACCTGTATGATTACATCGATAAGTACAACATTGAACTGGATCCACGCTTTAATGACATCTTGGGAAGGTAAGTGTGATCAAAAAATGTAACAAAAATGTTTCTTTGTATAAACAAAATGGTGGTTGGTGCTATTTGTGTAGTACATCAATGAGCGCTGTGTGTTTGTGCGAGCAGGCATTCGCGTAAGCGATGGGAGCGCTTTGTGCATAGTGAGAACCAGCACCTTGTGAGCACCGAGGCTCTGGACTTCCTGGACAAGCTGCTGCGTTATGACCACCAGGCCCGTCTGACTGCACGTGAGGCCATGGATCACCCTTACTTCTGTAAGCATGTAACACATTCACTAATCGCTCTAAATAACAAATGAACTGGTTATAAACCTTTATTTCTAAACCACTCCAAGTTTTCAAGCCTGTAAAGCGTTCTATAAAGCGATCGCTAAATTTTCCTAACAGTTTTTTAAAAAGGGCAACTCAGACATCTGTGGCTCTTTCTTCAGGAATGCTATAGTGATCCAGAATGTGTGGTCTGTTTAATTTTTTAAACATGTGATTTAGCATTTAGATGTTCCTCACATTGACCTGCAATGAAACTGATAGACACTAAATAGGAACTGGTCTCGCGGTGATGAACACAAGGTCAAATAAAATAGATGGACACACAGATCGTGCTTTATTGATTCTTGTTTGTGGGAGGAAATAATTTTGACTGGGAAACTTTCAAACATTGCTGCTTGTTAGAAAAAAATATCTGGCGTTTCCTGCAGTTTTTTTTAACATGAACTCTCAAAAAGAATCCATGCTCTTCAAGATGTTAAACATGATAGATTAAAAAAACAAACTTATTTGTCCTCTAAAATCTTTTTGGAGAATTCATAATTTAGTTATGTAGTATAATAATTCGGGCCTGGACTATTTTAATATGCTTTTGTTACTTAAGATTCGGTCATTTGTCAGGTATTTGTTGGTCTTTTAGTGAGATTGGATCATAATCTGCTTCTTTAATGTGAACCGTGTGCGCTTGTGTTCTTTGCGTGTACTGAATGTGCCAAGACCAGGCTCACTGTGTGCTTTTATTGCTGGACTGAACAGTTCGGATGTGGGCTGTTCTTCTCACATCTTGTTTTAAATTGACATGCCTGACTGAAGCTTTGCCCCCAGCCTCCTTTTGGCTGATGCAGGTTATGTAACAGTATACTTTGCTAAAAGTTTACATCTTTAATTAGATGATTTTTGTGTTCCAAGTTTCAGGCAGTTTGGTTTACAGAAATGACCTGATGCATTTGTGTTTTGGGAAACCAGGACAATGTTTTGTCTAAATTCACTTTCAAAATCCAATTTCAAACGCATAAAAAAAGAGCAAATAAGAATAGCTGCACTATTAAAGAGTAATAAATGAATGAGAGTTCATGCGTACAGGAGGAATTGTGAATGTGTTGCTCACCGACGTATACTTTACTGTTTATTGTGCTCATTGTCAGTGCAGCGCGAAATTTTTAAAAAAATTCCTTGCTTTTGTAATGAGTCACTTCAGTTCCGGTTGCGTGTTTTTTCACTTATGTCTGACTGTTGAGATTCCCCAAGAAAATAGATTTTATTGGTGTGACATGGTATTCATTCAACATGAAGGCAATACCATTTTATACAAATGGCTTGAATATTATCCTAAATGTTTTAACTTTTTAGCAAATTAATTCTGTTTGCATCCCTACTTATCTATTACATTTTATTTCTTCTTCTGTTTCTACAATTGTGCATGCTTGTGTGTTTTTTCAGACCCTATTGTGAAGGACCAGGGTAGAGGAGCTACTGCTACTGGAATGGCTTCTAGCTCCACTCCAGTCAGCTCCTCTAGCATGATGGCAGGTAAAATACTTGGCATTCAGGATTTCTGGAAGTGCTAATTCGAAGGTTTTGGGAAAAGAAATCTTTATTGAACATTTCAAAATGTATACTTTATACATTTGGGCCATTTAAATAAATAAAATATTTTCATATAACAGGCACAAGCAGTGCATGTCTATACAGATGTGGTCAGTATCATGAAGGTGGTAGATGGTTCCCTGAATATGTTTGGCCTCAGCAAGTACAACAATAAGCTAGAGAAATGCCCAAGCCTACTGTGAGACAACGTTGGCGTTGATGCATGTGACAGCTCTGTCGTTTTCCTGCAGGGATCCCCTCCCTGACAGCCAGCACACAGCCCTTAGGCAGCATTGCAGCTGGTTCTCCTGTCATCTCTGCCTCCAACACGCTGGCTACACAAGTACCCGCCGCCACGGGAGCCCAACCTTAAACCTCTCTCTCTCTCTCTCTCTCTCTATCTCTCTATCTCTCTTTCTCTTTTCCCTTACCCTTCCAACCTTTCCTACCCTTCATTTCCTCCCTCCTGTAATTGTTCTCTTGGCAGTGTGGACAGTGACAGCCATCAACTTTTTGTTGTCATTATGTTGAAAAGTAACGCAGAACTAATACACAGTTACCTTTTCCTCTCCTCTTCAGTTCTGTTCTGTAGGGATATGGACTCTCATTATCTTTTAGCACCTGCCCGGGAAAGCTAAGTTAGGCATGCGGGTGCGTTTTTCTCTCTTCTCACCGTGGCTGTCTCGAAACACAAATACACATGTAGAACTGAAGAAGGAAAATAAAATTTATTTTATATGTCCCTCAAGTATTCTTGTTTTTGAATACCAGTTCTTTGACAATGTTCCCATTCAGTTGTGCTTTTGTGGGGTGGGGACAACACATTTAATTTCCTTCACCTTTGGGTGCTCTTACACTGTGAAACTTGATTACAAACTTGAGCGGAATGCAGACTCGTGTTCGGTGTTCGCTGGGTTCATGGTTGCACCCGTTCTGCTGTACCGTGCTGGAGCTTCAGTTGTGCTGTTCATGTGGACTTTTATATTCTCGGACCGGGAGCCAAATTCAATCAAATCTGCTAAAACAAACATGACTGGCGGTGTGTATTCAATGTGTGTATACAGATTTTACTGATCAGTATGTAGATGCTATTGTTACATGTTACTTTATTGATTACTTGGGAATTTGGTAGCAGGTTGATTGGATTTGGCCATGGACTTTATAGATGCTCAATAGTTACTTTTAGGACAAGTGGCCAATGCTGAGTACCACAGATTCCATAGTATGCCAATGTGTGTTACTCACAGAACTGAAATTGTCTTTTTTTTTATTATTTTATTTTAAATGAAGCTTCTGACACATTTGTTTAATACCATGAAGAATTTTGTAAGTTTTTTTTTTTTTTCCCCTCCTTGATTAATTATCCAGTGAAATGTCTCAACTCCATGATTAAAATGATTAAAAGAGGCTAAATATCTCTTTAGCAATGCATGTTGTTTTTTTACTCTATGGCTTGACGGAAGAGACAAACCTTTAAGTTTTTACAGTTTGTTTCCTATTTTCCCCCTGAAATGTTTGCTTAGACAGGCTGACTTTGTTCCTTAGTGACGTTCTTATGTTAAAGGTGTGAAGAGACTGAAAACATCCACTGTCTGTATTAAGTGTGGATAGTTCAAATCTATTAAAGTAGCATTGTGTATTGTAAATTAAACAATCTCAAAGCTTTGTGCTATTTTTAAGCTCATATATGGAATATGCATTGTTCAGAAAAGAAACCGGTGCGGGTGGCAGGTTTTTTTTTTTTTTTTTTACCGACCCTTTATTACGAAATGTGATATGAATTTTTAAAATCAAGTACCTCATGTTTTTTCAGCACATTCAAACTTTTGTAGGGTGTTTAAGCTGGAACACCGCTTAAGCCTATTTATACCAGACCTCAATGGTACCAGTTAAAGTTACACTGGAGAGGTGCACACACATCTTTTCTGTAGTTTGAAGCTTAAAAACCTTCAAATATAACAGGTGTGGGATATTTCCATTTAAATGTTTTTTGCTATAAACAGCACGGCCTGCACATTTGGCCACAGAGGATAGAGCTAATAATAATACTCTGATGGTCTGTGTTGTGAGGCACATACCACATTTAAAAGGCTTTCCTTAGGGCTTAAATGACCTGTACATAAATAAATTGCATAAAATGTAGTAGGTAACAAACCTGCCTGTTGTTTTTTTTTTCATATTTGTGAGAAACTGAGTGAGTTGGGATGTAACAGCTGAGATCAAAGCCAGGCTTTGAGCTGCATTGCATGCAGGTGTGATGCACAAGCCCAGGCATGTTATTAGATGGGGTAAGTAAAAGTGTAGGATAATTAGTGATTAATTACTGCATTAAATGTTTTTCAAAAAAATTGTCGTTTTAATTATTTTGCCCTGTATTGAGATATAACTAGTAGAAAGAACTGTAACAATGATGCACTGTGAAGTTTCTAATTAAAATTCCAGGATCTCCAGGGGACAGAAATCACCTGGACACATTGTGTCTGTGCTCTATTTGCAAATACTATCATATAGCCAGCTTTTCTTGGAACCTTCTCGCTACCATTGTTTCTGAATGCAAGTGCTGTTTAGATAAGGGGGCTTGTGTTTTTCCCCCATGACTGAGAGTAGTTGGTCTAGTAGTAATACGGTGGATGCAATGGGCACACTGCAGAATGGTTTCATGATCTCACTGCCTGGAATCATAAAGGGACTTCTTAGAACCAGTTTTAGTACAGTGTGCAGGGGAGATCCCACACTGGACTCATGTGAAATACACACAGACTTGCCCTTCTTCTTTTAGAAAGCTAGTATTAAGTGTTTTATGAGCTTCTAGTGACATACACCTTTAGTGCAAAAAGGGCTTTAAAGACTTGTATACTATAGGCTTTTGTGTTCAAGAGTATTTCCTGGACTGTAAATCCACAGCCCACAGTCTCTGCTTCATCCTCAGGCTGAAAAAAAAAAAAACATCTACAGGTAGCTTGGCTATTGGTGTTAAATCATTCTATTGCACTGTCAGACCCATTTAGGTGAGGAAACAACCAAGGTGTTTGGACTGCATGTGAAGGCAGTCTAGTAGCCTTGTAGTAGTAATGTGTAATATGGGAAGACATTGTGGCTAAATAATCCAGACCAAGTGAGTTCTCCAGCTTCACTAACCACATTCTGCAGAGAATTGACTTGGCAGTCATGAAAAGGTACACATGTACCTTGCCAAACTTGTCAGAGAACTTACCTTCATACAATGCTGAGAGGTGTGTTGAGCGTCTAACACCCTGGGTGGGCCCACCTGCAAAAAAGAGCCACATGAATCTCCTATTGTGATCATTCCTACATCTTACTGTCTCAATGTCACCTAAACAAAGTAACAAATGCTGATGTCCCCAAACTGGAAAAACTAAATTCTATTTCAAGGCCATATTTACTGCCCTAAATTCTAGCTGCTCAATTTGTTCTCTTCTCACACGTAGGAGCCACACTGCCAGCAGCCCATGAGTGAGGTGTCTACGGTCTCTCAGATAGGGCACTGCTGCTACCACCTTTCGTTTTAGGGTGGCATTGTGCTGCTATTAAGCTAGAATGTGTACCTTTTCTTTGATATGAGGCCATGTCTCTGCTTGTAGTGGGCTGATAACCTACACTATTCTAAAATGTCATTCAGTCTAGCAGGGTCACGAAAACTACAACTGTGGCTGCGCTCAGCAATCCGTGTATCCACAGGAGGAACTGATGCCGCAAACAGCGACCTTAATCTATTTGTTATTCAAATACAGCAGTATCTGCCTGCATACATCTCAAAAACAACCATAATGCCAGGGATATGCCAAAGGGCAGGGCATTTAATAGAAATGCATGTACTTGGATGACAAACTCCAAAAGCATGATGGGAAAATGGAAATATGAATTGTGAAAATGATTTCTTGGATAAGGAGCCTTATCTTTAATTTGACTGTAGAAAGAACATTACTTATAATCTTATACTCCAGTGTTCTGTATTGTTGAAAATTTATGATCAAACTCTTGATGTCACCCAAATGATGTGTTCCCCTTTTGAGTCTGGTTCCTCTCAAGGTTTCAACCTCATAACATCTAAAGGGGTTTTTCATTGCCACAGTCACCACGGCTGCTCATCAGGGATAAATACACATCATTCACCTTAAAATTCTGTAAAGCTGCTTTGAGACAATGTCTGTTGTAAAAAGCGTTATAGAAATAAACTTGATATGAATTGTGCAGATCCATTAATGAAAAACTAGTTCTGTAGCAACTTAAACATAATGAAGGGATCAAGTTTTGAAAAACTAGAACCAAATAGAAATTTGCAGTTTGCTGCACAGCAGTCAAATAGACCCCTTTGTCCTGCACCATGGGGTTCATGACCTATTAGCAAAGCAATTTAGCAGTTGTTGACGGACTCATTGCTGGGATCATGACTCAGTTTCTGTTGATCAGGTGCAATTTGTCATGACTGTAGTCTCTGGTTTTGCAGAGACCAGCTGCATATTTACTTGATTTAATTAGTGAGGTGGCTGCTCATTAGTCTAACCTCATTATATTACAGCAGATGGGAAAATGGGGATCACTGCAAACTGTAAGAAAAATCTGTTTCACTTCTTGTTCCTGGGAATGGTTTTAGTTGACCACATGCAAATTTAAGACCAGGTGGAGAATACAAATCTCTTTTTTTATTATAAGAAATATTACGTGTGCTTAAGATGTAATAAGTGTTAGACAAAAAATATGAAAAGGAGATTAAAATGTATCTGTATAACTAAAACTATAGGAATCTCCAATTATAAGAGAAAACTATCACCGGTCTAAAAACAAGCTGTTCTTTATTGTCCTCTACTGCCACCTAATGGCTAAATTGACACAACTCTATATTTGTAAATGTGTAAAAATTAGGTAGGTTTAATTAAAATGTTTCTAAGCCATATATTTACACTTCCGGGCCAAATATGAAATGGGATAATATTCAGTTTTTAATTGTTTCCCGGTTGTTTTTGTAAACAAAAAACAATGAAACAAATCCTGTAGATAAATCAATGCTTTATCAATCCTTTTCTATTTATGAACTTGCTGTAAGGCCTTTCTTATAGATGACCCGAAAATGACAAATACTGTAAGAAATTAAGAAAAAAACATCCCAAAAGATGTTTTAAACATACTGTACACCAGACTTGTTCAGTTTTGTGTTTTTAATTTGAATCAAGCATTTCATGATTTTACCTTTGTTTACAATAATAATGTTGAACAACAATGTTTCTTGCTGTTTTCCCCAAACAGTTCAATGCACCAAAAGGCACAGGTGGCACAGGAGTGTTTCTCATTTTCTAACCAATAATTGCCTGTTATTATTATTATTGCTATTATTATTATATTTATATATACAGTACTGACCAAAAGTTTGGACACACCTTCTCATTCAAAGAGTTTTCTTTATTTTCATGACTATGAAAATTGTAGATTCACACTGAAGGCATCAAAACTATGAATTAACACGTGGAATTATATACATAACAAAAAAGTGTAAAACAACTGAAAATATGTCATATTGTAGGTTCTTCAAAGTAGCCACCTTTTGCTTAGATTACTGCTTTGCACACTCTTGGCATTCTCTTGATGCCTACTTTGAAGAACCTACAATATGACATATTTTCAGTTCACTTTTTTGTTATGTATATAATTCCACATGTGTTAATTCATAGTTTTGATGCCTTCAGTGTGAATCTACAATTTTCATAGTCATGAAAATAAAGAAAACTCTTTGAATGAGAAGGTGTGTCCAAACTTTTGGTCTGTACTGTATATATATATATATATATATATATATATATATATATATATATATATATATATATAAACTTTTGGTCTGTACTGTATATTTTAACAAGCATATATTTCATGTGGTTAAAGGGTAGCAATAAATGAATGTTTGTTTGTTTAAATAAGAAGTGATGTGGGTTGAGAAATCTTTACACTACAGTTCAAAATGCATAGAAACTTATTGAACAGGTACAAAAGATTGATAGTGTTAATACAGTATTAAGCAACCTTCAATTGATTGTTTTTCATGGGTATAATTCGTATAATATATTCGTATAAATCATGTTTCATAAGGATATTTCATTATTGCAGGGTATTTGTTGTAATTAGGATTTAGATTGACTCAGGAATAAAGATTATGCCTCATCATTGTTCAGGGAGATTTAAGAACAAGCCATGCAGCTGTATTATGGATCAGTTTGCAGTGTGGTGGCTTACCAAGAGTGAGTTGTTCTCAAATTCATAAATAAACAATAGTCTAAACAAGCAACAAATGGTGAATCTGGGCTGAATTCAGTAGTGCAGAATAAAGCATTTGTAGTCTGCATTTGTATATGGTATTTATCACGCCTTATATGTCATGTGCAGTACATATGACGAAGATAACAAGAATGCACATGCTTGAGTAATATCTCTCCCTTGAGGAGCATCATTCAGCTGAAAGTGATGTGAGGTGTCCATGAGGCATTTTTCATTAGAAAAAAAAACCTTAAGATAGAGAACTGATTCTACATTAGTGGGTCTGTGAGTTTAAGGGGATATTCGAGGTTTGGCTTCTCATACATTAAGGATTTGTCTTTCTGATTAACTGAAAATGTATGCCTTTAGTTTAAACACACATTTTCTTTTCAATTGAAATCTGATTTATTGTTGCTCTTTGCACATGGTATATGTTGCCTGACTGCAAAATTAATAATTTATTTTTGTACTTTTTTCATGCTGTTTAAGTGTGAAGTTGATTTTGGGGTGTAGTTCATATAGGGCATAAGATCAGAGGTCAACAGTGCAAAATAAATTATTTTTCCACAGAGAAATACTGAGAAACAAAATAGAAGAAAGATGTCAGTTTTTTCCCCATAAATATTCCAGTCTATACACTCTGAAGTAAATTCTGTCCTGCTTGGAAAATATAAGTGTAGTTGGTGATCTGTACAAAAAAAGGGGGTGGAATACATATACATATACATACACATATATAGATGTAATTTTTTGTGCACCTTTTTTATAATTTGCATCTTCTGATAAGAAGGAAAGTTCATTAAAGCCCAACAAAATCATCTCTATAGTTTTCATTTAGTTCTAAAGATGGGAACATGTTTACACTCAACAGTAGTCAGCCATTGATTCATGTAAACTAACAACTGATTAATGTACTGAAAGTGTAGAAGTTATAATTTTTTAATAGCATTGTCAATCACAGCATAAAGTAAGCATTTAGATCATTTAATGATACAGAAAAAGTTATGCAGTCTTTCTTTTTTTGCTACACCATTGTTTTTATTTGCTTGTGGAAAGTACAGACACATATTCAATAAGCACTAATCTGCACAAGTACTTTGGTTCCAGCAGTGGAAAGTAACGAAGTAAATGTAATTCGTTACTGTACTTTAGTAGTTTTTTCGCATGTCTGTATCAGTGGCGGATTGGGGCAGAGGCGACATGGGCGGCCGGTGGGGGGCGACACGGGGCGTCGACACGTTTATTTTACGCGGTCGCACCAATTATTAAATCATGTCACGGTGAATGAACCTAGTCAGGACTCGGAGTGCGCGTCCACCGCCCGGAGAAGTTCCTTATACCCTCACAAAGGAGAGGCGGGGGGTTGGGTGACGTCACCTCAGTCTTCAGGGTTTCCAGTGGAAGAACTGACAAGACCTGGAGTGACGTCACGTCAGTAAGGTGAAGTGAATCCAAATGAAAATTATGGATGACAAAAAAGGTCTAAACACCCAGAGCTAAATTTAGAAAAAAGAAAAAAAATAGGGAGAAACGTGCAAAAGATTAAGGTTGTGTATGCAGCTCTATCTCTCATCTAGTTATTAGGATAGGTGAAATGCATTTAATGAAATAGATTAATAACTGTATAGCACTTAGCTTATGCTGTGATGTCTGCTATGCTTTTACACATGGAGCAACAATATTTCTTTAGCTGCATAACAATATAATTTAAAGTATGGTGTTTATCAGAATGTGTGTAGCAACAAAACAATTACAGCATAACCAGTCTAGTTGGATTGTGGTTAAACAGCACTTATTGATTTGGTTACCTTTAATTAAGGTGATGTCAGAAAGGTTTTCTGTGATTGTACTGCTGCTTCAGTGCAGCTTAAAGACTAATTTGAAAGACATAGTATATTATAAGCATTTATCCAAGTAGTTGTATCGTTCTTGGTTCTATGATCAATTGTGCACAATGACGTGTATATAATTGTGCAATAAATACATTTAGGGTGATATTTCTACATGAAAGTGAGCTCTCAGAAATGTATCTAAATTTGTGGACTGCTCTGGGAATATGTTCTTACTTATCCAGTGACGCTAGCTGAAGCAGAGAGGAGCTTTGTAATTCTGAAACTAATCAATGAGGAGATGTTGGGTCATGGCATGGTTTACTCAGGGCGTCATTCAAGCTAAAACCACCATTGCTGGTTGGTGGTATCTACTTAGCACGAACATACAGTTCAGCATCAGCTCAACATCAAGCAGAACCTTTTGAGAGGAATAAATGATGGAAGAAACTCCTGATTGATTTTATGCAAAAAGAATAATTTTGATGATTCATAATAATTTTATATTAATTAATAATTAATATTGATATAATTATATGAATAGATTAGTGTGCTAAACTAAGTTAATTGAGCAAGAGTCTTTTGATAAAAATGATAATAGCATATTATAGCCACAAAAATCATAATACTCGGATAATTAAGTACATTTGAAGGCAAATATTATTGTACTTTTACTCAAGTAAAAGCTTTAAGGGAGAACTTTTACTTTTAATGAGTAATATTTTACCTTGTGCATCTCTACTTTTACTCAAGTACATGCTTCATCCACCACTGTTGGTTTCTACTTGTGTGCTTTCTTTGTTTCTAAGTCTTGCAACAAAAAGGCATAGCATTTTCCACCCAGGCAGGAAGTGCTACAGGGCAAGTGTTCCCATGCATCAGTCCCCACAGCTAATACAATAGCATTTTAACCAGAGTGAATGCAGGCTTTTGTCCCAGAGGATCTCCTGAATCTAGCTCGAGATCAAACGAACCTTTCCTGTGGTATTTTATTACACCAGGTGTTGAAAAAGAAAAAAAAAACGCAGTTAAATTAAAGTTAGATTTAATAATTCCAACGGAATGAGTTGGTTTCCTGTCTTGGACCATGGTGTCATAAATATTTTTGTGGAGAATGGAGAATCCCACCCAGCTATGTAATTGGGTGCAAAATTACTAATATTATTCATGTGTATTCTGGTACCTAGATAAAAATTATTTTCCTTGCACAAGTAGTAAATAGTTACTACTGAATAGTTGCCCATAATAATAGCTGTTAGTCAAATAGTATCATATTTAGTACAATATTTCAACAGCCTACCAAATTTTACTCATGTCAAATCTGTAGACTTGTTTCCCTGTGTGGCTATACAATGGAGCCCTTTCCATAGTGTGGCTAACACTAGCTCATTGATCAAACTTCTTTTTGTTCGTCTAAGCAAAAAATCGTAAATTACCGGTAAATGAATGCCCTCAGTGCAGAGCAGGTCACCTGTGGCCACATTGTTCCATTTAGTGCTGTTTAGAAACCAGTGATGTATGCAGGTATAAAAGCACATGGGAAGCAAGAGTTCTGATGATTAGCTGTTGGTGGATCCTGCAGTTCAAGATGAGACAGTGAGTAAAAACCACTTTTTTTCCCATCAGCTTTGTATGTGTTTAATATGGTGTATACTGTATATGTATTTATAAACATGCACATTTGATTGACTGGTAGGCATGCCTTTAAAGCATTGAATGCAGTTATTTCCGGTCAGTTAAATCACTGTTCTATATTAACAGTGCATACAGAATGAGGCAGATATTATTAGCATTTCTGAATGGCCTTATTTAACTGATGATACTTGCATACTGTTGACATTTGTGTCATGTGATGGAAAATAGTGCAATAAATAAATATTGTGTCATTGTTGAATATTGCAAATTGGATGAAGCACAAGAAGAATTTGTTGCACTAGGGACGATAATAATTAACGTGTGAAATATGTAACAAAAATGGACACAAGGAGTTAACACCAACAGCTTCATTAATAGAACAGATGCACCACAGTCATGCCTAATTCACAAGCAAACAATCTCTCTCTCTCTCTGTGTTCATATTTCTTAAAATTCAAATTAACAATCTTATTTCACACAGGCAGAATTCTAGATCAGTATAAGAAATAACTAACAAAAACAAACTATGGATCAAACTATTTTAATCCATTCATTCATAGTTTTTCACTGCAAAATCTTGACAGTGCTGGGAAATGACCATTGTGTGTCATTGTGTTGTGTGTCTTTGTGTGTTTATGTTACACTACTGTTTATAGCATCTTAGTGGAATCGTGGTTATTTTAAATTCGTGCTTTAATCGCTTATTTTTTAAATATCTACGTCTATACAATTTCTGATTTTCTCTGGTTTAGATCTGGCTCTTGTGTCAGGTCTGTTCTGTCGATGCTGGTGTTTATAACAGTCGTGTATTCAGCAGCTATGAGAGGTAAGTAGTCAGTCTTCAGTAGTGTTTGGTTCAATACATTTCATCTATCTGTCTGTCTGTCTGTCTGTCTGTCTGTCTGTCTGTCTGTCTGTCTGTCTGTCTGTCTATCTATCTATCTATCTATCTATCTATCTATCTATCTATCTATCTATCTATCTATCTATCTATCTATCTATCTATCTATCGACAACACCTCAATACTGTTTTCATCCTTTTGGCTGTTGTTACTGTTGTACTCATGCCAGTGGGTTGTTTTGGTTTTTGTCTAGGCCAGAATGAAGACTTTGTAAACTTTTTAAATGGTAGGTCTCTCCTTCCTTCTCTCTGTTTTTAAAAACAATTATTGTCTGTATCTAGACATGCGTGTTATACACAAAGAAAGATATTGATTAAAAAAAATTATAATAATCAGTGTGATAGATAGATGGATGGATGGATGGATGGATAAAGTATTCTTATCTTTTTCCAGAAGCCTTTAATAGGGCCAGCCCTGGGCCAGCAGTTGTACCTGGTATGTAACTCTAATGCTCAAGTTCCCCAAATTAAAACCGAGTGTAAAAGTTATATATAATAGGACACCACAATGGCCCTCATACAATTTTCCTGCTAGATTGTTTCAACTGTGGTGACAAACTCAATAAAGTTAAATTTATTGGACAGGCTTGTCCACCTAAATGACAAAAATATTTACAGTTATCATAACCAACCACATTATAGACCAGTACACGTCTATCTATTTATACAGTTATATTACACTTTTTCACACATTTAGTAGCTTAACAACTTTGAACTAGATTGTCATAAGTCTACACAAATTAATCATAAAAAACATTGAAGCGGGGATAGAGTTTGTATGTAAATGTATGCAAAATGTAAAAGTTCCATAAAGAAATATCAGAAATGTATTTAGTTATTTTACATTTTTCAATTTAATTACAGTCCACAAAATGATTTCAAGCCAGAACATGGATTGTTACTTTATTTGGTCAGCTGGATTGCAACCTTTATTGGGGCAGTCCAGACCTACAAGCTGTATGTTTGACACCTCTGGTTTAGACACATGTTTGTTCTGAAGGTCTTTGACATATAGTGAATATCTAAAATGTTTACAGATCAGATATTTTGCAATGTTTGACATTGAGTTGTTCTGCTTCTGTTGTTTAGTCTCAGATCCATCAAATCCTGCTGGTGTTCCAGACTCAGTAGCAGGTGAGTGTCAGGGCAGTGGAGTGGGTTGAAGCGGTGCAAAGGAATAAAATATACAAGCCAAAATCAGAGTTGTTATATTTGATTAGATCTGATGTTTGAATGAGCTCTGTAATTGCTGAATTTTCATCTTTTTAATGCCCTCCTTTTCTCCGTTTCTACAGTGTGCTCAACTTCCACTCCAGGGCATAATACTGCTGGTGGGTTTGTATTGTGTTCAGTCTAAATATTGTTTTGTTTTTTAAACTCACATTTCTACTAATGTAGCATCCATTGCACTTTCTCATTAAAATTATTCATTGTGATTCCAGAGCTTGACTCAGTGGAGCATGCAGGTCTGTTATAGAAGATTGAAGTCAATTAATATTAATTAAAGTATTAAAAAAAAAAAAAATTAATCCTTTCATCCTTTCTCCATGTCTCTGTCCTCTCAAACACAGCTGACGAAAAATCGAAAGAGAACAGCAACTCTGCTGATCGCACAGGTGAATACCATGTGCTACACTGGGTATTTCTTAAATTATGAATTTGATCTGAGCTATTCAGTTGATAGTGTCCTTAAATTCACCATTACCCATAAGCTGAAATTACACTCATGACAATTATTAAAGAATTGATTTGTTATGTATTACATGCACATTCATTACAGAGGACTATGACCACCGAAGCTCAAATAAAAAAAACAAAGTAACTGGTATGCTATTTTTTTTCTATTAAAATCTAAAAAAATAGATATTTCTGCTATATATATATATATATATATATATATATATATATATATATATATATATATATATATATATATATATAGTTCATATTTCATAAATGTTTAACATGAAAAACTGTTTCTGTTATTTTACAGAAACCTTGGGATTAGACAACGATTCTACTGGTAAAGCATGCTGCTGACATATATTTATTAATTGTGAAAAAATTAAGAAATAACTGTGACACATTTTGTAATTTAAAATACATTTGTGACTCTTGCTGCAGAGAGTAAAAGCACAGAAAGAACACACATGGACAAATATGTTGAGACAGAGATTAAGAAGCAACCTGTAAAAACACAAGGTATGATGTATTCTGCTTATGGCACTGCATTTAAAACAGGCAGGATTATGTAAATAGATGCATGGGTTCATGGGTTTGCCTTGTACATTTTCTCAGTTTAAATATTTAATATGTTTTCTATGTTCTATTGTAAAGAATTCTTTTTCCAGATTTATTGGCATTGGGGTTGTATAACTTCAATCTTTTTTTTTTTTTTCTTTTTTCAATTTTAAGGTCTAAGTGCAGAGAACAGGAGCAGCCAGGAGTTGTATGAACCTTGGGATTCTGTGAAAGACCAAGAGAGGAAAAGGAGGATGGACACTGAGAGAGGAGGGGAGGAACACAGAGAGACTCCAACCACTCAGACTGATGCCATTGATCAAATGAACAGTTACTTAGCTGACCAAACCCAGGTTAAAGAGAGGAAAATAAAGGACAAGATCAAGCAGATGAGAGAAAACAGTGACTCTCCCCCACTGAGTGATAGTCAGAATATCATTGATCAGAGTCAGGAGTGTATGGAGGTGTCCAGTTGGGTGATGAGATATCCATATGGGGAAAACACAAGTGTAGGTGGTGAAGGTATAGATCCACAGAGTGAAGAGGGAATCACAAATGATGAGCACCAGCCAAGAAAACTGTGTTCTGCTACAAAGAGATTGAGCAAACAAAGACCTCAGAGAGAGCAGCTGGACACAGATAGTGAAGAAAGAGTGAATAGTGAGCTTCTAGACAGAGATAGAGATAACAGCAGCGAGAGAATGCTTGTTCAAGCCATGTGAGGATTTTCATTGTATAACCATCTTTATTTTTCATAATTATGTTCCAATGTGTGAATTGTTACTGTACAAACTTTTGTTCCTATGACTGTGTCTTATTCTTTCATCTCCCCTGGACAACTCTCTCTGCAGATATAATGAGGATTGTGTCTGAATACTTAGCCAGACCCCCTGCTAACTTATTAGTCACACAACCTGCATAGTGGCTGCCACTTTTTCATCATCAGATGTTGCCTTTTGGGTCATCCAACAGCAAAGCGGCATCATGCAGGCCTTCCAGGTACAGCTGGCTCCTACTTGTCAGCTTGGGACCATAAACTACTTTGCTCATCTCGTCTACTGCAGGCTTCATCTGCTCTAATGGACCTCAGAGAGTCTTTCAGCATATCGTAATCATGACAGAGATGTCAGCGTGTTAGAGAAGATTTACAACCGATTCTCACTCATAGAGATTGTGAAATGTGCTTTGTGCTCGCAGCTGGGCTGCATGGTTATCATTCCTATCACACTGATACTATGGGGGGAAAAAAAGAAACTCACCTAAACAGGCTGGACTGCATGACATAATCAAAATAACCCACTGGAGATTAAAAAAAAAAAATGAAACATTCAACTCACTATGAAAAGTACAAAAATAAATGAAGAAATATATACACTCAAACATGTTTCTCTGCAATTTAATGATCCAATTCAGGATTTGTTTGCTGCCTTGATACTGATGTTTTCTATATTTAAGAGAAAGCCTGTGAGGGAAAGGTATGATCTTACATCAGATCCACCAATACAACTGTTATCAAGCCTGTAAAGCTTTGTTAGTACTGCAAATACCCTGAATATCCGAGTAAAGATGAACCCTTTTTTTTAAAAAACGTGATTCTTGTTGACCAGGGGACAAAGGTCATTCCTTCTGTATAGTTGCTTCTGAAGAAACTTTAGATATTCTCAAAAAATGCTTTTGTTTACTTGTTGACATTGCCTAAGCATTTTGCAGAGATCATGTTTTGTTAATGAGGAATCAGTTCAACAAGTGCAAAAAGATTAGTCTTCCAAAAGAGGTTTGATTTGCTAGCATGGAGTAAATGACATTCTTTCATATATTTTTGGTTAGATGCCATAGTGAAATTGGTATAAGCCTAACAAATACCCTCTGTAAAAGGTAAACATGCCAGCTGTTTAGATTATTAAAGATTATCAGTTTAGCATAATTACAAATGAGAAATAGAGCTAAAAGGTCCACAAATCAGTTTCTAATGTAAATATAGTATATAGTAATGAAATAAGATTGGCTTACAAACATTAGAATTCATTCTAATTTATATATTAGAATATTAATATAAACAGTTAATAACTGGCATATAAATAGCTTATTAGTCTGCATGCATTAAATGTACAAATTCAACAATGTCATCTGCAAATTAATTCAATAAATAAAGCAACAGCTTTAAGACAGTCATTGACCTCATTTATATGTGAAGAAAAGTATGTGCAAATAAGATACCAATTCCAATTCAGGAAAACTGATATTAGATATTGTATTAAACTTATATTAATATTAGAGTTTGTTAACATTTCCCTTAATGTTTGAGGCTCCAATTCTCATCCTTAAGTCTAAATTAAGTAAAATTTTAAGTTTATCATTATAAAAAAAAAAAACCCCTCTAATAACTCCAATAACCAACACCTGAAGATTTATGTCACATTACAATAGAATTGACCTCGTAACCACCTTGTGGGTCTTATTGTGTATCCTAATCTATTATTTGTATTTTTACTTTGTTTTATTTGCTATCTCTATCCTGAGACTGTTTCTTTTTAAGTGGTAGAGCGCAGCAAACGTGGTTTACTATTTTTACTATACTTTACTATACTTACTGTATTTACTTAATAGAATATTGTTCTGAAATTCTGGATGGATACTTAATTTTTTATAACACAAGAGGCAAAATATGTCCACACAAACAAAGGAGATGGGTAGGAAGTGCTGGTAAGTGATAAGTTTTAATCATTTGATACCCCTGGTCATCATTTAATCAACTGGTGTGGTAACGGAAGGTGTAACACTGTGGTTAGTGTTGGACTTCTGATTGGAAAGTTGTGAGTTTAAATCCCAGCACCACACAGCTGCAACTGCTGGGCCCTAGGGCAAGGCCCTTAATCCTCAACTACTCAAGTGGTATAAATAGGATAGTCGCTCTGGATAAGGGCATCTGCCAAATGCCGTAAATGTGTGGCTGTTTTTTCGTACTGTACAAAAATCAAGACAAATGTCTGGACAATGATTGCAGTGATTCTTAAAACTTTTTATTTTATTTAGGAAACTATGTTTAAATGTGATGTCAAGACCATTATGATGAAGATATATCAATCTGTGTGATATAAAATGTTTAAAAAGCACACATTTAAAACATTTAATGCTCTACAGGCAGAATTGATCCTTGAGAAAATTTCTTACATAAATGGATATAGCATTGGAGCCTCAGAGTTAGCTGTTTAACAATGTGTATGAAAAGATTGCCTTTATGCTTCACTGAAACATGACCAGCATCAGGCACACTTCATTTTCCCTTATAGCTTAAGGATATTTGGAGCAATTTATAGTCTACTAGATCTCAAGGAACTCCCATTTCATTTGTGTGATACTAGACAATGTACTTATTCTCTCTTCTTCTTTCTCACATAATATTTTTTCATACAGTTACTTAACCAAGACTAACCCCCAAAATCTAAATGGAGAAAGTGACCTACTATAAATACATTGAAATTATACGAGTTGTAGTCATTGTTAAATATAATCAAACTGTACAATTCCACTTAAGCCTTGTCAAAGTCTTCACTAGGACTGCACCTTCTTATACCTCAGTCCTGCATTCTCATGTTATTGATTTATCCACTAAAAATCTTGGATCTCTGATCTTCAATATTTTAGTCTTGCCTTGGCATTATTATGTGAATTGGATAATTTAGAATATGGAAGCCCTGTTGATGCATAAAACAATCCAGCCAATGCACCAAACCAGCCCACTTTTCTTTGTGTGTCTGATAATAGAGTTTTTCCCAGCTCTTTGTACCGAGAATGTTCAACCACGTGTGACAACTCTGTTGAGTCATTGTCTAAGAAGATTTCAGAACCCGATAGCTTTTCCATGTGTGGGGTTGAATCTAATGGAGAGAATGAGGGGTGATGTGGCTTTGGCTTCTGTTGAAGACCAGCTTCCTCAACATGAACAGGCCTCCACCCACTCCTTATAAGAGGTTCATTCAGGAGCAAAGGTTGTTTGTGCATGTGTGCGCTCTCATTGATGGAGGCCTGCGTCAATGTGCCATCTCATACGTCAATTTCACTCCTAAAAACAGGAGCTGGTGAGTGTGTGGACATGCTTATGATTAATTTTTCTGAATGTAATGAATCACAGGCCAAGCTTGTAAGTTTAACTACTGAGCAACTTCATCTTGGCATTTAAAAGGTGTCTGCATTTAGATGAGGCCCAGTAATGGAGTGATCTGAGATTTGAGTCACTGTGCAGGCCTCCTCCTTGACAGCGAGCAGACAGCCATAATGTGTTGAGACCTAAAGCCAGAATCTTGCTGTTCCACTTTTTCTCACCTTTTTCCCCTCTGTGCTAAGTGCAGACGATATTTTTCAAACATAGCTTGATGATTTTGTTGCTCATTCCAACACGTTTCTTTTCTGCCAGCAATTTCTGTACCATGATGCAATGGCAGCTACATTTTGTCACTCATGGCTAAGGATGAAAACATTTCCTAATAACTATAAGTCACTGCTTAGGACTGTGTGATTTTATGAGCCCTCAGGTTTATAGTTTGCCTTGTTACTTATATGCTATGAAGCTTTGGAGTCGCCAGTGCCAATGTAAGGAATAAAACGTCTGCCATGCAATGAACAAGATGATTAACAATAAAAATATTATTCTTCCTTTTCCAGTGTAATTTTCCAGTGCAACAATGACAGAAGAATATAATATTATATTATTAAATAACACAGACAGGAAGTGTGCCACTTATAGTTATATATTAAACAAAAAAGAATGATTTATAAAACAAAAGGACAATACTCATTTGCTATCTCTCAGGTGTATATGTTTTTGCTTCAGAATGCAATGATGCACAGCCTCTTTAAAAGCTCCTTCAGTTCTAAAAATAAAAAGTATAAAATACCACTTGTGCCCCCTATCACAAAAGAAAACAAACACATCTTGCCAGAGGGGTGTTGGTTGATACCCTGTGTGTTACCCCAGTCTGTAGGAAATTTCATTAACACATGTCAAAGATATGGTGACCACATTTGTCTGGGAATGGAGCTTTTTCATTTGTCTTTAATTCCCAAGTTTAATTTCATGATTGACTAAAGCTCCAGGTGCTTAGTTAATGTCCACCAGATGAGTGCTGCCACAGTCCTAATTTTCCAGTGCAAGCTGTGGCTAATAAAAGGCTGGAGTCTTGCAGATACCCCTTGTATTCGGGCCTCTCCAAGAGGCAAAGGGAGAGCAAGCGAGACCGCAATGTTATACTATGTTTTTATTAAAGCATGTGATTGACAGCTAAAGAAGATTTTTCCAGTATTAAAACCCAGGCCCAACTGGATGGAATAGAGTGCATTGGGATCTGGCTCTCAGCTGCTGCTCCTGGCTCTCCAGTAGCATCTCACTTTCTCTATCTCTCTCTCTCTCTCCCTGCAGTAAGACACTAGGAGCTGACAGTCTGCCCTATAACACTCTGAGAATTCTTTTACAGTCAAAATGTGTTAACCCTGCCTATGAATTTAATATTTAAATAAGTTGGACCGAAAAGTGTGATCATTCTGAAGGCTCAGTGAAGCTGGAATTGCAGTAACATTTGCTAAATCTAATTTAGGAAGAATTAAGCACCTGTTAAGACTTGATCCACTATGATCCATTGAGTTATTCAATAATAACTGTATACTAGCTATTTAAATATCTATACACATTGTTGACCAAACAAATACTGAGAATACTGAGAGTGTATTGACTTGCCAGACTGGGGCCAGTTTTTTTTTAACTCTATCTGCATTGCCATACAAAATGATTAAGTATAATACAATAGTTCTTTTATTCATAAAAAATATGATCTGTGTACGATCAGTGAGAGTTAAAATCTATAAAGCCTGTGATGGGAAAGGTTAGACACCGGCCAGGGCTGGACTCAATTAGAATAAATTGGAAGAGCATTTTGCTGACATAACCTGATGGTAGGAAAAACTTTAAAAAGATGACTAACTGGGGAATACTCCCCAGGCACATTTAACTTCTTCTGATTCTTACTTTAAACGGGATTATAATCCCTCCCAAGACACGTGTCATCTCATTCGTTCATTTTTTTTCCACATAAAATGTAATGCAATGCTAAACCCAATTTGAGGTTTGTGTTTACACACAAATTGAACAGAACAATTAATTTAGTATTGCATTATGCAAATGATTGCATAATATATTTTAGTGTTATATTGCAAATATTCATATTTCGAGTGGGAGAGGGGAGAGAATAGCCAGATTAGCTATTGAGCAGGTTTTTTTTGCTGAACTGCAGTACCAGCAGGAAACAATTAGTCCAAAAGCCCCAAAGTTTAGTAAAAATGGAGAAGAGTTGTTTTCTGACTGCTGGGATGATGACAGGGTCAGTTGGCAGCAAATCAAAGACCAGACAATGATCATGCAACCAGAGGGAGTCGAGTGTGTGAGTGTGTGTGTGTGTGTGTGTGTGTGTGTGTGTGTGTGTGTGTGTGTGCACGAGAAAGAGAAGAAGCTATAAAGAATGTGAATTTGCCACCTGTAGTGCCACTGTTATTACTCTGCATTAACCGAGCACTTTATTAGTAACAACCATGGACCCTATAATACATACAGTTATCTAATCAGCGTATAGTGTGGCAGCAAAATCAAGCAACAGCAGCTTTGTGAAATGTTTATATCAACAATAAGAATAGTAAAAATGCAGTGGTGGACGAAGTACATAAAGCATGTACTTGAGTAAAGTAGAGATACAGTAGGTAAATTATTACTCCAGATAAAAAGTAAAAGTGCTCCCTTTAATCTTTTACTTAAGTACAAGTACAAAAGTATCTGTCTTCAAATGTACTTAAGTATCCAAGTACTATAATTAATTAAGGCGATAATGTCATGATTTTTATCGAAAAATAGATAAAAAGGTTCATTGACCGTGATATGATTTAATAATGGACGCGACCGTGCAAATGAGCGTTATATAAAACAAACCAAAAAAAAAACAATTATTATTTTTTTTTTTGGGTGGACGCTCCGTGCCGCCTAACCGGCAAGATGCTGCCCTAGGTGACTGCCATGTCGCCTAAAATCGACACTGCCAATCAAACAGTCAAAACAAGTTTAAAACAGAGCACAGTTAAGTCCAGTTATGTTTTTATTCACTCGTAAATCAAAAGGAATGACGAAGATATTTCACTTTGAAATGTAGTAGAGTTAAAGTAAAAGTCTCCCCAAACTGAAATACATGAGTAAAGTACAGATATGTGAAAAAACTACTTAAGTACAGTAACGAATTACATTTACTTCGTTACTCTCCACCACAGCAAAAATGGGATGGCAGTTATTTTGATAGTGGCATCACTGTTGGTGGCAGTAAACGCATACTTGTATATTTCTATTATTATTGATGTATTTTTACATACAACAGTTTACTCAGACAGTTTCAAACTAACAAAAAGACTACAGAAAATCAGATAACAATCTGTACAATTGTGGTTAGTGGAATAGTATGTTGAACATTAATGAAGATGGTATTACAGCAGCTGAAGTCTGTCCAGACTACAGCATGAATCCATGGACTCAACCTGCCTTGCATTAACAGTCCATCTTGGGGAATCCAGAACACCTGAAGTTGCTTTAAGAGCTTAACTTATTAGCATTATGTTTCTATGTGCTTAGTGAGGGTATTTGCAAGAACTACCTATACATAAAAGGATTCTGCAGTCTTAATGAATGTACCATGAAAATCATAACAATACAATTTACATTGTTTTGAGGACAGAATTTCAGACTGTGGCAGTGTTGCAGGTATAAAACAGTTTACAGTCTAAGAAGTTCAACTAGATTTTGGAATGTGGTTGTGTATATTTATGATCATTCATCTGTAAGGACATTTGTAAAGTCAGGTACCAATGTAGTGCTGATGTAGTCGGGTGCAGTCAGCATTCCAATTTATCCCAAAGGTGTTAAAAATGGTTGAGATCTGAGCTCTATAGAAGGCCACTCAAGATCTTCCACTCCAGCCCATGTAAATCAAATCTTCTTAGAGTAGGTTTAGATGCTGTAAGAGGTTTGGGTCTAATACTTTTTTGTCAATATAATGTATTTTCAATCCAAACTCTATCTTCTACTGATAATTTTTTTAGGACTGAATACACATTTCCTTAATAGCAACGTAAAACCTGCGGTTTTATATCATAACCCATTGTAGCTATTGAGTTAATTTAATGTTAATTAATCATTGGAAATATGATTTTTTGTGGCATTTTATTTATTAATGATCTCTGGGAAATGTTCATTAACCCAATGGTGTTAATTATGCACACGTAAACATGTTCTAAGTTTTAGTTCTAGATCCCATTTAGAGGTGAAGGTGTGCATAGTTTGAAAACAGTCATGCAGTACTGATATATTCGACATACAAAAATATACAAAATAATAATCAGACACATTTTTTATTAATTGTTACTGTAATCTTCATATATGTTACAAGAGATATTTGAAGATCTGCTAAAACAACTAGCAGAGAATCACCTGCATCCAACAGATTGCTTCAGATATCTGTTAATCTGTGAAGCGTTTTTTTTTCAAACTGTCTGTTGAGAGTGACTTATGGCTTCTCATCTTGACATTATCAAAGGGTTCTTCTAGCACACAGGGCAATGGTGGAGGATTTAAATCATGCAAAGATGACAGAGTGCATAGTGCACAGACCGGTGTAGAGTATATCCTTACAACAGAGCAGTATATTTTGAAATAAAACAAATGCTGCAAAAATCTCCTGCCTTAAGTGGCTTTCTGTCTGCACAGCAAAGTATTTGGATGGCTCTGCAGCTCTGAGAATAGGGTTGTGTTGCTGTTGGATAATGGACTGAGACAGAGAAAAGGGATCAAGTAGAGTAAATTATATGTCCACACTGTCACAGAGTTCAGAGTTCACAGAGTGTCAACTTGGCAACTAAGAATTAAATTAAAGCTGGCTGGATAATCTTGTGGAGCTCTGTGGAGATCCCTTGAAGAAAACAGCAGTAAGATATCTGTTCGATATGAGTTTTCTATGTTAAAGTGGTTATAAATTATGTATTCTTTCGTTCATTCTTCATTCATTCATTCAGTCATCAATAATTGCATCAATCTGGTTAGCGCCAAAGTAAAAAACCTGGATGAGATGCCTGTCCATCACAAGGCACCATGAATACACACACTCTCCAAAGTATTTACACATTTAGGGTCATTCTTACACCTGACAGGTCTTTGGGAAGACGCCAGAAATATCCCACATGGACACACAAGAAAAGTGCATGCAGTAACCTGAGCACATGATTGATATGTGGACCTTGATGCTGTGAGGTGGCAGATCTGAGCAATTAGGCAAAATTACAATTGAATTACAATCAGCCTAAGGCACAGGAAGTAAACTTTTGATAAGGGTACAAAAATCAGCATAACTACAGCATACCTTATATACCATATACTATACATATATACATCACATTAATTTTTAACTTGTTTCAAGATATCAAATACATGTTAAAATATATTTTTCTGCATATAGAAATTATTGATCATTATTGTATTTTGTTGGCTGGCTGCCTGGTTGAAATGATTACTTTAGGGACTATAGGATTATTGTGCCATGCTGAACTACTTGAAGTATTGAAAGCAATACAATTAAAATTAATAGTTTCAGGCAGAAATGATAAACAAATACAGCATTAAGAATGAAACTGGATGGATAAATAGAAGGAAATGTTTGTGTGTGTGTGTGTGTGTGTGTGTGTGTGTGTGTGTGTGTGTGTGTGTGTGTGTGTGTAACAGAATCTAAAGGTAAAGTAGAGGACAGTTTGTGACTGACAGTCTGCCAGATCTCAACCTGCAGATCTCATCTCCATGAACACACAAAACTCCAGTGGTCTCTCTTTTTTTCTTTTTCTCTCTCTCTCTCACACACACACACACACACACACACACACACACACACACACACACATTAAAATTTGGAATTTGTTATTTTGATGTCTTACTTCACATTATAACTGATATTTGCACATTTGAACAAAGCAGACACAGGTATGGGGTTGATGTTTTACGAATCCAAAAGAACTTTATTCCACTCTTGCTGTTAAAGCTGGAGCAGGTCAAAACCAGTGAACTGATTCATCTCCATTATAGTATAGCATTTAGCAAATCAGTGCTGCCTGATATCATGAAACCTATAGTCCATGTAGTCCTTTGTCTTCATGATGCTAAAATTTATATAGAGTCTTAATGTGCCATGTTCAGCACAAACATTGTGTGCTGTTGATTGAAAGTAAAGTCCTCAAAGCTCTGATGCATGAAGCCATTGTAGCAGAGTGATTGCTTTAATCCACAGTGATGCAGTCCACTAATAAATGTACATTTACAGGATAAATAAAGGTTCATGTATGATTCTGCAGTAGCATACTTACAATACATTAGGAAAAACATAGAGTTAGAGTTCAGGTGAATTGAATGGTATGTTCTTCTTCGTCATTATCTTCTTATAGCTGTTTTTCTTTCTCTGTCTTTGTTCTGAAACACCAGAGCAATAACAATGTCAGTTTCACAAGTTCAGTTTCAAGTGTTAACTCAGGCAGTTGAATTTTACTGTAATAGATCTAAACACATTAAATACAGACACTTCAATACGTTTAAACTGTGAACTGCATAACTAACCGTAAATGAGCCACCAGCTCACCAGTTTTTCTTTAGTGCCGTGAGCATCAATTAGGGGTTTATCTGAAAGCAATTCATATTAGAGAACCCAATCTCGTTAAGGTACAGGGTGCCTGGCCATAGCGTCAGCTGAGGGGGCAGCATGCCTCAATTTTTCCAATCGCTCTTGTGTTCTGTGAGAGGCAGCTGGCACGAATTAATCATGTTCACACTGTTTGTTGACCTGAGGTCAGTGCTATTGGTGCACCCAAACTATGCGTTTATATCTAAATTATTATGTGTATTTCATAATGTATACCTTAATGATATATAAGTGTGGATTACTCTAGTAAACAAACTCCTCTTGATGGTTGAATATGAATAATAATGATGTACATCATTAAATCCGCGTGCTCGAGCAGAAAATGATTGCATTACCAAACTTACTAACTTACTAAAGCTCAATGCAAAAGGACCAGTATGGTTATTGTGTGTGAATGTGTGTGTAATATATTATATATATATTATATTAAATAGTGTTTATATATATATATATATATATATATATATATATATATATATATATATATATATATATATATATATATATATAAACCCCATTACTTATTATATAAAAGATGTCAGAGAACTTAATTTATAGTGCATTTTTCTAAGCCATTTTGAATTTTCCCTGCATGTCTTTCTTGTAGAGTTGTAAAAGCTTTACTAGACTTTGGTTATATGGTTGGATTTTTCAGGTAAGTGATGATTTAAGAGCTTCAGCAGGGATGCTGGCATTCATTCGGGTCTGTGAGGCATCCACTGATCTTAGACCAGTGATCTATTTGGAATTTTGGGAATTTTGCGAGCCAGATGTTTCCAGAGCAGCACACAGGCATGTGGGATGCACAATAATTTGTCTACAGCTTTTTGTGTGCAATGACATCACTTCACACACTCATTGCCATATTCCTCACTTTTATTGGCTGTTTCTCAGGCTAATTCTGTTACATAGGAAATGCACTAGAAAAAATTATTTGGTGACACATCAATCACACAAGTAAGCAAAACTCTGATGCTGTGTTCAGTCTCACTTGTGACAAGTTTTAGAAGCTAAAAGAGTCACGTTTGGTGGATTGAAATTGATGTTAATTAAAGGCAAATGTTTTATACATAAACATATCCTGTATAAGACTATTTGTAGCATGCAATGAGGCGATTGATATAAACAGAGTCTGCGATATGGATAGTTAGAAAACATACAAGCATTTTATTAAAAAGATAAGATCAGCAGATTTCACAGGTGTATGGTGTGTTACTCACCAGTCTCCTCTGGTTACTGAGGCAAAAGGTGCAGATCTGTTTTGGCTGAGAGTTCTCTGAGTCTGGGCTTGCATCTATGGTCTTAAGGAGATGGTTATGCAGAGCCCCTGTGTTTTATGGCATGGCTGGCCGTCTCCACATGCTTCTCCCACCAATAGTACATTTTCCAGGTGAGAGATGTAGCTAGAGGCCAGCCGTAATGTCTCAATCTTGGACAGCTTCCTGTCAGCTGGTTCAGTGGGTATGAGTGTCCTCAGAGCAGTGAAAGCCATGTTCACGCTGTTTGTTCGGTCCCGCTCTCGAGCGTTCGCTGAGTTACGCTGTCGGGTCTCCGAGATTGGCAAGTGAAGCTCTGTGGTTCCAACCGATGGCCTGCAGCCGAACTTCCGTTTGCGAGAGTCTGCTTTGATAGCGTTGTACCCAGGAGTGGAAAGATGAAAGGATTTGTCATCGGATCCTGAGCTTTCACTGCCGTTCTCATCATCCTCTGACAGAGGGGTAATGTCAGAGTAAAGGAAACGGGCAGGAGAGGGGTGAACCATGGCATAGGACATCTTCACCTGCTCTGTCTCACACTTGTAGCCTTTCACCAGGAGGGACTGGGCTCTCTGTTTTTACCCAGTCTTTACACAGACACAAGGAAACTCCTTAACACAACTTTTCGCTTTCAGTCCTATTTACCAACACACACAAGACAAACCGTAGTCCCTCACTTAGTGAACAGCAGCCCTCAGTTTGCGAAAATCCAGCGTTGTATCAAACCAATCCTGTGATGATCGACTCAGTCGCTTCATGGTGATTCAGTCATTATAAGTTCATATTCCTTCTGCAGATTGCTCTTTCAAGAACCAGAATGTCAAGCACCAGCCTGAGTGGGTGAATAAGTGGAAAAGTATATAGTGTTTTGCACTAGCATTCATCCCTCAACAGTTCCACATGTTATTATGGCTGAGTGTTTCCTTATGCCTTGGCTTTATAGTGTGTGTGTGTGTGTGTGTGTGTGTGTGTGTGTGTGTGTGTGTGTGTAAGAGAGTATAGTAGTGGTGGGGGAGTGGCTGGGGACTGCTCCCCCTCTTTCACTGTAAACGCAAATCCAGTGTGAGAATGCAGTGGAGCTCTCTCTCTCTCTCTCTCTCTCTCTCTCTCTCACACACACACACACACACACACACACACACACACACTTACTTATTGGTTAAAAAGTGTCTTCTTATTTAGCATAAATAGAAATTGAAGCCTGATTAAAAAAACTAATTACAAAATGTTTTGTACAAATGTTTATTTTTCTGTCAACTACCCTTGAGTCTTTTTCACCTAAAGACATACATTTAAAATAAACAGAAATCACTAAAGTTCTGGATATCTCTTAATCTCCTATGAGCTTTAATACATTTCCTAACATAAAATTGTTTTGTTTCTATATGGTTTTACTGTAGTTACTAAATAATTCATAGTAATTACTAAGTGATATGATTTTTGATGAGTAGCACACTAAGAGTTTAAGGGTTATTAAAACAAATGGTTGCAGAGTGTGAATGCTACAGGCAATTCTATACTATTTGTATTATACATTTAAAACATTGGCTTGAATGTGTAGTCTGGTTACTAGCGCTGATTGAAAAGGAAGTGCTTCAGGACAGTATGGCACAGTGGTACAGTGGCTAGTTTTGCTTCAAAGCTCCAGGGTCTCTGGTTAAGTACTGAGCTCAAGTTACTCTCTGTGTAAAATTTCTTAGTATGTTCTCTTTTTGCCCATTTGCGATTCTTCTGGTTCCTCTGGTTTTCTCCCACCTACTAAATTGTGTTATGTGTGTGGACTGGACTGGAATCCCATTCAAGATGTATTCCTGCCTAACTATTAGTGTTCCAAACAGCTAAACTGTGATTATTATGATATGTGGTTAATGAATGCGAGAGACTGCTTCAGGCCCCAGGTAGGTCCTGATAAGTGACAGGGAACAGAGCCCAATGAGCTTAAACTAATGCAACATAAAATCAGTATCAGAAAAAGGCATAAAGGTGTGGAAGGAAGTGACAACTTGGTGCTGTTCAGTGAATGACATTGCCTTAGCAGCATCTAAGCATCTAGCTAATAATCAGAGAGTCTTTTAAATTCTCAATTTCACTACAGTGTTCTGTGCAGTTCTTTATTTTTAAACGTTTTAGGAATTCAGAATAACTTTTTCTGCTTAACTGACATCACCTGCCCTCATGATTTTGTCACTCTAAACCCGATTTTCTTCATTATCCATTCTCAATGTCACAATTGATATTTAATATCTCTGAATGAGTTCAGTAGCAGAGCCATGCTGTCAGCATCTGATTGCTATTACTCCCGCTGACGCTCCAACTTCCTCTTTTCCTTCCACTGTTAAAATCTAAAAACTATTCACCAAGAAACTTCCCCTCCCTCTCCCTTTTGGCATAGGTTATGGAGCTGTCAAAACTCGGAAATAATCCTTTGCACAGCACTGCAGACAGACCGACTGGCTCATTATGGAGTCGGCCGAATGGACGGGTGTACAGCCAGAATGCTGAGGGACAGGATTGTCTAGCCCATGCTGGGAACATGCCAAGCTTACAGGCACCCGACCCTAATGGGACACAATCTCTAGATCTGCCCCATTTAAAGAGTGGGACTGAGAAAAAGGGCATGATTTTACATGTCACAAAAGTGGCATAAATACTTATAAATGTTATATCTCATTGGATATATGTCTAGAACAGAGCAGATTTAGTATAGCAATGGGAAATAAGCAATTATAGGGTCTTTTTTTTCGCTTGAATAATTTGGCAAACCAAACCTCACAACTTTGGTGCCCTCTGTTAATAATAATAATAATAATAATAATAATAATAATAATAAAATCTGTGGCTTGATTTTTTTTTTTACTACCAGTTCCGTTATTTCAGGAGCACAAATGAAGTCAATCCTTCCTTAAATTCCATGCTGTAATTGTCCTGTTCTTCAGAAGCCAAAGAATTCAGACAGTAAGCAGGTCAGTGTGCCTGAGAGATGGAAAAAGTGAACTGCTCAGAACCTTGTTGAATCCAGTGCCCATCAAAGTCACTCTGACAGTCCTCATAGGTTTATATTACCCTTTGTTTTTACAAATGCTAGGATATACTTTTTATACTGACTATATTATATATTAAGCAAAACAGATGAACCACATTTTTAAATGCTCAGGTTCTTTAGTTCTTTAGGTTTTTAGCTTTATGGAACTCTCATAACTCATAACTGAACAGTCCAGTTTACAAATATGCTACTTACTGAGTGCAAATGAGTCAGGAGCAATTGTGAACCACTCTTGTATCTACTGTATCAACATTCCTATGATATATACAGTATATATACAGTATATATACAGTATATATATATATATATATATATATATATATATATATATATATATATATATATATATATATATATAATGTGAAAGAGGTGTGATTAAGATCTTTGCAAATATATTGAAAATAAAAAACTAAAGAAATTACAGCCTCAAGCCTTTTTGAGTATGATGTTACAAGCTTGGCACACCTATTTATGGGCAGTTTCTCTCATTTTTTTTTGCAGAACCTCTCGAACTCCATCAGGTCTCTCAGGTTTAAATCTGGGCTCTGGCTGGGCCACTCAAGGACATTCACAGAGTTGTCCTGTAACCACTCCTTTGTTATCTTGGCTGTGTGCTTAGGGCAGTTGTCCTGTTGAAAGATGAATAAACAGGTGTGTGCCTTTCCAAATCATGTCCAATCAACTTAATTTACCATATGTAGACTTCATTCAAGTTGTAGAAACATCTTAAGAATGTTTAGTGGAAACAGAATGCACCTGAGCTCAATTTTGAATGTAATGGCAAAGGCTGTGAATACTTATGTTTTTGTTTTTTATTTTTTATTAATCATCACTTCTTCACATTGTCATTATTGTGTGTGTTGTCTATAGAATTTTGTGGAAAATAATTAATTTAATCTATTTTGGAATAAGGCTGTAACACCTTTTAAATGTAAATCGGGTTAGGAATTGGTAAGGCTAAACAGGGTTAAGAAGCACGGAATGATTCTTGAAAAGTCTTAATTTAAATATTTTCCCTATTTTTTACAGAAAGGTTAAGGGTCCTCATACCATACAAAAGGAGTCATCAGTACTGACCCATGAACCTTGTTTCTTTGCTGAATATCCTTAACCAATGCTAGGTGTGGTCTAAGTCAAGACCTTATCTTTGAAGTGTGCCTTGTAAAAAAGGCAGCTGTGAGGGCAAAATGGATGGGGCCTTTCAGACTGGCCTTGTAAAGTCCATTTCAAGCCTTCTCAAGTAGAGCCTTGGGACCAGCCCGCTGCTCTGCTAACAATGCCTTTCTGCTAATTTAACAGATCTTTAAATTCAAAGCATTCTCCTCTCTATCCGCTCTCCCTTATTTATTCCTGTTACAGGTGCCATGCTGCATAATCACACCAAATCCAGACTAACTTTTCTTAAACCCGAGGAGGTAGAACCACTAAAACTGGAGTTTTGAAGATTGCCTAAAACATAAATCTACTCCAAGCACAAATTTCTTATAAAATAAATTATTTTAATTTTTTTTTTTTTTCAGAATATCAGTCAAATTTCGAACAGCACTTCTCAGTAGAGCATCTGGTTTTAATTTACTTTTTAATACTACACTGATATTTTATTTGTCATTCACACATATGGACAATGTGCTTATTTCCTCATAGGATGTTTTAGTTAGCAGCACTTCTTTAGGTTTGGGTGCTGTCAATTTGGGGATGTTGTATAAAGAAACAGGGGCACTAAATTCAATAAACTTCCAGAAGAAATTACATATTTAGGGTCAGATTTCCTTGTCAGTGGTATTACTGGGCAACAGGAAATTTCAAATTTGTAGTGATTGTTTTTATTAATAGATATGAGCGAGCTTGGCCGGTTTCCACTTTAGGCCAAAAGGGAGAGGTCAGGGGGTTACATACGTTTTCCTTATTACATTCAGCTTCATGGTTTGGAATGTATTAGTAAAGGGTAGTAAAATTCCTGCTTTGTGATGAGTGATGCATTGTGATTAATTCAATGCTCTGGGAGGCACATGGCTGTGAGGGAGTTTAATAAAAATGCTTGACAGTATGAACCTATTCCTTAGCATGTCTTTGTAAAAAGCTTTATAAAAAGAATAAAGTGTAATATTAATCCTCCAGAGAAACTTTGCACAAAGCTCACAGTGCACTTTATCTTAAGTAAAGAACACTAATAAAAGCTGTAGGTATTATCACAAGTCAAACATTAAAATGCATTGGCTGTCAAATCATAGAAGAATGTGAATAGATATAAATGACGACTTACATCCTTCCCTCTTACTAGTGCTGATTCATCTACTAAAGCTCTGCTGTTTGCTGCTTGTGGTCATTTGTAATGTAAGCAGTAGCTAACTCGTGGCTTATATCATCCACACAGCAAGCACTATGAGCTCATGTTTTTGGCTGTGAAGCTGTTACTAGAGATTAGGACCCAAAAAAACAGTCATCCATTTTGTGTGTGGGGGTTGTGCATGCACATGTAGTTTTAGAGCAAATATTTGCTGGCACTTTTCACCATTCAGTCATATAATGTGCTGTTGTGAATGTCCCGCTCAAACTTTGGCTTTATAGTTGATTTTCTTTATGGTTTCTGGCAAACAGGTTATGGTGCGGTTGCCAGGCCTAGAAATAATCAGAAAATCCTTGATGCAAACTATAAAATATTCAAATGGTTTAAATAAGAATTTGATGTGAATTTGAATTACTATGAATTGTCAACAGTAAATGATCAAATTGTCATATAAGGCAAAATTTATTTGTATGTTTGTGTGTGTAAAGAGAGACATAGAGAGCATGCATGTGTGTGGGTGGGTGGTGGTGTGTGTGCAAATGAGTGTGGGTGTGGGGAAGGTATTTCAGTAAGGTTTAAATGAACAGATTGGCTGCATATGATTGTCATTAAAAGTAAAGCAAAATGTTTGAGTGAGCATGGAGAAAATCCAACAGGCAGAGCCTATATAAACTGCTATTTGAAACAGTTATTGTGACTGGTTGCATACAGTCCCCTAAAGTCCTGAGTTTATTTGCCAATGATTTCCTCTCCTCATGCTTGTCATCTGATTATCTTTATTTGCTGAATAGCTTCCAGATTGACAAGTATTGCCTCACTGGGTTGTCTTACAGTCCTGACCCAGAAGGACCTTATGCACTTTATCTACACGAAATAACAAATTACTAATGTATTCTATTCATCTAACGTACCCTATCCATCCATTTTTAAGGCACCTATTCAGCGACTTCGACAGTGTGTTTCACGGTTGCTCTGTCTTACCTGAAATTGCTGCAGTGACATTTTACTTAATCAGTAGTGTGTTTTTTTTCTTGATACAAAATGACACATACAGTGACATCATGTTGTTTTGACCTTCGCTCTCATTCTGTCTCCCAAGTAGATTGAGAACGATCTTGGCTGAAACGTCCTCACATTAACTTGCAGACTCCACAAATCATACTATTCTGCTTGTAATGGCTGTAAAACTGAAAATAAACACACAGAATGAACAGTTTACAGCTCAAATCCTTTGCACGCTTGATGAAATGCAATAAATTACTCCCCAAAAACCTGGATTTTCTTTTTTCTTCACTGGAACTTGAGAAATATTTTTATTCTTTCCAGAGGTGAGACTCATGATTTATATCACACTGCTATGTGGCTGTCAAGTTCTAAGTGGAGTGGGATACAGCTTTAAGGCATACATATAGTGACCATATGAACTCTATGATACAGTAAAAAACATCTCAAATAGCCTATAGATATTTGGTTCATAATGTCTAGGTGGTATGATACTATGCTTTTCCTCCCATCTGTATTTCTATTGATGTGTTTATATAGATCCAAGTTTTTAAATGTTACCCAAAGGAAGGACTTGGCAGAATAAGGAATATTTCATTTTTTATTTTTACTTTATTTTCCTCTATCTATCTATCTATCTATCTATCTATCTATCTATCTATCTATCTATCTATCTATCTATAATTATTCTATATAATTCTATTTCTCTGTAGGGTGTGTTCAGCTTCAGGGTTTTGCAATTGCGCTCCTAGAAACACAGGTCCAGCTACTGAACCATTCCTTAATCATACCACTTTAACATGAAAAATAATAATTCACATTCAAGTGAAAAGAGCAACATTAGATGATTGAGTGATTGGTGTTCATTTCCTACAATCAGCATCACTAAGGAGTCATGAACTAAGTGGTCTCCAAGCCTCAGTGCATCTGGTATGTGTGTGTGAAGGGATGCCTCGTTTTGTACACCGTGAAGTAGGAGGAGATGGGGGTCCACTCCAGCACATGAAATGTGCTACTGCCTCTTTTGTCTACAGTGCTCATAAAGTGCAACCACACATGCATGGACAATGAGGCTCCTTGTAAAAAGTAAGATGTTCATACAGAGTCTTGCCAATGGAAACATAAGTAGACAGAAAACCATGAGTGAGTCTGGAAGCCATTCTTCTGTTCATGGCAAATCCATCATTTACCCAAGTTCTACATGGGTTGTGTCAACAATGTATTATGGCATATGATAATGCTTTGGGGTTTTGGAAATTTGTTTAACCTTTTCCCCTGTCTCAAAACTCGATATGGTCTTTTTCTACCCACTTGATATGGTGCTTGTCTGGCAAACCTCTTGTGCATGGTTTTAGCATCATCAATAATGATCTTATTTTCTTTTACCAGTTACAAAACTTACAATGGCTTGCACAAGTATTTACCCATGTTAAATCTTTCCACATTTTGTATTTCAACCTGGTACTTAAATGGGACTTTATATCATAAACTGCAACTTAACAGTTATGATTGTATAAATATTTGCACGTTTGTGTAGTGACATCCCTAAATTAGCTCTGGTGCAGCCAGTTGCCATCAGAAATCACATGATTAGTAAATGGAGTCCACCTGTACGCAATTAAAGTGTTATGCGATCACACCATAAATACACATCGCTGAAAGACTCCAGAGTTTAGTAAAGGACATGTCTAAACAAACAATCATGAAGACACAGGAGTTAACAAAACAAGTTTCTCAATCAAGGTTCACTTGAAAAAATCCCAAAGATTTAACATGATGTGGAGCCCAATTTATTTAATTTATAAAAAGAACATAAAAGTCAGTGAGCAGTTAAGAAGGACATTCGTCAGAGAAAGAAACAGCACTTTATGGAAAAGTGGCAAGTCATATAAAAATCCTCAGAGGCTAAAATCCCACTGAGCTGAATTGAATTTTGTGGCCCAAAGTGCAACAAGGGTGGACACCCAACTAAAATCATCACCTTGAGAACAATCTCCCTACACTGAAGCATGTTGGTGGTAGCATCATTTTGTACTTTTTCCTTTCATGTGATTAGATTCAAGCATGCTTTTAATAAGTTGGTATGCAGTAAGAAGACATGTAAGACAAGAAAGCCAAACACAGATTCTTGATGTAGGACAGTCTTTTACCAAATAAGATTCATACTCTTGCCCTTCTAACTGATCCTGTTGAAATATAGGATGAAAACAAATTGAGAACAATTGTATTAAAATAGCAGTAAGTAAAAAGAAGACAATATAAGACCTAAACACTTGCTTTCTATATTCACAAATGCATCCCCATACAATAATTGTATTTACTGTTAAAATTGTTTACATTTTATTCTTGAAATTATTCCTAGTTATTACCTTCTGTTGCTGAGGTCCAAATGAGTTTAAATTTGCATTCATTTGCATTGAAACAATTTTTCCAGATAAAACACAACTAACATCAGCGGCTTTGTAGGCTATAGATGGAGTACTACATTCTAAAAAATATTTTTTTAAATGCTTTCCAAAGGACTTTTGTGCAACTCACCCATGACCTTTATTGTTTAGTAGAGCCCTATAACCATGAAATAAAATACTGTTGGCTCTCTCTGCCAAAACTGTCAATGGAGTATGAGGTCCCCTTTAGTGGCTCATGTATGTACAAAGCTAAAAAGGCCAATCTAATAAATTCTTGGGATTTGTGAGTCCTGCTCACATGAATTGAGATAATTTGGTATGCAGTGTCTTCTCATAAAATATCTAAATGACACCACATATAGTCACAGTGATTTATAAAAGGATATTTAATTCCTTTTTATTATAGCCCACACTCCTAAAGTCTAGATGTATCATTTACAATGGTAATAATTACAAGTTAAGGCACAATAAGTACATCCTTAAAAACAGCAAGTGACCTTGTAAGTGACCATTTTGTTGTATGGACACCACATGCTGATCAGAAAATACTTTCCTGACACACTGAACTTTTGTTGCTGCAATTCTGGTAAGATATCCACTTCAGCTCTTCTGTGGTTTCTTTCTTTCACAATTATCCATTGATTTATTTCTTCAAAATCCTTATGGGCCAGCTGTTTGGTAACTGGACTGCTACCAGAAAACTATCACAGCTAATGTGTCTACTATGAAAACGGTTCACAACAATTGCATCATAATAAATAGAAAATTGGGAAGTAAAATGTGATTTCAGCATCCGTGGCATGGTTCTTGGTAACCAATAGGCTGGTTTGACAAATACTGCTGATCTTTTGGGATTTTCATGCACAATAAATTCTAATGTTTTGGGGAAAAGTCATCCAGTGAGCAGTAGTTGTTGATGACAGAGGTCAGAAAGGAATGGGCAAGCTGACTGGAATGCTAGAGTACAGATTTACCATTGCAGTTTTTTTTCCTACATTCATGCACAGTGGTGAACTGGAATTGAGAGTACCTTGAGGTGAATAGGGACACATATGCATTTTCTTCTGCCAGGTCTTTAAAGAAGTGTAGGGCTTTTAAATACAATGCATCAATTTCAGGTGCATTTATAGAGCCAGAAGCAGACATGTGTCCATATAATCAAAACAAAAACCCTGAGGTTTCAATACTGCTCCAACCTATTGTTAACAATGAATTGGGGCTCTGGAGTAACATTATGAGTAAGATGAAATAGCTGTCGTATGGATCATATGGTGTGCACGGTAATCAAAGCAGAATTCTGAATCATATGGTGTACTCTGTTTCCATAAGGTCCTTTCATTTGTTGACTTTTAACTCTCATAAAAACTGTGGCACTGTAAATTATGGCAGTTTTATAAACCAACAATGCACTCACAAAAGCCATAAAACACTTCATCAAACACCTGATGGAGGATAGCTTTTTAACGGACCGTTCTCCTTTCCTATGATTTGATCCATGTGATAAGAGACCATGTGAACCAAGTCTTTCCAATTTTGTTACTGGTTTTGCTCAGAGTTCTGTTGTAAACCCACATATTTTATGACTATTGCGCATTATACCGCATGTAGCCTTTGGGAAGATGTGGTGAGATTTATGCTAACACACTTTCTCTCATGTACATCAGCTCTTACCTTATCCTGTGAATGACATGTCAGTGAATAGCATTTGATGACAGAGAAAAGTCAATCCCTCCTCCAGGTTTTCCTGTATTGTGCACATGTTATTGTGACTCCAGAAGAAATATATATCTTATAGAAAACAATAAAGCAAAGCCACACATTCTATAAGGTTCAATTGGGTTACAATTCCCATATTCGTTACTACATGGGATAGTGAGAAGTGAGTATAAATGGTACTATTTTTAAGGAATTTATAGCAGTGCATTAGTGATTATATTTTATGTATGTCTGTGTAACTAACAACATAAAAAACGATGAATGTGATATGTAAAGCCCATACATATGACAGGGTGATACCAATAACCTGAAACAAAATAACCTTGAATACAAAAGAAATCGCATAGCACAGTGGATGATAACTCATGGACTAAATTTTTGAAAATTACATATATTTGAAATTTACTAACTGAGAAATTTGGCTTGAAACTGTGAAAGAAGGGGTGGGCTCATATTTTGCAAGTGCTAAGTGTCCTCAGGAGAGGTCTAATAGTAGTAGGGAACAGCTGTTCAAATACAAAACCATTTTAGTGTGGTTAATAAGAATAGGGTCACAATGGTCATAAAACATCTTATAATAAAAAACAGTGGTTCTTGTGTGTGCAGCAAGATCATATTTTGATAGATCAATGTTGAAAATGCAAAATCTATCAAAATAAATAAACTGACACCAAATGATGATTTTAAAGCAGAAATGCTAGAAAACTAATACCTTAAATAAACTTCAAAAAAAGCATACTGATGCACACCATGTCAGTCATGTAGAGCCATACATGCTGAGAGGATAAGCTGCATAATTTTCATAAACAGCTTTTTGTAATGCAGCATTGATGTTAGTTTGAAGCATTTTGCTGCCTTACAGCTCTAGATACCAGGGTTTGATACTCAATAGAGGTTACCATTTGTGTTGAGCCATTTGTGCATTAATTTTAGCATTCAATCCTTTTGAGTGACACAAATGTATTCTTATTTTTAAAAAATTGTAGTATATGAAGATCAATGCCCAAACATAATGTGACAGGATGTGCGGCCCTGCATGGTGCACTATTAACTGCGCAGTCTGGGTTGTGGAGGTTAACATTAGAAAAAAGCTTTTCATTTTAATTTGGGAAAGAGAAAAAATAAATTGTCAGAAAATTAAAGGCAAGGTACGACTGCATATCATGATTGAATCTTATGGACATTTCTCACACAAGTGAACTCGAATGAGGTAGATGAGTTTGGTGAATTGTCAGATACAAAATTCTCATTCCTATGCCTACTTCAGGTTTACATCCGAATACAAATACAGATGTGAATAATTAGAGCACTTGATCAATAAAGATTTATATACAAGTAGTATTGTTTTGTTATAGTCCCTATTTACTGGGTATTACATGCTAACCATAGCTTCAGTAAGTACATGCAGTCACACACCAGGCACCAAAAAGCCCACAGGGCTCCCCATAGCAGCTATAATTCATCTGTGATTACACTTTCTATTGTACAACAGTAGCATATTGTATATCATGTTATTCGTCCAGCATATGCCTTTACGTTTGAAGTGATTTCTGTCAAACTAAAGAAGAAAAATTAGTGCACAGTGGGCTTGTTTATGAGAATGTGGTAAAAAAAACTCCACAAATGTTTATTTTAGCTCTAACCATGTTTCCTACTGCCACATAATCAATCAAAGTGACCAGTCACATGTACTTCCACATGTCAGACGAAGAAGTCAGTTATGGACCTTTATTACATCTGGTAAGTTTTCTGAATGTCACAATTCTACTTAAATATGAAATAGGACAAAAAAAAAAAAAGACAAAAATTTTAAGGCAAAAAATACTATAATGCATTGAATTTTCTTTAACGTGTTTTTATTGTTAAAATGTATTTTTTTAAATTATTTATTTTTATACAAAAAAAATGTAAAAGTTTTTAAGAAGTGGAAAGAATCAATCTTTTGTGTTAAATGAAATGTTTTAAAATTGGTTAAATGAAGTTGTGACTGTCCGAGACAATGTTCAGCATTAATTATGATTGTGAATACAAAAATCTGACTCCCTAGGTTAACTATAGTTTTCTATATTGAGAAGGAGTGAGAGATAGAGAGGAAGAGGAAGAGAGAGAGAGAGAGAGAGAGAGAGTGAGAGTGTGGTGTTGGTGGGGGTTAAATCATGTGTTGTTCAGTATAAATCACTTTCTGATCTAATTTTTTCCCCTACAAAAACAAATTCCACTGGAAATATTACATAGTGGGAAATTACAAGCAGCTCTATAGTCATATTTTCAGTTTGGCATTACGGCTTATCGTTTCTTGGACCAAGATCTTGTTATAGGTTTAAACCATAAATTCTCAGCAAAATAATGAAGTAACAAAAATGCCTGCTGCTACAATTTATTTCAGTTTCCTTTGTTTGTGGTCGAAGCCATTGTACGCTTGTACACGTTTTTTTTCATGGCTTAGGTTTAACTCACCATTCCAAATGAACCACACCTTGATGTTTAAATCTCATTGAGAGATTGTACATTCATAACATTCACAATGCTCTGGTTTTCACCTGATACAAATAAAATAATCCTTTGTCTCTTGTAATCAATACTTAATTCCACTCGTTTATTTTTTAAACAGAAAAAATAATCTAGTTTGTGACATGATACTTTTCGAGATCTCACCCAAGACATATAACAAAAACAAATGGAACAATTTCTCATAGATATCTGCTGTACCTCACAGTACCTTGTGTGCTAGTCCTCAGGGACAAGGTGTCTATGTGAAAAATGTCTCAGCTCATTCAGCTGTGCAAACAGACACAAGCTTGTATTTGCAGGTTGGATGCTGATCTGGGCTCCGATACTCCCTCCATGTGTGTTAGCCTTTGTTACGATAAGCAAAATTGATCCACATACCAAACTGGACTATTTTGTTTATATGGCCCTTGTTTTCCCTGTTCCCTTCAGCTCGGCAGTAGCTTTTTATGACTTCAACTCGGAACGTGTTTTGTTATATGTGGTTGAGGTTTGTGCTGGAGCTAGCGATTTGTCATGCCATTAAAAAGATTCAAGTGTCTGTAAGCTTCCACTGACTCACTGTCTGAGTGACTACATTTTATGGGGCATAATTATTTAGTTTCAGTTTGACTGGTCCATTTTAAAAATGAGATTCCAGTTGAAAATTCACATCAAAAACATTGCAAACCGACTGCCTTTTATGGTTGCCAATCCTTCACATTTATACAATTGCAAACACAAGCCTGCACATAGTATTGACATTGTTGAGTTTCTGTATTAAAAATGTAAGATGTGCTGCACAGGCTGCTGACTTCCATCTTTGTTTAAAACAGCTGGAATGCTTTTGTCTTGCAGTTAAGCCTTAATTTATGTCTTGGACAGATTGTAAAACACAAGCAATACAGAAGGTGAAGTTTCTATTGCCTTGTAAAAAAGCATGGTGGGAAATTCTAGCATTGTCCAAACAGCATGTCTCCAAAATCAGTAGATATACAGTATTAGATATACAGTATTAGAACATCAAATTTCTCTTATCTGTTATAAGGGTTCCAGACGAAATTTTCTTATCATGAAATTTCTTACAAGGTTTCAGTCTCAAATATCACATAGAGAATCTGATAAAGTACAGTATAGCTTGATATAGGTATTTCCATTAAAAAAGCAAGTTTCTTATTGCAGCTTTAAATAAAGGAGTCATACAGTAAGCATTTATGCACATTTTAATGTGCTTTGAAAATAAGAGCAAATTGTCCAAAGTAAGTAGCAAGGAGTAGCACAAACCTGGCCAGAGCAAAGTTTCCTCCTTTCAGTATGTGTATTTCTGCTTTTACTCTGTTACGCAAAAACAAACACACCTCCATATTTCATGCAGTCGTATAATATTTCCATTCCAAATACCCATATGTGAAGCACAAATCTTGCTTTTAAACCTCACTTGTTTATTTATTTAATACACTTTTAGACCTTTTAAAATGTCTCTAATTTTGTATTATGTCCATAAAATTTAGTCATATAGACCAGGGATTCTTACATTTCTTGCAGCCAGGAAGTGCAACTGTAAAACATATTTTACTGGCCCTCTCTGTCAAGATTTATTTCTTGAATATTATTTAAATGTGTACACTACTATTTGGTTATTTATTTTAGTCATACATCTTTTTATTAGAAATCTTTCCAGTAGCAGACTAAATGTAAGTTGAAATTATTTATGGACCTACTTGTTTTTGAGTTGTTTTGGTTTGGATTAAATAATTTGACAGAGTGAAAAATAAAGGAACTCAATACTAAATATAACAATTTGATAAAAGTGGGTTGTGATTTCTAGCACAAACAAAAAACTTCACACATCCCCAGGCTGTGCTTCACGGGCCCCTAATGTAGACTATACAAAGGTTCTGGCCAAGATCTTACAATTGTTGAACAAACAACATCAATTAAATGTAATTACATATATGAGAATCTGTTTAAGTTAAGACCACTTTCAAGTACCATGATTATGCTTTTTGAATTAAAAAATAACAAGAAAAACTGCACCTCAATTTATTAAAATAAAATGCTAAAAAAAAAAAAACTATCTGGGTTTAGTTCTTTGCATATGTGCTCTTAATTTACATGTTGTTAAGTATGGAGAAGATGTATATATTTATGCTGGGGCATTGTGCATTATGGGATATAAATACATACACTCCATACTGTTGTATATTCAAACACACTTCCTGATGCATGCACAGGACACCTGAGCTGTTTAGCTCCCTCTAGTGTAATTAACTTTAATTGTTCCTTGATTGTCTGGTTTTTTTTTCCCTGCTCCTTTTTGGGGGGTTACTACTTGGAGCTTAGGTGCTGAATTTTTTGTTGACTACAGGGTAATGAATGTCTTTGTGAGGTCGTGAAAAAGATTAATATAAGAACTTCAATAAAATGCACCAGCTGGATTTTAAAGTAGCATTTCCCAATTCTCATTTACAATAAACAGGAAGTACCATCTGTATTTTATTCAATCAAAGTATAAAATAGGTTTGATCCAAACTTCAATAACTAAATAAGAAATAAGCCAATAAATAATGTCAGAAGGGATGATGGAAAGCTCAGGTATAAATAAAAGCTCTCTGGCTAAATAAATACTCAATATATCAGTGGACACATTTTAACAAAAGCCCTATTATTTAAGTAGTTGGATTATGTTCAGAAGGGAACAATGAAATTTATTTTACAGTAAATGGGGTCTCTGGCTTAAAAGTTGGAGAATCCCCTAGTCTGTAGGATTCGTATAAATCTCTGACTTATTTACAGATCAATCCTTATACTCTTTACATGCCAAGTTGGCATTCAATGTTATTCAATAAAACATTATACATTTTGGGTTTTAACTTTTATTTTGGGTATGTTATTTTTATATCATTTTTTAAAAGGTTCTGTGTATAGGCCAAATTGTAATCAATTACAAAAGCTGATAAAGTACTACAGAATAGGATTACCATTAATGCTACCAAGTGGCATTCACCTTATTGTCAGTACATCATTAGATCAGCAGTTTGAATCAGAACACAGACATCTGTAGCCGGGAGCAAAGGGAGTAAATTTGGCTTTGTGCTTTGCTTGGGAGTGATGGCAACAACTGCTATTTCTTACATAGTTTATAACATAAAATGCTTTTCTTCATATGCAGCTGAGGTCATTGGTAATAATAATGTCAAAGAAATACACAGGAGTTTGTGCAAAAACTATGTGGTTTAATAGTGTCAAAAAGTCATGGTTGCTGTTTATCCGTAGTTTGTTTCTTCCTTTCAATCAATCTCTTTCCTTCTGCAGTTTAGCATACATGTTGTCATTAAATGTTGCTATATTCCTAATAGTTTTAGGAAAAATGCTCTTTTTTTTTTTTTGTTACTTTGGTTAACAAGGCTTCTGTAGATTATCGCCTGTTTTGTTTTTAACAATTAGAACAGTTTGTCAATAACAATGTACCTGTAAAGAAGCGGTTTTGTATTCTTTAGAATCTTTGCTTTTTAACCCAAAATGAGGAACCCACCTCATGGTACTCTTCCAGAACTTGTTTTCTGTATCCCTTTTGTGTTTTGCATTGAAGGACTTAACAACAAAAGCAATTTATTCATTTGCAGAGGCAAATTCTAACTCCCTAATCTGAGGGTAATCACACAGATAAATACAGCAGTGAAAAGGACTCCCCAGCATAAGACTTGCACAACAAACTGTCATCAATAAGTCCTATCACTGATTTTGCTTCAGCAAATCAAAGAGCATTTAAATTACCACTCATCACTATCACAAAAGCATAAAAGGTCAGATAACGCTGTCTTTAAAGCCCGTCATTGTAGGGTGCAGACAGTAGTTTGTCAGTAAACAGCTCATGTACAACAAAACTGTAAAAAAGCATTTGCACCAAAGCTGTATTTTGAACATATACAAAGACTAGATAAAGTCTATGTGCATTGCAGCTTGTACACATAGTTTGTAGTTACTCAGTACAAAGCTTTTCTTGAACACCACTGTTTTGATAGTCAGACAATCAGACACTACATATACTTCATCTGAAAAATTACACTGAGAAATGAATGTGTTTAACTCTCTTGCATTATGCCAAAGTCTGTTTTACAGTGTCATGCAATGATTCAGCATCTAAACTGTCTACTGGTTCCTTTTTTTGCTCTTCTTGAATTTAATTCTCAGATCCAATCATCATCATCATTATCCACTTTTTGTCTTTTTTTTAATACTTTTAATATTTTTTTGTTTTAAAATTCAATAACTATTACATTTTTAAAACTGCTTCAGCACAGTGTACAATGTACATTAATCTGATGAATTAAAACATCGTCATCAAACCAAAGAAAATATTTTAGAAACTTTCTGGAATCTGTATATTTTAATAATTGTCCTAATAGTCCCTATGGGTCTCCAGTAGGTACTGACTTGTGATCTACAAGTTGCCAGAAGTGTTCAATTAATGGTATACACTCGATCAGAGTTTTCCACACTTTTTCAATGAAGGGCCAAAAATCCAACTTTATTGAGAGCTGTGTTCCAGAAGTAAATGTTGTATTATTCCAAATTGTGTTATGTAAAAAAGTACAATTGCTATGGTTCCCCTAATTTCTGGTTTCATTATAATTATAAATAAATAATATTACTGTAATCTGTTTACAGTACTGGTTTACAGGAGTGGTACAGTTTAGTGGAACATATAGTACAATGAAAACAGTGAAACAATCCCATTTAGAGAACAATAGAGTTCAATGCCTAGTAGAGTTTTTTTTAAATCTATAAGCAATACTTGTAAAGCTGGTCTTTATTTCTTCGTACATTTTTCCCCAATTTGGCCTGCAACTGATTTGCTGAAAAAGTCATGACATTATGTAGGTGAGAGTCTGTTAGATCACTTCTCAGTTCACACTTGATCAAGTTTGTCAGTCTGTAAGTCTGCTCATAGAGGTAGGTACTGCCAAAGTGTTTGCTGCTTAAAAATGTAACTTAGATGAATTTAACTATTTACATTTAATATTTAATTTATTTGGTATTGTAGGCTCTAGTTTGGGCATCTCTGCACTAGATATTACATGCCAGTAAGGCAACATATCACAATAGAAACCCACAGGGACCATTACCTTTTGCATTACAAACACAACCATTACAAAAATCTCTGTAGGTTTCTAGTGCATTGTTTTCATCACAGTAGCGGGCATTTTTTCATATTACAGAAATAAATCAAACTCGTGAATATTTTCATTGTTTTTTGGTGCATGATCTTCGCTTTACATATATTTCTTGTAAATACAAAATATATTATGTGCGTGTTTTTTATTAAAAATTAAAATTCCTACCTTTCTTCTACTTCTTAGACATTGTAGACACTCCCACCTGCCCGGGGTATATGTCTACTTGTACACTAGCGCACTACACAGAGCTCTAGAGTATCAGTAGGCCATTACTGCTCCACTCATACTGCTCAGTACGCTAGTATGCTGCAAGGGACGTAGTCAGGAAGCACATGATCGCTGCTGTTTACATGCAGCGCAATGCCACGACTCACCTAGACTAACAAAACTGCTGGCTTTTTTCACTTTGCCGGTTTGTTGGATTATATTATTGACTCAGATTCACAGGATCTTCGTCAGTATGAGGGTTTAGCCAGCTCTGCTGTACTGTATACTCCGGACTGAGGATCTGCCTGGCTTTGCTTCACCAAGCGACCAAAAGCAGTGGCATAGAAGAAGAAAGGTAGAAGAGAGCTGATCACATTACAGCTGTTTTATTGCCACTTTTTTGGACTGAAAATCCCAGTTGTCGGTAGGCTAAGGTGAATTAGCTCGCATGCTAGCTATCATTTGGTCAGGTTCCAAGCAGCAAGTTCATGTGGACTGAGTAGGAAGTGAGCAGTTAGCTAGCTGGCTAACTGACAAGGCAGCTTGTGACTGCTGTGGGTCTGTTACTTGTGCTGTACATTCCTGTAAATATGTCCCCGTTCTGCTAGAGGACAAATGTAGTCACTGTTAGAAGTTAAATTGTCGGCTGTCATTATTTATTTGTCTTGTGTTTTTGGGGTGGAAACCCAATGTTCCTTCTATATGTGACTTTATATGCATTTATACACAAAATCTATAGGCTTCAGTATTATATGATTTAGTGATCATGTTAATGGAATGTTCTTAGAGGTATGATAAGAAAAGTCTCTCTGTGTGTTTGTGTGTGTGTGTGTGTGTGTGTGTTTGTTGAAAGGCCAGCAGGATTCCCAGATGTATAGCTAGATGATCTCCATTGCATGGCCATGGGGGTTATCGAGGAGAGCGATGTGGAGCGTAAGTACACTCTGAGCTCATGTTCACACCATCAAATGACATTTATTAACTCTCCACCTCTGTAACGGTCTCCGAGCCTCTCCACCTTTTTGATCTTGACCCACCAATGCACCTTTATCTCTCTACGATACTGTATGTCATGCTGTTTAAACAGCTATAGAAAAACCACGAGCCGGGAAAGTGTTTTAACCCAAACTGACACAGGAGCAATTTCAGAAGAGTTTGTTATGAAGTGCTGCTTCGACCAACATCGACACAACCTGCATAAAGATGACCAAAATATGCACCGAAAAACAGATGATGATATAAATAGATATTTGCACTTTTGCATATTATAAAGATGATATTTATAAGGGTACTACCAGGATTACTATTACACTAATTGTGCTATATGATGCCAGGACTACAATATAGCACACCAAAGAACACAGGTCATGATTGTCCTCCGCATTTTGGCTGAATCTGTGGTTTTGTTCACTGGTAACTTGCCTACATTTATAATAGACATAATACAATCATTGGGCTCTATACACCTGATGGGTATACAGCTCATCCAATTATAGCAACACAGTTGATTACATTGTACTGTAACCAGTGTAACTAATTACACTGTATAGTGACTAATAAGTTCCATGCTGTATCATCTTAGCTTTACATTGTGAGTCAAAAAAAAAGGCATGTCCTTAAAGTGATTGTAATCCTGCTGTGTCAGATTGCTGGATTCACAAGTGAAAGTGCAGTCAAGTCAAGGCTTAGACAAAAATCTGTATCTGAGACTCCTAGAATCCAGATTAAAGCTTTTCTCTTCATCTTTCTGCTGATAATTTCATGTACTTCACAAAGCAGTTAGGTGTAAGGTTTAATGGGGAAATTATTTCACTTCCTAGTGTATTGAGTCATTTGGTTTTTTTTGGAAGTCTTTCTGTAAATAAGCCAAAGTAGTACCATTGTCTTGTGATTTTGCATCAGCATACGATGATGTAATTCTCAACAATGGTTATCAAATTAATAATTAATTACGTAATATTTAAATAGATTTTAAAGATTCAGTGCATTTTTATACTTCAAAATGCCCTAGTTTCAGCCTCCACATGTTTAACTTTGTTTTAAGCAGCGTGTTCTCTCAGCAGCAGTTGGCCCTTGCTGTAATCACTGTAATCCACCTAGTGTGATTGAACACCCACATTAGTTAACACTGTCTGCTAGTGAAGGGAGTAGGAGGAAATGTTTCCCTGTTAGTGTGCCAAACTCTGAAAGAAGCAGTACCTGCTTTTTTTTCTTCATAGTCACAATGAGAAAGCATGTTAATGGCTGCCTGATGGTCACATGCCTTATTGTCATAAAACTTGAACAGGAACTGTCCATTAAAATTGTGATCTTAGGCAGTAAAAAGCAATAATGTTTCAAGCACAACAGTCATATGCATTTCTACATGTCAGCTCGTGACGGTCCGGGTTTAGTAATGCTTGCTAAAGATTTATTTCAACACGAATTTTAGCCAATTAAAAAAAAACAAAAAACAAAAAACTAGACAGTGGGTAACCTGGGTATGGTTTACATGCTCTACAGAGGCAGAATAAAAAGTGGGTCATATTTTTTTATAATAATTAATCTCATGGGAAATCTGTTTTGATGAATAAGCTTTGATTTGTTTTTTTTGGTGTGTGTTTGTGTGTAATCAGAGGTGACCCTCGCTCTACTGGATGCAGCTAATGATAAGGATGTGGGTGTACAAGAGCAGGTTCGAAAGTCTATCCTTACACTGGGGAACCAGCAGCCAGATAAAGTGCTGTCCATGTGCCAGGACTACCTGCTTAAACACTCCAAGGTCAGGCAATGATGCTGATGTTGACTTTGTGTGTTCCAGGAAACTTATCAATAGGACTGCTGCTATGGATTATTTTAGTAATCTAATATTCTAAAGATTTTTCCATCGATTATTTGATTAATCAGATAAGAAGTACTTTTTTTTATTATTAAAGAGCAATACTAAATAAGAGGGAGAAAATAAGACGAGTTTTAGAAAAAAAATTAAATTTTTATTGCTAAAATTGCATGCAAGAATATCGGTGAAAACTAAACCCATATAGTGCATTTAATATAATATAATACAGTGCGTTTAAAAAGTCCCCCCGTAGTGGCTGCGTACAGTAAGTTATGGGGAACAATTCGTTTAATGGAATTCATGATTATTCTCACTCATGTATTTATTTATTAAATCTCACAGTATCGTGATGTGGTTTTCTTGTTTCCCGAAAAGTTTTCCACACTAATCAGTGTATTTATATACACGTCTACAGCCGAGGGACTTTTTGAATGCACTGTATATAAATAAAACATAAACAAATCTAAATCGAATTGCTTTAAAAATGAAACCCACACTGTACATTTTCCTTTTTTAGTTTGAAATTATCCCAAACTTTTGATCCCAAACCGTTTTTTCATGTTGCAGCATCTTCTGTGTTACCTGTCCAGAGTGCTCCAGATTTTAGTGGCCGGTGCGTCAGTAATATTGGTGTTTGGGAAACACAGTGATTCGTGTTTAGTTAAATAAACTAAATGAAGCATCAAAGCAAATTAATTTGCCCCGATGAATTTATGTACGGTAATTACTTGAGGAATCGTTACAGTTCTACTTATCAAACCTATGTCAGCGGCACTATCATGTCTATTTGTTATGTTATATGTGCTCGTCTATATACTTCTTTAAAATGGGAACATGCTGTGGTATTGAAATCTTAAATAAGCCCCTGCCACCCCAAAATTTACGTTTATCCCTGCCAAGCATTTAAACTATGTTTGAGAGACTTTTTTTCTTATTCAGAAATGTTTGGCAGTGGCATATAAGAAATGCACATTGAATAAAAGAATGTTTAAAATAGCAATCTACACAAAAGCTGACAGTTCTGCAGTAAACCATTTTAATAAATGTATCATTTCCTTCCCGAATGTGACTCAGCATGTGATCGCTTTGATACCAAGGAGAGAAAAAAATGTTGTGACATGTTGTGTTTTAAAGAAGATTTACCAGAAAGTCTCAATGAATTAATGAATCATATAGAGTTAGATGAAAATTATTGCTTAAAAGGTGAGAGTTTAAAATTCTTTATTTTTAGTGCAGTAACATACCGTATTTTCTGGACTATAAGCCGCTACTTTTTTCCTACGCTTTGAACCCCGTGGCTTAAACAATGAAGCGGCTAATTTATGGATTTTTCCTGGGTTTTTCCCGGTTTCACAAGCTTCAAGACAAAAAACTGAACCCCATAACATTAGACCAATGAAATTGCCGAACGGGTTAAAGTGAACCAATGAAACCCTTTATATTAAATCAATTGCGCTCCCACTGAATCGAGCCACACCACATCATAAATATGGATGTGGTTCCTTAGACGTTTGACCTGCCGCTCACTCGCACTGTCTATAGGAAATGTGAATCATTCATCACGCTGAAAACAACCGGGCATGAATAAAAACTTCACCTGTGTTCTGAGCGGCACGGCATCGGGAGAAAAACTTCACCGATGGTGATTTTTAAACGCACGACGATGCCAAAAGAAAAACTCTCGAGAGAATTAGTTGTGAAAGGAAGGAGGAAGACAGTGAACAATGACTTTCTTGGTAGGCTTCTGTTTAGTTACAAGCCGTGTAACAGACACTGTCTTTCTTTAAATCCTGTGTAAAGTTCATTAGTTTTAGTGAAGGACAAAAAAAAAAAAAAAAGGGTGCGGCTTATATTTGGGCTTCATAGTCAGGGAACTACGGGTAAACAGCAGTACAATACAATTTTCCTCTTTTAAATTTAAAATATGTACATAATACAAACAAACTACTAACAAAACAACAAATAAAATGTAATCAAATAACAATAATTACCTGTGGGAGGTCAGATATATTCTTTATAATTCAACTCCAAAATAAAAGTTGTGTATTGTAGGTTCTCAGTATATAGTAGGGGCTGTAGAAAAAATTTGGGGAAATTTGCAAACACAGTTGCCTTACATATTCAACCCATTTAGACAAGGATTTAATAAACACATTTTTCTGAATGCGTAGAAATAAAGTATTCTTTTCCGTTATATAGATGTCATTTACAATATCCAGACAGAAAAGTTGTGAGATTGTGGTAAAAATGTTTGTGGGTAATTAGGACCACATGAAGTATACGATTTATTAAACTTTTCCTTGTTTGCATATGTATTGTTAATGCGCTTATTTATTGCTTTTGCTTCTTTAGATTCTCTACAAGAGTCTGCTTAACCTTAACTGTGTGTTTCTTGTTCAGCTGGTGGCAGGGCACAGAGTGGTGGTTCTGCAGACTATAGAGCTGGTGGTAAAAAGCAAGATTGAGGACATCAGTTACCCTAAAATAAAGACCACCATTTCACTAGCCTCAGATGAAATGACCAGATTTAAGGTAATAGTTCATCAATTTACCAAAAGAAGAATAAGAACAAGTGACTACAATATTTAATAAGTTCAAAATGATTTTTTACTTTTTCTGCAGGAAGTTGTCCATGACTGGCAGCAAACGGCTAGTAACATTTTGGTTGCGGTAGGGAACAAGTATATCAATGAAATCATGGAGGACATCCTCTGCAAATTCCAGCCAGGGGTCCTGCCTCATTACTTTGTCGTCCAAACATTAGCCAGTCTCTCCGACTCCAATGGTAGATATTTTGGCCTGAATCCATTAACAGTAACACGGTTGTTTTCACCTGTTTTAACTCTATGCATGTTTGCATTGTAACTCCATACGAAGCATTTAAACACATGTGCTGTGATGGATTTGTATTATTTGACAGATTGGCATGTTATATCCATGGGGCCTTGAATGTTAAATAAAATGTTTACTGTCTTTTTCAGCTGATTCAATGCCTTTCTTGACTCCAGCTTTAGAATACCTTAGCTAGTATTTTCCAGGGTTTATTTGATTTTACTGTCACTTTCCTACTCACTGAATATTCAGTTTAAACTCTGTCTGCTTGCAGTTTATGGCATGGTGCCGTTCCTCAGTGCTATCTTGGGTACCATGTTGCCAATGTTAGGACTGGCCAAGCAAGACAACATGAAATGGGTCTTCTCATCAGGTAAGATTGCAGTTAACTGATTGCAGATTAGGTTCAGGGAAATGAAGCCATTTCTAGCATTATAATGAACAGTAGATTAGATGTAAACAAGAGAGCAAAAACTATAGATAGCTAAATTAATTTATTCATCTTCTGTACCTGCTTAATCTTCTCAGCATCGTAGTGACTCCAAAAATTGTCCTCGGAAATCTAGGTGTTAGGAAGAAATATTCCCAAATTTTTTATATGGGATGCTAATTAGATGTTAAGCATCATGCATATGAAATGTCTAGAGCAGAGGTCACCAACCTTTTTGAAACTGAGAGCTACTTTTTGGGTACCGATTAATGTGAAGGACTACCAGCTTGATACACACTTCTGAATTTACCTTTAATTATATGTTATTATTAATAATATAATTAATGATCTTCTATATCTAGTCATCTATATTTAAATATTGTCATTTTCAAATTCATGCCAATGCAAGTGTGATTTAAAAAAGAATAATAACAAAAGAAATTAGATGCAGCTCATTGGTAAGTGGCGCTATGGTGAGCTATTTTTAGAGAAGGCCTGCGGGCGACTCATGTGGTCCTTGCGGGCAACATGGTGCCTGCGGCACAATATCTACCTCTAGAGCAGGGGTGTCTGATCTTTTCCTCAAAGGGCCAGTATGGGTGCAGGTTTTCATTCCAACCAATCAATGGTCATACCTGATAGTCATTTGAACAGGTAGAATTTGGTGTGGATTTGCCTGGTTGGAATGGAAATCCTGCACCAACACTGGCCCTTTGTGGAAAAGATTGGACACCCCTGCTGATATTGTGCCGCGGGCACCATGTTGCCCGCAAGGACCACATGGGAAATATTGGGAAATATGGAGGTAAGACATGTGACCGAGGCATCATGACATACATCAAAAGTGAGTCGTAGACAGATGTGGCGTAGAGAATCCGGTAATTTTCCAAAATAAAACATCGTTCAGAATCAGATTAATAAATAAAACGGAAATAATGTAAGTTATGTATTCTTTCTGTGCGGCCCGGTACCAATTGACCCACGGACCAGGGTTTGGGGACCACTGTTTTACAGCATCTTCAAAAATACAGACAGACTTTTAAATGTACGCAGATGTCTCAAGGCAGTTGTTGTTTTTTTTTTTTTTATCAATCTGTTTTTTTCGTCCTTATTTTAGCAGTTGAAAGATCCACTGTGCTGCCATTCTCATTGAGTGTTCTTATTGCCTTTAGCTCTTTCACGCTTCAGCGAGAGCATTCTGGAGTACCTGGCCAACTTGGACAAAGCGCCGGACCCAACAGTTCGCAAGGACACTTTCTCCAGTGAAATCTATGCCGCATATGACATCCTCTTCAACAGCTGGCTACAAAGCAGAGACATCAAGGTGCAGTAAATTAGACAAAGCATGAAACCAATTAGAACTAACTCAATTATACAGTCAAAAGGAGACTGTCTGAGAAGATCTTTGTGACTTAAGAGGGAAGCGGTTATTGAAATCTTATTTTTAAGATTAACTTTTTTATTTTTAAAATCAGAGCTGACCCCATTTGTAAATTTGGAACACTACCAGGAATTTAGAAATCCACTGTGCAAACTTTGCAATCTAACTAGAAGACGGCATTGAGGACAACTAACAGGAGGTTTCTTAAATAAGATAAAGTGTTTTGGGGTATTTGGAAATCGTGTAGAAATATACAGTTGTAAGAAACTCACTAAAGAGCATTTGTAGTTAATCAGTCAGTGATGCATGTCTTTACTATGCATGGATTCATCTATAGCCATTTGAGACCTTTTAGTCAGTGGACTTTTTTAAGTAGTGCCCAAGGCTGTGCAATAAATCCCCAGTGAACGAGTCTGAAATATAAGCCAATGTTTGAAAAACATGTTCTTTTCTACATTGTAGGCTTTAGTCTTTCTATTGCAGCATTGGAAATCTATTTATTTATCTTTTCATTGATGAAGTATATAATTCACCATGTATAATGCAATGCTTTATACTGTTTATTAATTATTTTTTTTATTTCAGAGGATTCATTAGAATTCATTGTGTCTTTATATTTACGATATGTATGTATGATCTGAACTTGCTGGGACATAATTATAATAACAATATACACCATGTTCCAATTTATTATGCATATGCCATTTTTGTTTGGTTTTACAAAATGGTCAGTATGTTTAAAGATTAAATTTTATTCATTCATTTTATATTACAATGTGGATATTATTACATGTAAAAGAACTGACGATGTCAACAGCTTTATTCATTTTCGAAAAACAAAATACAAAATATGTTTCAAATAATTATGCAGAATGCACTTTAAAAACATTCAACAAGTCATAACTCAAAACTCAAATCTGTCATATATGGTGCATGGACAGAACTTTCATAGAATTTCATAGAAATAACATTTAAATTTACAACAAAAATATTTATTCATACTACATTTATTATATAATATAATATATATACTGTATATTATATGTATTATATTACAAGTTACATGTTAATATATGAGCCCTTCTTTGACTTTAACAACTCTCATCCATTTAACTTGTAAGATTCCTGTATTTCATAAAAGGTTGCCAGTATTGACACCCACAGCTCTTGTTTGGAGCTGTACTTCCTTCCACTGTCATAGATCATCCTTTTGTGGATACTTTACAGGTTCTCAATAAAATTGAGGTCAGGGGATGATAGTGGCCACACCATGTTTTTTTTCTTTTTCTATTTCTATGCCCGTAACAACAGCGTGTGATTGTACGTCATCCATCCATGAAAATCATTTTATTTCCCAAGTCACAATTTTTGTTTTTATACATGACAGAAAATGATCAGTTAGGAACTTCACATATCTCACAGAGCTCATTTTGACACCGTCAGGGAATCTTAAAGGGACCTTCCATCTCACTTCTCAATATTCCAGCCAAATCATCATTCCATGCTGACATCAGTCTTGTTAGAACAGGGTGGCCATCCACCAGCCATCCAGAATTTCTCCACCGGCACCATCCAGTATAGAACGATATTCATCAGTGAACAAAACAGATAGAAAAATTTGACTTCATATCTAACTGAGCCCACTGTAAATGCTTTGGTTAGGGGTGGCTGTTGTTTGGGACTGAGACAATGGGAATTCCTTGGGATTCCAGAGACACTAGCATCTTCAAAAAACATTTTGCTGCTTGACAGGCTTTTTAAAAAATATATATTTTTCTTTTTAAATACTATAAATTTTTCTGACAGAAATCTTTCTTACTAATACTTTATCTGATCGAATTGTTCTGTTTTGTGGATCTCTGTTTACTTTCTGTGATATATCCATTGTTTTCGTGTCTTTTGCAAGACATTGCACTATTTCACGCTTTTCATCTTCAGAAAGGTCTTTCTTTCTCTCCATATTGCATTAGAACTGTGACTTGCTTAATAATGTGGAACAACGTCAAGTAGGTTTCCTTCTTTAGCTAAAATCACCTGGCAAACTAATAAATGAAACTGAGACTGAGCCCAGTTATCTCATCATATATGAGAAAAAACAAACAAACAAATGCTTTCTTTGAAAAACTGAAACCCGGATGTTTATTTTATTAAAATGCTACTAAAATGTTACTTACATAATAATTTGGAACACAGTGTAATAATATATATTTTTTATTAAATAAAATAGCTGAAATTTTGATTGAAAAGAATTAATGGCTTCTGAGAAAGATACTGCTCACTGTGTTGTTGGTAAATCAAGTGTCAAGTGTGAAGTATAGTAAGAGTGTGTGTGTGTGTGTGTGTGTGTGTGTGTGTGTGTGTGTGTGTGTGTGTGTGTGTGTGTGTGTGTGCATGCACTTATTTTGCAGTTGCGTCTAACTGTAGCTGAGGCTCTGGGGTTGATGAGTCACTTGATTGCTCATGACAAGTTGGAGGAGCAGCTTCCTAAACTTCTTCCTGCAATACTTAACTTGTACAAGAAAAACCCTGAGCACTACATCATCAGCAAGGTGCAGTTTTTCATGACTTCACTTACTTACTGTGACTTGACTCACTGGAGATGCAGTAGGGATGAACTGGAATGAAAATTCTGGGCCAAACCCAAAATTCAGGATGCACTTGGCCGAAAACCAAAACCGAAAATTGCTTATTTTTAATTATTTCTAAATACTATTTAAAATAATTAATTGTATTAATATTAGACTTTTTAATCTTGAAAATTCGTGAAATTTTATTAATCTGAACTGAAAAATTACGAACCAATAAAATAATCACACTTTGAATTTTTATTGAACAAATTGGAAAACTGAACTTAGAAGTAAACAAAATATTTTAGAACAAACTCAAATATCTTATTCTTCATTGAGTTTTTTTTTTTCAACATAATAAAATGTTACAATTATTGTGCAAAACAGCAGTAACACAAACTAGAACCAACCTCAACCTGTATACAACAAATGTAGCCACAAGTCCGGGAACAAAGTTTTAAACGCTACACAAATCTTAATATAACTGCACATAGCAAATTGGACTGCTTTCTATTTTAATAACAGTGGCAGGTTTTTCTTCAACAAAAACAGTGGCTCAGCTTTCTGACAAGAGAAACGGTTCCTTTTCTCATTGAGAACAAGCGATGCTGCACCGAATGATTATAAACTAAATTATAACTGAATAATTAAAAATGATCGCTTCTGCTGATGGGTAGTTCAGCAAGAAAACATGTCCAGTTGTGATGTAGCGGTGACTACTGCTTTAAAATACTACTTTATATTGATGACATTGATGATGATTTTTTTTTTCTTTCGGCCAAAAATTTGGTGCATCCTTATCCAGTACGCTACATTGATTCAGCTCTTCATTGAGTTGTTAATGAAAATAAATGAGTAAACTATTACAGAATATTAAATAAGTGTAACCTTTTTCAGTAAGGTATATGTAATTTTGTATATGTATTTTTTGCTGTGTGTGTGTGTGTGTGTGTGTGTGTGTGTGTGTGTGTGTGTGTGTGTGTGTGTGTGTGTGTGTGTGTGTTATAGAGTCTTTGTCAGGTCCTGGAAGCCTCTGTGACTATGGGTAGCAGGGTGCTGGAGTCTCAGATGGACAACCTTCTAGTTGCTCTGCACCAACAGGTTGTGGAGGTTTTATTTCCTTTTTCTTTTTGTTTTTTCTTATCGCTCCTCTATTTCTCTCTCTCCCACTCTCTTGCTCTCTCTCTCTCTCTCTCTCTCTCTCTCTCTCTCTCTCTCTCTCTCTCTCTCTCTAGCTCGCTCGCTCCCTCGCTCCCTCGCTCCCTCTCTTTCTCTCGTTTGCTTGTGCAAGACACACATGGGCTGTTTTGTAAGCAGTCCTTTCCTATATGCTGTTGCAACAGAACAGGTTTTGAACATGCTTGGTTTGTTTAAATAACCCCACCCAGCTCACATGTACAAACCTGCCAAAACTTAATGATTAAAAAAAAAAGACTAGAGACATGTTTGTAATAGTTGATTAATTAATGCGGCTACCTAATGGCTCAGTTTATCAATGCTTATTGATGCTTTATATTTTGGCCACACAGTTTCAGGTTCATGTCTACTGAACTATTCACGTCGTTCCACCTCATTTAAGACACAAATAAATATTTATTTTGTTCAAGGCAGCAAATATTTGTCCAACCCTGTGTTCTGATGTGCTCTTTCAGGTCTGTTCACCTCTGGACTATAATAATCTTCCAACTGTGAAAAACCACAACGAAGTTCTGCGATGTTTCACCGTCCTTGGTAGGGATTTTTTTTTTTCTGAACACTGGTTACTGGAAGATACCCGATTTAATTAATTGGTTTTATTTAGATCCAAAATTAGTGGATTTAAGTGAAGCATTGATTTCTACTGCATATAATGAGCAGTTTATTCCCCTTATGGACATCATTTGGACACAACATTGTTCAGTCTTTTGGTGTCTAACATGAATGTTATAGAATAATGAGTGTACAGTGTGTCTGCAGTCAGGTGACTGCTGCTGTAATGCAGTGGTTGGGGGGAAAAAGAGGATTAAATTCAAGTTAATCTTCAGACGCCTCGGCTCCTTCCGTCGCTAAAATTACATTTCACAAGTAGATGTTCGCTGTATTGACAAGGCTTTGTTAGTGCTTTTATAGAGATTTTTCTGTGACTGTGTAATTCCTACTGGTTTATTCGAATCTGAAGTATACTAAGTAAGCCAAATACATTTTAAATGCACCAGCAGCACATTTCTTGGCCGATAATTTATTAATTTATTTTTTATTAATATAATTTTTTCTCTCTTGGGTAATGTGAATATTGAAAGTAACCGCTGAAAGATGGGTGTGGATGCCTTTTGGATTTTAAGTTAGGAATTGTTACCGTTAGAATACTGTACTGTAAGTCCAAGTCCTATTGTAATATTTAATTCTTTGTCTGTCTCTGACACAGCCAACACATTCCCAGACCGACTGATGGTGTTTGTCCTGCAGAGACTGGAAAACAATAATGAGAGAAACAGAATGGGCTCCCTGGCTTTACTCAGACACCTCATCAACTCAACAAGTGAGACTCTGTCGTCATCAAATATAACACTTATGTGATAGATTTAAGAGGCTCCTGATTCAACAAGTCAGCGTTATCTGATGGATCATGTGCTGGAGATGCTTCAGTTTTTATTTTATTTAAAAAAAAAAAAAAAGTTTAATATTTTATTAGTATTTCAGTAATCTATAAAATGTGAACTATGTGTGTTAATCATTTTTTTATTGGATTTACTAAGAAAATATATTACATTGTTCTATTTTTTATAGCTTCCATAATGGAAAATAAAAAGCTTTTTATTATTGCAAGTATGAGGCAGCCTCTAGTAGACCACAGCAACAAGGTGAGCTTTTCCATAATTGGTGGGTAATGTGCACTTCATGTGTCTACAAATCATCTTGAGGGGAAAATATGGCAAAATGATTCAATTGGATAAAGCATCTGGATGTTTCAGTGGTGGACATGTCTGTTTATGTGTGCAGGTAAAAAAGAGAGTTGTGCAGGTCATCAGCGCCATGGCTCACCATGGCTACCTGGAGCTGGAGGGAGGAGACGTGCTTGTGCGGTTTATCGTTCAGCACTGTGCTCTGTCAGATACTTATCATGTACGTAGCTCTTTTAAGTTCGCTATTTTTTCATTTTGTACCTTGATGTGCACCAGGCTTTTCTGCAAAGAAAGGGATGCATTGTGTAAATGATCTCTATTAGAAAGTATTTTTTACATCACAATAACCCCTGATTATGGTGCAGATAAGACCATCCTATTTTTTATAAATAGACAGCAGACTGCAGCAAACTGCTTGATATTAATATTGTTATTCTGTGGAAATGCTAATGATGACGGATTGCATTTGCAGCGTGGACAGCGTCCTGTAGATCCAGAGGAGGTGACAAACGAGGCACTGAGAAGCATGTGTGATAACACACTCCATCTCTTCACCACAACTGTGGGCCGCCTGACTGATGTGAGAGTGGCACAAAAATCACACACTGACATATGGCCAGGAGGATTGGAATGACTGTAATACTGAAAATGCACATAGGTTTAGTTGTTGGTATCACTTTGGAATGTAAACACAAAAAGCGATTTTCTCTGAAGCGAGATTAGCATGATAACAAGTTCACTAAGCACTTCTGTATGAATTGCAGATCAGTGTTTTAGCCTGGTAAAAGACACTGTGATCTGTATGACACCACAAGGAAGGAGCGTCATGAACGCTTAACCGTAAACTGTAAACCTTCAGCCAGCATCAGCAGCCCCAACCCATAATAGCAGTGTCTGTGTGTGTTTGTTCTGGAAGAGGTCAGCTCTTTTCCTGTATAGCTCCCAACATTAACAGAGGACTGATGACAGAGCTCTGTCATCACGCTGGCACTTTGAGAGTTTTAGTGTGCAGACAGAGCGGGCTATTTTTAGTGACTTTGTTTCTAGGTGCTTTATATAGGACACTGATCCTATGCTTTTGTTCTGGATTAGTAACATGTCACTTAAATCTACTCCAACTATTTGTCATCAGTTAAGTTCCGTTTCTGAGCAGATTTCGTGCACTGTGTAAATCAAGTTGGCAAGTCAGTTTGTGTGCTGTAGGTGCTGTGGCCGATGCTGCTGTGCTACCTGACCCCGAGTCAGTACTTCAATGCCACCACACCTCTCTGCAAGAGCCTTATCTTGCTGGCTAATAAGAAGCGATCGGCCCAGGAACCCAATTTCATCATCAACTTCAATGCGCCAGGTGAGGGACATAATCAAACTATGCACCATGCTTTTCATGCACACAAACACATACGTCATCAACATGCACATAAACCTAATCATGATGTCATCGATGAATGCGGCTCCAGACATTTTTAAGTGCAGAGGGCTTTTCCACTGGCTAAGCTATCCTGTGCCGGTTAAACCAGGCCATCACATAAACACACACTCTGACGCTCACAGCTCTGGCCAGGTGCCTTTTTTTGCCTGCTTTTTTCCACTTCTTTTTGGAAGCAACATTTCGCTTACAGACATTTTGTTTCTATTAACATTTGTTTGGCTGGCCAGTGCTGTCTGGTTCTAATTAGTCAAACCAGAAGTCATATTTATCATGTGACTATAGGTCTGGAGTTCTGTGATGAAGGATAATTGTTTTTCACAGCAGCAGAGATTAAACTGTGCTCTTATTGATTATTTAATTGTTAAATGCAGTTCTTTTTCATCGAGTGATGAGTACTGTCTTATCCTTGTCTGTACTGCTGCTGATTCTGTCATCTATCTATCTATCTATCTATCTATCTATCTATCTATCTATCTATCTATCTATCTATCTCTCTCTCTCTCTCTCTCTCTCTCTCTCTCTCTCTCTCTCTCTCTCTCTCTCTCTCTCTATATATATATATATATATATATATATATATATATATATATATATATATATATATATTATTATTATTAGTATTATTTATTTATTTATTTTACTTATTTTGTCTCTATAGGTTCCAGTCTTCCTTCTCCATATATACTAATGATAAGGCTTTTGGTAAGTGACTGTACAACATTTTCAGAATTCTGTTTCTCCAGAATCATTGGTGCCCTTCATGATTTTAAACAATGTCTATGCTATTAATTTAATTAATTTAATAGTGTTTATATAACTGCTTATCGCCTGGGATTTTAGTTTACTAAAATAGACGATAAAGTCAGAATCAGTTTGAAGCCGTTCACTCAATCTGTCTTAACTAATCATTACTTAAGTGCCACAGTCCATTTCATCATGTGCATCCCTTTATGGCTACAATTTACTCTTGTAAATTTTACTCTACTCAACTTTACTCTAGTAGCTCCTTCTGGTATGATAATGTATGACAATACAAAAATTATTTCAAACTTCTTTTATAAAACATGAAAATCACTTCAGTGTTCTTCAGTGACCTTCCCATTCACCAGATCTGAATCCAATAGACTGACTTTGGGACGTGATGGAACGGGAAATTCACAGAATGAAAGTGTAGCTGAAAGGTCTGAATGAATTGTGCAATCTAATAACATCAGCAACTCCCAAAACCTTGAAGGAATGTTTCCAAAACCTTGTGTAATCTTTGCCATTTAGAATTAAAAGCAAAGGAAGGCTGTACTTTAAATTATTATGGCATTCCTAATCAAGTGCTCAATGATTATACATTACCCAGCAATAATTAAAAATCTCACCTTTTTGCTGTGGTCTAGAAACTGTAAAATCTAGAAACATTTAATGGTGGTCATCCATGACCTTGTATTTGACCGACAGGGATATATAAGATTTCTTTAGCAAATAATCTGCTTGAAGAACATTATAGAATCCACAAATTTAATAAGAAAAAAGTGAACCTGTTTAGAACCTGTTTCTTTAAAATAAAGGCACAGAACTTTGCTAGGACACATGACATTATGGACTATGGAGTGCCCTGAAGTAGCCATGAAAACCTGGCTGCATTTGCCAAGAAGCTACAACTGAGTTGTGGTTGGACAGTAATCCAAAGTGTGCAATTTAATGCAGAAGAGGTTCACTAACCACAGAATCATGCTTTCACTGAGGTATCCCAATCCCTTTATAAAATCCCCTTAGAATACATTTCCTTTAATTCATCATTTCTTTCACAGTATTTTTTTTTCTGAGTAACCACAAAGATAATGTTGGCAAGCCTTTACCCATCTTGACAACATGCACCATTTTGTGGATTAATTAGTTTGCATCTAACGTTTTAATAATGAAGAAATACTTTGGCAGATGTATGTACAGTGTTTTTATTAGACATCTGTCCGTCATTCCACTATTAATCACGTGTATTTTTAAAATAGAGCAAAACATGAATGTGAAAATGATTGTGTGATTGCTGTCCTAGGTGAATGCCTCCATGCCATTCTCGTATCGAGGTCATGGTGCTCCCTCACTGAGTCTTCTAAATGCCATCAGTCCAAACATTAACCCTAAAGTTGAAGCACTATGGGAGAGTGAGGTCCCAAGACTCCTTAGCTATCTGGAAGGTGAGTGTTCAAGTTTAACCTTCAGGCTGTGGCTGAAAGTGTCGTATGAAACAATGCAAATTCAACAAATCTGCTCCAGTTTGGAACAGCCTAAGTTGGACTGCATAAGCTATAATACATATTATTTATGAGGCACACTACAATTTTTGTCCTATTCACAGTTAAACTATTATTTAGCATAATTTTTTTCCCCACAGAGGACTTATAAATTTAAACAGTATTCTCATAATGTCTGTTGAGGTGAGGCCTTAGCTAAAAGCACGCATTTCTCCGAAAACAAACAAATTCCTATGTGAATTTATATGACTGCCAGACATGTCAACAAGCGAGCCTGTGTCATTTTAATGAGGAAAATGTTACATTTTCTAACATTCTCATAAAAGTATATGGTTTAAATAACATTCTTTTTTTAATGCTTGGTGTAAGCCACATTTATTTTGCCACACCATCTCTAACGAGGTGTTCTCTTTCACAAAACTAATCGTACTTTTATGATTAGAATCCACACCAGATGCATTTAACAAAAAGAAATGGGAAGACAGCCTCGTTCAGGTAAGTAGCTCTGTGTGTTTAAATAATTATATGAGTTTGCCTTTGTTTGCTTTCTGTTGAACTGCTTGTCTCTGGTATATTATGATGATTATTTTGCTGTCTTGGGAAAGTTCCTGTCTAAAACTCTGGTCACCATTGATGACGGCCAGTGGTGCTGTCAGCTGGCGGTTGAGGCAACCCAATATCTTCCAACCTATAACTCTTTAGAGGAGAAGGTCAGTTCTGCTAATGTTAATCTTCTTATTCTTGCTATACCTTGATGTTTATGCATTTGGAATGGGTTGTACAAAATCAAGCTTCAATTGAGACCTGTACAAATTGTAAATATGAACAAATTATTTCCAGCGTCCTCTCAGCTCATTCATACTGATACGTATTACCCATTCTAGAGCTTCCTGTATAAGTGCATCGGTGTGGCTCTGCAGCAGTCTTCCAATAAAGAGCTGGTGAGAAAACAGCTCCAGGAGATTCTGATCAGCACCCGCCATAACGACGCCACCGAGCGAGCGGTACGGCAAAGAAAACACATTACACACGCTGCTCTGTTTGCTTTTACCTCTTTTATCTGCCAGCATCTGTCTGGCCTCTCATACATCGTCTTAAGCACTCCAGATGCTGTAATCTCAGCCATAGGCTCGTCTGCTCACTTGTTTGACGTGACCTTTAGTGCAGTTTCCTGTTTGAGCATTCAATTAAAGGCACATGGTTTGAGTGTTTGTTTCACTCTATCAGGAATGCTCAGAGAAATGTGGTCTTGTGACATGAATGTGTTTGAAGCTGGCTGCTAATTTGCAAAAGGAGAGGCCATGGCTAGGCTCAGTCCTGGTCAACAGTATGGCTTTTCTACAGAGATTTGATCAGAGAATGCAGCCCAGCAGTTCCTAATTGCAGAATGGTGCATATTGATGATTGCACCGAACCACTACTTGGAAATTGAAAACTTATACAAGCATTTAAAATCTACTAATATGTAATAATGAGAATAACTGGGAGTGATTGGTTTCACAGGGAGTAGCGATGGCTGTAGGGCTCTGTGCCAGCAGTCATTTGGATGGCACTCTGGCCAAGCTTTACGAGTTTGGGAAATCTGATGCCTTCAAGAAAGCCTCTGGGATCTTCAGCTTGCTCAAAGTAGGTTCTGCTGGCTTGTCTGGTGAGAGGAAACCAAAATGTTTCAAACAAATCAATAAAGGGCCCACAGACATGTGCGGTTATAAATATTACTGCTCTCATTACTGCTAATGTTGTATTTTATGGATGTCTTGTCAAGCAGGATAAGAATGATGTGGATGTAGAGAAGATGAAGAGCACTTTGATTATGTGTTATGGCTACGTGGCCCTGAACGCTCCAGAGGACCAGCTTCTCATTCGTCTCGACAATGACATACTCTGCAACATCAGCAAGCTCTTTAACACCAAGGTAGGATTAACAGATGCTACACATTATGCTCGAATGGATCCTTTTTTTTTATTATTTATTTTTTAAGTTTAACTCTGAAAAGCGCAACTCATTGACTGATATTCAAACTCCTACACACAAACCCTATCCTTACCTAATCATACCCTGCCAGACACTTTATTACATAAGGGAATTATAAATATTTCATTACTATTTAACTATTTATAAGTTATAAATATACTCAATCTAATCATGTTTATTATGTGAAAGGGCTCAAACGAGGTGTAAAATTACATAAAGATTTGCTTTAGATTTTTTTTTTTTATTTCAAAATTCAGTTTGATTTAAAGCATCCATTTTGTAACTAGACAGTTAAAAAAGCATGACTGGTTATTAAAATAAAAAAAAGTTAGTCAGACCACTGTACACCTCAGAGTCATAATTCTTTCCTAAATGGAACAAAAAAACGTCTGTGGTTTCGTATTGTAGTTGAAAACCAGTGTCTGCTGGAGAAGCAGCCATGCTTAGCTTGGCACTCACCCTGAATGACCTAATGTCAATGAGATCCTGACTGAGGTATAGTCCTCTAAAAAGCCCATTTCGAAAAGTTACGAAGAGCAATGGTACACTTTATTCCTAAAATCTTTATTTGTTTGATTGAAAATGTTGTAGTAGTCATTGTGCTTAGAATCAGGCTCAGTGCTGATCACAAACATCTTATCAGTAAAGTTCAGTTAAGGTTGAAATTAAAAGGTATCTTTTACAGTAGGGGAACGGGTAACTCCGTGGTTATGATGATGTCTTAATCAAAAGGTCAAGTCCAACCAAATCCAATCACTACAGCAGCTGCCACTCCTTAAGCAAGACCTTTAACCCGCTACTGCTCAGTGAATGAGAGAATTGTCTCTCTGAATGAAAGTCACTGTGGGTGTCTGCTAAATTCAGTATATGTTAATGTTTTGTACATGATATAGTGACATGAAACATAGTTTTGTCCATGTGTGCTAGCTAGAAGCCATGACTACTCTGCTAACCAGATTCTCTTATTAATGTCACCTTTGGATAATTGATTTGGTTTATTAACATTGGACTATTGAAGAATTGAAGACCAGGAGAAAAACTTTTCTATTCTTGAATTTTGGATAATTTTATTACTTGTTCCTATCATTGCCTTTTAATGAATGACCTGTCTATAGAAAAGGCATATATATTTACAGCAGCCATAGAAGTGAAAGCACTGAAGGAGTTTCTCAGAAGATATTCCAGTTTGCACGTACCCTTTTTTGTCATTCCGATTAAAATCATTCAGATAAAAAGATTCTGTGGATTGTTTACGAGACGTTATCTAATCCGATATGGTGTTTGCGTGTGCCGGCGCTTTCAGTTAGAATAACTTTGTGACATGTGCACATTAGCCTATATCCTGTTTGACACCTTTTATTCCTGTCAACGTGGAGTTCCATTATTTCTTATGCGCGGGAATTTAGTGACCTGGAATAGAAACTAAACTTTCACCTGAGTGACCGGCGGGTCATTCACACGTTTGTGTGGACTGGTAGAGGGATTTATGCCTCCTAAGAAGAGACCGTCAAAAATGTTTTATACAAACTCTGAAACTGTGCGAAATACCGTGTTGTGGCAAATCAATTCTGTGTTAAAAAAAGTTTGTGTACATCTTCTGCAAGTAATCGGTTTAAAGAATTTTTATTTTGTTCAGTTTATAGAAAAGTTTATCCCATCTCTCTCAAACAGATTACAATGTCATTCGGTTTGGGAATTTTTTTGTCTGATTAAGGTGTTTTATATGGAGCATTTTCATTCGATTGGACTTTTAAACCGATTACAATGCTCCATGTAAACGTGCCTAGTATTGCCGCAAAATACGAAACTTATTTTGGTTCATTTGGAGATTATTGGTGCATTAAAATCCTAGTTATCGATAGCTAGGCACGTGTGTGTGTGTAAGTGTGTAAGTGGATACTCTTTTATTGTTTGTTTCAAAAAGGTAAGTTAACAGGTAACTTGCCTGTCCTGATTAAGAGTTCACTATCAGTTATATTCTGGCATAATAAATATATGTGTATGCACACAGCCAGTATTGAAATGCTTGTCAGGGTGAATACAAATCTTACACAAGAACATTTTTCTGTTGCATTTTTTTTTATATTTAATATTAACATTGCATTAGATGTGCTAAATATCATACTTTAACCCTATATGATTTGTAAACCGTTTACTGTAAAGCTAAATACAATAGTGTACATCATTAATGAAATGCAGTGTGTTGTCTTGATACAGTATATTGTGTTGTACATTAAACTCCAACATTACTTTTATGTTGCACAGGTTCTTGGAATTAAAGTAGAGACTAAGGTACCATAAGGAGCCTCTTTCTTATTCTGACCTGTATAAAATCAACTTCATCCTCTAAACTATCTTTAATCTTGAGGCCTTCAATGAAAATCTGAGGAGCATGAACTTCTGAACTTCTCAAATTGAAAGTAAAAATGAAATAAAATAAACATTGTAATTGTGTCTTTGTAAATGAGTTTCTCCAAAGAAGATGCATTTAACCCTAAGACCTTTAGATGTTTATTCAGAGGAGTACTAAATTATCTGTAGAGCTCCTCTTGGTGTCTCAGTAAACTAAGTTCTGTGGCTTTGAGAAGTTCAGAAGGTTTAAGAATGAATATCTGTAACTAACCCCCTGAATACTTTCTGTTACTGAATTATCACACTGATGGTTCTGTGGGCTTCTATGGACTGGCTTCTTTAACTTTCTTCAACAACCTACTTAATCTGTCTTTCTACTCGCCATATTAAGGTGGAGGGTTATGATTTGCCTTTTCTGACTCTATCAACAGTTGATTATATTAATGCTTCATATTGAACTGAAAAGCTAAACTTGATTTGCTAAATAAGTGGAAATCCTTCTAAAGCAAATATCATTTATTTGTATTAAAGTAAATAGTAATTTATTTACTTGTCTTCATTTAAACCTTTGAGTGTTTTAAGAAGAAATGTACCGAATAAACAAGTCTTATCTTGTGGCATGCCACCCTGATGTGGTCCAAGCACTAATACGAGTATGGCTTACTTAAAGATTGGTGTGTAAAGTGACCAACCTTTGTAATTAAGTCTTTGTTTATGTCTTTTACTGTGTTTAAAATCTCAACAGGACCTGACCATGAAGCTGAGTCTAATTCAAAGTATTGGCCTGATTGCAAAAGCCATTAATACCTGCGTTCACAAACAGGGATTCGTCTTCACCCGCAAGCAGGAACTCATGGGAATAATGATGGTGTGTGATTTGTGTGACATCGGTTAAAACACTTGATCATGAAGCCGTTTATTTACATGAGTGCTCACAGTATTGCTCTATTGGTTTGAATCAGGAAATAGTTTTTTTTTTTTTAGGCCTTCCAATGACAAATCATTCCCATCGATTGATGAACAAACCAGGTTAAGGTCCAGGACATGCATTAGTTGTAGTTTGGATGCAGCTCTGTTCTCATTTCCAAGATGTCTAATAGGGTCAAAATTTTGAAAAAAATATTTTTTTTATTAATAATTATTGTAGTCACCTTCATTGGCAGCTTTTTAGTTTTTTTTATACTTATCTTGGTCAACTCTGGAAATGCTTGTGAATATAAAATCACTGCTGGATGCTAAAAGCATGCTTGAGCCTGCCTTGTGCTATCTGCACACTGAGATGAATGCTTATTAATGCTAGAAATACTAGTCTGATATATTGAGTCCCTGACTATCTTCAAGCGACGATTGAAGACCTACCTCTTCCTGAAACACATAAATCAGCACTTTCCAATTGTAGAATTCAATAGTTATATTTATATAAAGTTTGTAATCTGGCGTACCAGTGTAGATTTATTCATCGCTAGAGACTCAAAGCACTTTTGTACGTCGCTCTGGATAAGGTCGACTGCTGAATGCCGCAAATGTAAATGTAAATGTAGTCTGCCTGAATTGTAGCAAAGAGTGCAATGACATGTGACCTATGTGCTGGAATGTATAATCTATTTAGAAGTGACTGATGTGTCTAATAACCTGCCACCTCATTGTATATGAGGTTTAGAAACAATGACTTGTCATAAAATGCTGTCAGTCTGTCCAGAGAACTCTTGTGTTTTCTTCTGTTTCACTAGGATTTCATTAAGGCGGAGCCAGTCGATGCCATGCGTACTCCAGTGCGCCACCTTGTAATGACCACATGTGCCAACCTCAAGTATCCTTTAAAGAGTAACCCTGACCCTAGATTTATATAATTTATTATATAATACTAAACCTACAAATATACTAGTTTTAGTATTATAAATCTAAGTGAAGAGCTGCTTTGATATTAACTTTTTTACATTAGAATTTGTGTGTGTGAATGTGTGTAAATACACAATATGGCCAAAGGTTTGCAGACACCTGACCCTCACACTCATATGTAGTTCTTCCTCACAAAATTTGAAGCACACAATTGTATAGGATGTTCTTTTACGGGACCAAAGGGACCAAGCAAAAACCTGTTCCACCATGACAGCTCCTGTAAACACAGCAAGCTTCCTGAAGGCATGGATAAGTGGGTGGTACTGGAAGAACTTGACATGTAATAAACATCCTCATAATGGATCAGGTAGACCCCTAGGTCTCCTTGCTTGACATCATTGCATGACCACACTGACCATAGTACCTGAATGCCTACAGCCATACTTCAAAATCCACTGGAAAGCCCTCCAAGAAAATATGGGTGTCCACAAACCTTTTGCCTCTGTATTGGAGAACATGATTGGCCAAAGCCACTGTTCACTGGCTGGCAGAGGAAAATGTATAAAAACCTAATCAATTTTTTAGGATGTAACTAGAACTTTTTTTAAACCTTACACTAAAAAATGTTGGAAATAATCTTGACTCAATGTTTCAGTACTCTGGATCCACCACTGTCTGAGAATTACAATTTTGACATGCTAAAAACATGTATAAATGGTGTATTTGGGCTTCCTACATCGGAAATGGTTGAAAAAAACAAAGATGAAGAGTTTTTTGATCCCCAGGAGCGAAAGGTAAGAATAAAACCTGGATTGACACTCGCACATTTTTTATTTTTGAGTGTTTTTGAAAATAATAAATGTTTGTGGTAGTTGCACATTTTTATAATATAAATGATGATCAAAAGTAAAAAAGGTTTTGAAAACTCAGTGACTTTGTTTTTCATCTCATTCATAAAGATTCGCTTTAAAGCAGTCAGGTGATTTATATTTTGGTTATACTTAAAAGAATTTGTCTTGCCTTTTTTTTTCTTCTCTCAAATAAATTTGTCAAATTGCTACACCAACACAAGATTCAGAAGTGTTTGGAAATGACCATTTGGTGGGGAAATCAGCAAAACTGCCCAGTTGGAGCAGATTGATCATAACTATCCTGTATCTGGTTTCCTAGAACTATTATCTAAGTCCCAAATCTAATTATATAGTACAGCATGTATCGCTTTAACACGTCTGTCACCAATGTACCGCAATAGTGTGCATTTTGTTACAGTGGTTTCCTCTAAAAAGAACAAGAAATGGGTCATACGATGGAATCCAGATGTGTGTTTCAGCAGCTAACAGCTTCTTTTGTTTTTCAGGCCTTATATGCATGTACATTCAGTGCCCTTCATGAACTGCTTTGCAGTGTTCTGGCCAGAGATTTAAGTCCAGATGGTATTCAGACTTTGTTCAAGGTAAGCAGAAGTTCACACACATCTTATGAAGTCTTAAATTTATTAAACGATCATTTCTGAGTGCTTTTGCTTTTCCAACCAGCATATAGAGGGTTGGTTGAGTGCCAAACAGGACCACGAGCGTGAGAGAGCAATGAGGACTACAGCCGAGATGCTTCAGTTCTACTTGGACAATCTCAGTGTCAAGGTGTGACATACACTCATGTGACATACTAATCCTAATAGTTTGCCATTTTTGTCATTTTTTTTACTATTATGGACTGCTGTGTTAGAATAGCCAATAATTAATAGAAAATGGCAAATTACATTGTGACCCAGAAATCTGTTAATCAAGTAAGTACTATTTATATTTTCTGTTTTGAGAAATGTATATTTTGTATAAGATAGCATTAGCCAAATGCTAACAGCTCACGGATTCTTAGACGGGTAAAAAATTATGGAGATAGAATTTTATTTAAATAAATAATATAAATAAATAAAAAAAACCTTCAGTGAAAAAAAAAACATGGACATAAATGTCACTATTGCTATATTTTAACGATAAGCCTTTATTGAAATGTTTTTGTCTTTTGGAAGGTAGTGCATCAGTAGGAGTGGTGCAGCAGAAGGTGCTGGTAGTAATTTGTGTTAAAATGCATTTAATGCTCTTGACTTATGATGCTGACCATTTGCTGATTAGTTCGATGTTAAATTCATAGGCGTTTTTATTTTTTTTAGTCACTTTATTCTGTATAGCACAGACATTATCTGAATTTTTGTGCAGACTTTAGTGGCATTCCATAACCTTGGTGCATTGTTGGGGCGTCTGGCCCCACGCTGTACGGACCCCAATGCAGCAGTGCGTACAGCAGCCATAGACTGCATTTACTCACTCTTACACATTCAGCTGCGCTATGAAGGTAACGCCCTATAATCATAAAAATACTACCTGTGTTATTCATGCGTGATATGAATTGACTGTACTTAGTGATCATTAGCTCAGCAATCTTCCCAGCAGTAGTAATTTCTGTGTTTACTTTTCAATTTTTGTTAGTTCCACTGTTAGTGCATTTATTTGTGTCATTTCCTTGACATAGACTGACCCGGCATAACATTATTTATGTGGTCATAAAGTTTTGCCTGGTCAGTGTATAACAGCTGCTTTAATTAGTGGACTTGGATGTTAATCTGAGGAATATTATAAGTTATTTTAATTGCAATTCCTTAAACTATTATTGTTTTTGAATTCAAGTTAAGTTTTATGTTTTAGCCCATGGACTATGATTTCGTATATGAGTAAACTACAGTTGACCCCCTGTCATTGTTTCTTTATTCATGCTGTGTTCCTCAGGCTTTTCACTGGACTACAAAGATGATTCCATTGAAAGTTTATTAACATTGAGAGAGAAATTAAATGACCCTGACCCTTCGGTCCTCTATAGGACCTGCTCTGAACTCACAAAGGTAATGAATATATACTGTATTCAATGTAAATTCCACAACACATTAATGCATTAGTTATTAGAATTCTTTGAAAAAAGCCTGCTTGCCTTCATGACTGTTATATTCTTTATATTTTCTCCTTTTAACTATATAGTAGAAAACAAGGGCTAATATGCAACCACTAAAATAAGACACTGTGAAATCAGTGTTGCTCCTTAATTGCGTGTCCAATTATACTATAACATAATTATCATTTTCCTGATATGTTAATATTACATGGCATGATTTATTTATGATGCAAGTTTCTATCTCTCTATTTTGTGGCAGATCATCAGTAAACGTCTGCCTCAGCAGCAGCTAAACTCGCTGATCTTCATGCTGTTTGAAGGTTTAGTGGATTCCCAGTCAAATTGCTCCAGAGCCTCCAGTGTCATTTTGAACACTCTGCTCAAAAACAGAGGGGCAATGCTGCAAGACCTGGTGATGATACTTAGTTATTCCCCCTCTGTGCAAAAAAAGGTCACGGTAAAGAGGTCAAAAGCCATATTAAATAAATGGATTCTTGTTTCTGTGCATGTTTGTGTGTCAGGTCCCAGAGATGTTAGAGGTGCTGCACATTCGGCTTCAGGACATCACCGAAGAGCAGGTTAAGGTAGCAGTTGCGCAATCGATCCTGATCCTTGCCACACAGCACCTGCAGACGGTCATCAACACACTCATTTCATATCCTCTTCCTTTCGACAGGTACTAGAATATTCAGTCTTTTTTCCCGCATTATGGTGGATGAAATGTTTATTCACATCAAGCGGGGGTGTTCTCAGACTGGATCTTGAATGTGTTTGTGGTTTCTTTCAGTTGGAGCAGTGAGATGTGGATCGCTCTGGGAGCTGACAGCACTGTAGCCCGGCAAATCATGGAGATGATCATGGAGAAGCTGAACGTCATTGTACCCTATGTGGATAAGAAAGAGTCCCTACTGAAACCAGGCATGACCAAAGTAGCCACCAATCAACCTTTAGCTGTGAGTGAATATTTTTTTTTGTGTTTGGATATTGAGGAAAACAAATCAATGCCCTTGCACTTTTGGGTGCAATTATCACTTTAGACATCAGCCAGTATAATAAAGCAGTTTTAAATGTAGTCATTTTGCCTAAAACAATACTACAAAAGAATTTAGATGCAGTCATATCGCTATATTAATTATTCTCGTTTGCAAATGTGCATTTCTGTTAATGCTAATTTGTTTATATATTGATGCATTACTGCATCCATGTTATTAATTGTGTGTATATTTATGGATCTGTAGATGACATGTGCACTGCGTGAGATGATGCTGAATGGACACACTGAGGAAGCTGTGGTCCGTCTGTTCCCACAGCTGTTCAGTGCCTTGCTGGTGCGCATGGGCTCCAGTGTTGGGGTTCAACTCCCTAAGGATATTAACAGCAACAGTATCAGAGCAGAAAGTAAAAGCCCCAGCAAAACCACCATCATTAACTTTGATGTCTGTGGGTGAGTCATCTCAGTGTAGCTGTGGGTACATTCAGTCCAAATCTTTGAGTTTCTAAAGCTGGTGCAGACTAATTCACTAATTAGCAGTAAACATGCATTTCTGTTTTGCCCATGTAATACAGTGCATGATCATATATAACACGAGAAATCGATCATATGTTCAGACAACCAACAGCTGGAGGAATATAAAAACTATCCATTGCCATTTGTCTTTTTATCTAAAGTGCTCAAGTTTTAATCCTGGTAATACCCTCTGTAGAGAAAAGCCAAGGGAGCAATATTGGGGATTCTCTCAGAGAAAGAGGGATGACGTTCTGTCTACTCTCTCAGTCACAGTGCCACTAGGCAACCATGGGCAGCTAATGCATGCTAAAGATGGCAGATAGCTCTTTCTTCCACGTGTGTTATGCTACTAAACAGCAGCTTAGAAAGGATGTAGTTACTGCCTTGTCTGAAAGAAAGCAAGTGTTTTGTCTGAGGAATCGGCAAGTGACCCAAATAGGTGAGAAGAAATGAAAGGTAAATTGACAAATGAGATCATTTGTTTTTTGTCTAAATAAATAACGCATTACAAATAATTGGTATGGATTCACTGAAGTTCGGATAACACACGCCTGCAGACCCTTTCTGAGATATTTATTCTTTCACCACAGCATTTTAAAACACCCTTTTAAACTTTTAGCTTTCTTAGAATATCATTTGTTTTTATCAGATGTTTTCAAACGCATCTGTTTGAATTATCGACTAGGACATGAGTAATTTCTATAACTTTTTGCCGTAAACACATCGTCACTGATTCAGTATGGAAAGTAAGTGGCAAGCGTTACTTTGTGTTCTTCCTACAGTACAGCAGTTGAAGCCTTGCGCATCCTGCTGGCTCGAGCTCATCTGGATGTTGTAGTTAAGGTGCTAGACCAGGATGCAGTGTGGGACAAGATGAAGGATTCTCAGCAGCATACAACAGGGGTCACACTTCTCTCCAGGTATGGTGCCTAAAGCCCGTGTAAATGTTCATTTTTTCATTTTAATTGACCAAATTAGTCTACTGCATAATTAGTATTTGAAATGCTAGCTGGTTAAGATAATGAGTGAGGAGTAATGATGTATGAACACTGTGTATTTATTTTTTTATTTTTTTATCTCTTCCAGAGCGATGGCAAAGCATGCAGGTCCACGCATCCCAGCTATAGTGGAGAGCCTTTGTCCGTCCCTCAGCAACATCTACGAGTGCCAGAGAATCACAGTCACAGCTTTCTTCTCTGAGGTTAGATTTTTTAAGCTTTATTGGTATATAATTTTAACGCAATAAGAATTAAGAACGGCTTTTATCCCCCAAATATATTATTTCTTCAAGCAATCACTCTACCTAAAAAAAACACCAATATGGAATTAAACAAATGAAGAAAAATGGGATTTTTAATTACCAAGTAATTTTACATTAGATATGAATATACATATATTGACTAAAATATGAGGTGACATTAGGGCAAGACAGTGTTTCATAATCTTGTCTACCATCTTTAAAAAAAGGGTAACAAATAATTAGTTATTTCCCTGAAAAGTTCAGGCTGAGACTGTGAGTGAGGGGGAAATTACAAGCAATTTGGAATAATTGGGCTACACACTGTTGGCTTCGTGTGACTGTAAGTCCAAGTTAAATCTAATTTACAACCTAATGGTTTGAAAGAGGTCTAAAAATCGTGAATGGAAATTTCTTGCAACTACAAATTGACACAATTCTCTTCTCTTTCATTCTTTTCCTCCTCCCTCAAGCTCCTTAACCATCATGTGGTGACAGAGTTGATGATAATTGATGTATTAATGAACAATATGATGGAGAGAATTTCAGACCCATGTTGTACTGTTCGTATGCTGGCTATCAGAGGCTTGGGGAACATCGCCATTGGCTCACCAGAGAAGGTACTTGGATCTGACCTACAGTATGAGCTGAGAAAGGCTGCAATTATGCATCTTGTTAAAAAGTGCTGAGTCTGTAATGGTGTAACAACCAGCTCCCATAGAAGACATGTGTTTATGTAAACATAAGCCAGTCGGATTATATTTGTATCAGCATTTTTATTAATGTAATGCAAGAGCCATAGATATGATACAGTGCAGTAATGTCTGCTGAGAATTCACTACACACTCATTTCACCATGTTTAGGTGAATAAATATGCTAAGGAGCTGCTGGCAGCCATGAGTTCGGGGATGGAGGAGAAGGACGACCCGGGGAAACTCATCACTCTTGAGGCAATGTCTGGCATGTCCAAGGTGTTGCTCTATTTGAATGAGAAAAATGTCCACATGCTGGTTGTTTACATCTTCATGAAGATTAAACCCTCTCTGGAGAATGTGAGTGAATAGCACAGAGCGGATATACTGGGATTTGCTGGAATGCACTATGTATTAGCTTCTTTTTACAAGGATATGCAAATATGCAGCAGTATTACGTAGTTTAGCTCAATCTTCATCTTTCTTACAGCTTTAGAGCATAATTTCTTAATGGCAATGATACAGTTTGGGATAAATATAAATAAAAGGAATTTTGAACAATTATGCAACAAGAAGAGTCAGAAAGATGGAGATTGACAACATTGTGTTATTGTGGGTTTTATGACTTTGTTTATAATTTGGCTTATATACATGTATTCATGCTGCTATTACAAACATTCAAATGTATTCATCTTTCATCATTTAAATACACAGTCACCTTCAACAACTTGAAGATTTCATGCTGTGTACAGAATCAGCTTAACACAATTTCATTCCACAAGCTTTAGAATACATTTTTTATTGAATCTGTGATCTGTGAAAATTTTTGACTTCTAGGCGAACGATGAGATCCGCTGTGCTTCCATCATGCTTTTGGGAAACCTGTCAAAGTTCGGCTTAGGGGAACCCGTTTTTAAAGACCAGATTCATAATGTGTTGGTCAGTCTGCTTCTGCACCTCAGTGATCCAAATGCACAGGTCATCAAGGTCAGTGTTTCACAGAGTTCATGCCTGAAGACATACATTTGCCACCAGCTTCATTCCATTGTTTCTTTCCTGTTTCCAATTTCGAATTTTATTGGATAAAATGGACAAACGTTGGCAAAAACTGGTGATAAACCATTTGTGTTTTCAGGCATGTAAATATGCCATGCGCGAGTGCGCTCCTGTCTTGGGTTCCGAACAGATCACCAACATGTTTCTGAACCATCTCCATGAAGAAAAGCCCCTTCACTATGGTGAATTCCTCAACGACCTTGTCAAATACCTAGTAAGTATTTATATGTCAGACACTTTTATGATCGTGGTATTGGGGTGCATTGTTAAATATTTCATTTCTAGATGCCAGCCTACATCTCAGCAGATCATAGAGTTGTTTTCAAATGCTGGTTATTATTTATTTTTTATGGTCAATTCCTGCGTGTGTGTAGCCTTCGTGTTGTAACAGGGTCTCAATAAAGAGTTGGCGGGAAAGGTATCATTGGAGCAAATTAACTTTAAGACGACAACAACTTGACGCACTTTAACTTGACGCTCAACTTGACGCTCTTTAACGCTCCCTCATTCCATTAAATGAAAGTGCAGCTTGGATTAGTTCCTCATTTTGCTGTACCCTCCACCTGTTTTTATTTCTAATTGACTTTAATTTTTATTTTTATTTGTTTAAAGATTCAAGACTTCCCAGGAATGCTTAATTTCTACCATCTCACAGTCGTTCAGTTCTTCAAGAGCAACTGGGCAGAGATACGAGCAAGTGCGGCTATGTTTATAGGTAGGATGATTGTTGCATTAATGTCAAACTAATGATTTTATAGTGAAAATATGAAAGATACTCTTGTGTCTGTCCTTGTCGAGGTTTGTACACATATTTTTACAATTTTACTAAAGTTCAATATTCATGTGTGTTTTGGTGCTTCTCTCAATTTTAGGGTTTCTACTGGGAAATTTGCCCCAGGAGCACTTCTCTCATATGAATATGGGGGAGGTGACTAAAGGTAAGTTACATGAAATATTGCACATAACTTTCCTTCACTATGGTGTCCTTCAAAAAATATTACCGCAGGGTTATCAGACTAGTGACATTTATATTGCATTCAAGTAATACAGAAATTACAGTGTCATTTTATGTAATTATACACATTTAGTTATTTATTAGTGATGTAAAATAATAATTCCATCCGAATTACCTCCAGGCAAAAAAGTCCATAAAAATGACAGACATCATTTAAAACAGATGCACACAGTAAAAACACGAGGCAAGCCAATTTCTGAATTGATATTTCCAATCAAGTATGCATTTCCCATGCTAAAAAGAAAACAATTGCATTGCAGGCTTTCTGATCACTGGATCCATGAGATTTTCACATAACAAATTTACTTGCTTTTTTTCTTCTAGCTCTAGTCATGCTCCTACAGGATCCAGATCCTCTGGTACGAGCAAAGGCAGCAGAAGCCATGGGCCACTTTCACTGAACATTCACACTCCTTAACTAAGCTTATTATTGTTGGTTACAATGGTCAATAGCCTATATGTTGCACTTGAATTATTCTTTTTAGTGACCAAAGACTGTGCACTACTGATAGAATGGTAAGATATACAGAAGCTCTGTAATGCCAGTCAAGAGGCTTTGAAAATGCTGACATGTATGTATGTATGTATGTATGTATGTATGTATGTATGTATGTATGTATGTATGTATGTATGTGTGTGTATATATGTATATATATACATATATATATATATATATATATATATATATATATATATATATATATATATATATATATATACATCAGAATTCTTCAGGCCTCTTGACTGGTATGTGTGTGTGTGTGTGTGTATATATATATATATATATATATATATATATATATATATATATATATATATATATATATATATATATATATATATATATATATATATATATATATATACAAAATTTATATTGTGTGCCTATTGATCTGTAAGGGTTTGTATTATATGTAGTGGGCAGTCAAAGCTGTAAGGGTGACAGAATCCCTTTAAATATTGAGAGATTTGAGGTTTCAAATAATTTGTCTTTATTGTCCAGTCTAGACATTGTTTATAATTACTATTCGCCTGAGCTGACCGAATAATACCAGTGTTTTTATTTTCTTTTGGTATTGCTTTATTTCAATAGGCTGAGTATGTGTCCTAACTAAAACACAGTAATAAGTAATACGAAGGATGCAGCAAACTACCATTCAAAAACAGTGTCTATAGTGCCCTGAGCAAATGTAAGTGTGTCTTTTTTGTAGCATAAAGCATTTGAGGTATCAAAATTAGTTCATCTTCTTAGGTGAGCATATTTGTGTGGGGCTTCCTGTAGACTCCAGGCAGAGCACATAGACAAGCTTACATTTGCAACACCAGGCCATGACAGTGCCAAAATCCTGTAAGGGTCAAACATACAGTGTAAACTAAGGCAGTGAACAGTGAACGTTTCATACTCATTTTTAATGCAGTCGAGCTGCTGCCAGTGAAATCTCAGTAGTATTTTCATATTGGTCAATGAGATATAGACAAAGATTAATACTAAATCATTATTACAACTGTTGATGCATCTAGTGCAGATAAGCAGGTTTTGTGATTTCCATGTGTATGTTATTGTTATCATGATTTATGTTGAAATGAATGCTATCCAACCTAGAACTCTAAACTCCAATAAACTGGACTCATTAGACTGCCACTTTCTGACTGTACAGTCCTGTTGAATTCGAGTCTAGATTTGTTGATAAGTACTTTGAACTTTTTCTTTTGTTTTGTTTTTGTTTTGTTTTTTTTGTCTGAGAGAAACTTTTTTATGGATGATCATGGAATGTGGGGTGATTTATTAAAGCTGTTGAAAGCACACCCAGCACTAATGTATTCATTCTGGATCACAGCTGATCTTTTATATCCTACACTTCTATATTGCAGCCACATATTCTTGATTAAGTATCTATTAACATGTAGAGCATAGATTTATTTCTAAACATTGAATGTTAATCTGTAGCTGTTAAAAAGAGTTGAAATGCATCTCAGCTGGATCAAGACTTGTAGCAGTTAACTGTAGACACATTTTGGAGTCTATTTGCAGTTTATCACATCCTCCAAATACCCTGTGAATTTTTCAACACTACAGAGCTGTGGGTTGTCTGCTCCTACAAGTCAGTATTCCCTTATTAGTATTACTAGACGGTATTAACCATCATTCACTATGTTCATTATCTGCATGAGTTTTTTTGTGTAGTTTATTACTTTCCATTCAGCAACCAGCACTAAATTCTAAGTTCTCGCTTCTGCATCGCTTTTTCCTTCTGTCTTGTCCTTTCTGAACATTCCACATCCTTAATTACAGGGCTGTAACTAACATTTCTCTAGCTTGGCTGGTTTTCCATTGAATGTACAATGTCCTGTTTATTGTCAAATCTGCAAAATTAGCTGGATTTAGCATTTAGGTTAATAAGCAGCTCTGTTGTTGGTGGCTGTTTTCTCTCCACAAAGCAGACATCTTGGTTTCCTCCATAGATCTAATAAGTGGCTCTGCAAAAGAAGCATGCTGCATGTTTCTAAATCCTTTGGTAGCCAAAATTGGCATCAGTGTATGTGGCTGTTTCTGTCTCTGTACACTCAGTTGGTATTTTTAACCCCTGATTTGCTATCAAATACGACCCAAAACAGCTGGCTAAACAAATGTTGTGTCACAAATGTTCACATCCAGCAAAGGCAGATGAGCATCACAAAAAAAAAAGTCTTGAAACCAGCCTTGGCAGCCAGTCAAATGATGTCAGTGGCCCAAACTGTATTAAATTCTGATGAGCACCGACTGCACCCTTTCCTCAAAGTGCCAGTCGTGACAGAATTCACTATACCATAGTTCAAAATACTTTTTTTGACCGCTTTAAAGTGGTTGAGGATAATCATTAGTTTCCATGTGCATGAAATGTGTGGGGAATGTTGTGGCTAATATGATTGATAGCTAGCATGGCGTTGTGGCCATATGCCTGCTGTTGATGCACAGATGCCTTTAGGGTTTGGGAGCAGTGAATTATGGGTCTGGGGGAGGGTGTGTATGTCACACTGGGGATCAGAACGTGTTAACCAGCCCTAAGAGACTGTAGTTCTCTGCCTATCAGTTTCTTTTTATCAGGCCCAAGACATTGGCATTTGTTTGTTTGATCTTACAAAGTTGTGACAGTCATATCAATCATCAGAGTGGCACGACATTGAGCAGCTGTCTCCACCTTGCATGAACTCTTCTTAGGATGGACATTTCCATAGTTAGCCTCACTGACAGCAGCTCATCTGATGAGGCTGTAAAATGGTGCATTGAAAACACAGTGAAGACTGTCCAAGGCATCCAGTGGAGTAGCATCTGTACCCAGAAATGCTAAACCAGATCTGGGAAAGATTTGCAAGGTGCAGATAGACCTCTTCTGCATGGAAAACCGCAGTGGTCCCTTTAACGGAAACTATTGTACAACTGAGGTCTATGACCTAACAGACCAGGACACATTCCTGAACCCCTAGTGCATAATTGTTCGTAAAACTGTATGTATTGCCCAAATCACAAAACCTTTATATCAAGGACTGCTATTTCCCAGACAATGCTCAAATATTTGCATACAGCACCAAAGCACCATGGACAGGATTTCCCTGAGGTCTGATAGGCTTATTATGTTTATTATTATTTTCTAAGAGGGTCGCTGTGCCTCCATCCACCATAATTTCCTTGGAGCCTGCCATGGCATTCTGCCTTTGGATGAAATCCCTTGGGGTCCCTCCTTATGTGCTCATACAGGATGCTAAACTGAAATCTCTGAAACCTGCGTTTTTGCTAGTCATCAAATAGGAAAAAGCACCCACTGGTGCTACGCTAAACTTGCATGGGTGGCAATTTGACACTGAAGTGACCTTGTAAGTGAAACCAGGATTATTGCTGATCGTCATATCACCTTTGGGGAGTCTAGAGAGCTTTCTTTGGTCCAGTCCAGTTCATTCTTGATGGTACTGACTGGACTCACTGGAGAGTTGATCTCTTCATTTAGGTCTACATACAGTACAAGCTGAACACAGAGTCCCTGCTGTTGTTAGATGCTTCCATACAAATGGTATCTGAAATAGACCAGGATAATACACTGACATTTTCCCAACAGAGTTATAGACTGATGTTATTCTTAGTCTGTGTCCTAATAAACCAGCATTAGAATGCATTTAATGATGGAGATTTTGAAGCAGTTTTGTCAGTCGCTCTGTATACAGGCGTCTGCCTAATGTCGTAAATGTAAATGAAATAGGTTTGCTGAACCACTACACCTTGAGGACACAGTTTATCTGTCTCTCTTTTGAGTTTTACACATGCTTTACTTCAAATGCCCTGCCAGTGTTTATATGTAAATGAGAGCAATTTTCTCATTTCCTCTGCTTTACATAATGACACCGAATTCCGTTTGAGAATGAAAAAACTTTGAACAAGTTTCTGACGGGCAAATTTGTCATGCAGCGTAAACATGCTAGAAGTACATTATGTGTAGTCAACTATTAAAATTGACTATAATGTATCCTAATAAACACTTGCTTAAATCCCTGCTAGTGTTGTTTTTATATAAAAAGTACTGTATTATCAATTTTCTATCTGTGTAGGTTAGTCTACACAATTAATTTATGACCACTAGATGGACCTAGAGTACATTTTTTCCTTACAAAATGTTCCTCTATAATATTCCTCAATGGGCTAAATCTGTATCTCAAAATGTTTTCACGAAATGCTTCAATTTTCACCAGTTGTTATTTTTTTTATCCATTGATAAATCAATGTACTGAAAAGTCAAACTTTTTTGGAAATGAAGTTTTCAGAAGTTAGAGTAACAGAGGTGTGTGTGTGTGTGTGTGTGTGTGTGTTTGAGTGTGTGATGGAGTGTATGTGTATTTACAGGCAGTATTCTATTAGACAGTCTGACTGGCCTTCACTGTAATTAACTGAATCTTCCCTATAGGCATTCTATCGACTTCTCCAGCATAGCGATTACGACTTGTTTACACCTTAATAATGTTTATTATCCACCACTCTTAAGGGTAAAATAAGGTAAGATTTAATGTTTTAATGATTCAATTTGGGATTGTGGTTGGAGCTTATTTTTATTATATCCCTGTGATTTAAAACTGAAATATCTGATTTAGATACATAAAAGATAAATAAGATAAATAAATAAATAATAATAATAATAAAAATAGTCTGTCTGTGTACTAAATTGTTCCACCCAAATTTTGTTTAAAGCAGTTTCTTCTGATAGAGACATGGTTAATTTGATTTAAATGATATCCTTTTCTTCTGCATTTTGAAGGTATTTATGTTGCAATTTCAAAAATGTACAACCGAAGTAGCTTGATAGTAAAATCTCAGGAGCTTTCTATCGACCAGTGCTTTAGTTATGTTGAAGTCAGGGCTGCAATTGTCCCACTGGGCTTAGATTATGTCTTTAGTAAATGTTAATTTGCAGTCTTTATTTAGACGGTTTGTATGGTGCACATATATGCTGGTCTTTAGTGTAATAAATGTTCTCCCTTTTTTTTTCTTCTTCTTCTTTTTTTTTTTTTTTAACAATGTATAACATTTTAGCTGCAACACCTCATATAAGGCTGTTTCTTAAAAGAATGTACTGGGTTCAGTGCCAAACAACTGTGCCAGATGCTGAGCAAGCATTTGACTAGATTCTTTCTCTTAAGGAAATGTATCTTAAAGAAATCAAGACGCAGGCTGTTTCTGAGGGGCTTCTGTTGCATTTTGGCCTGGTTTCTTTTTTACAGTTGATTATTGCTTTTAATATCTCTATTAATATTGATTAAGACAAAATAAGGATAATGTCTCAGTATGTTAGTTCAAACATTTCTAAACCTCTTATGAGGAATGAGGAACACATTATAATTAATTGTTCTCCAACACGCCATCCACTTGCACACCTGGTGCAGCTAGATAGTGTCTAATGGGTTGTGCTGGAGAGAAAAGAAATACATGGAATATACAGAGTACTGCAAAAAAGGTTTGATGAATTGTGTCCTTGCAGAATATTTTAATGCACTTATAAATGCACTTTTACTGTATTCATGTATGGTTAGATTAATTTTAATGTTGCATATTGTTTTACAAATATTCACACTTCAGCTTAATTTAGAAAAACGTAGTTTTTGCTATGGTGCGTTTCTCAGGAATGAAATTCTCCAAACTACTTGTTCAACCACCACATATATTTGTATATCATGTGATATTTGTGGATAGACTAAGTCTTTTAACTATTTCTCAATGTGTGTTTGAATGTGTTGGAAAAGAGGGCCGGACTCTGTGTAGGCCAGTCAAGTTCTTCCACACCAAACTCAAAATGTCTTGGTAACCACCAAACCCAGACGCGTCCATTGGATTGGCAGACAGTGAAACGTGATTCATCACTTCAGAGAACACGTCTCCACTGCTCTATAGTCCAGTGGCGACATGCTTTACACCACTACATCCGATGCTTTGCATTGTACTTGGTGATGTAAGGTTTGTATACAGCTGCTCGACCATGGAAATCTATTCAGTGAAGCTCTTTACGCACTGTTCTTGAGCTAATCTGAAGGCCATATGATGTTTGGAGATCTGTATCTATTGACTCTGCAAAAAGTTTCCAACCTCTGTGCACTATGCATCTCAGCATCAGCTGACCCGCTCTAATTTTATATGGCCTACCACTTTTTGGCTGAGTTCCGGTCGTTCCCAATCGCTTCCACTTTGTTATAATACCCCTAAAATATTATGACTGTGAAATATTTAGTAGCGAGGATTAGACTTATTGCAAAGGTGGCATCCTTTCACAGTACCACGCTAGAATTCACTGAGCTCCTGAGAGGGACCCATTCTTTCACAAATGTTTGTAGAAGCAGTCTGCATTCCTATGTGCTTGAATTTATACACCTGTAACCATGAAAGTAATTGGAACACTTGCATTCAATGATTTGGATGGGTGAGTGAATACTTTTGGCAGTATAATGTATACTGTATACATACATGTATCTATGTGTATATCACTCAATCAAACTGCGGGCCAGAAAAGTCATGTATTTGTATTTATCAATATATTATTATTAAGTAAAATAAATAAAAATAAAACACCAGAATGAGTTTCATATGGGATTAAAACAAAAAATTAAAATTTTTAACCACTGACATGTTACTGCATTGTACTGTACTTCTGAGTGTTTCTGTGCAACAATTTCTGCCTTACACTGTTACAAAGCACATAAGTGATTGAGTTTGAGGAAAATGTGGACAATGGGGTGAAATTAACTGCTCAAAGTTAAAAACATTATACTATCCAAATCATCACTTTTTCTACATGAAACAATTGTATTATTTAATGTTTCATAAGGCAAAAGCACATAGAAAAAGCGATTTATGACCTTATCTAAGGTTTTATTGTGAAACTGAGTTGTTACGATTTCAAGAAAGGTGAAGTTTCTTAACTAGAAAAACAAACATCATTATAGCATTAAATAAAAAAATATATAAATAAAAAAATATATATTATTATTATTATAAATGATAATTCCTTTCCTATAATGATAAGCTCAACTTAGGCAGTTATAAATGTTACATCTAACTATTTAGCTTTATAAAAAAATCACATAAAATGTGTTCTTTTAATTAGTTTCTTCCAATAACATCTAAACTTCAAAAAAAACAATTAACTTAATGTCTGACTGACAATGGAAAACTTTTTAGACTCAACATTTCCATGATCTGGACGGATGCTGCATAGTGGCTCCTTCGCCAGCCTGGCTGTGTAGAAACACTGCATACAACTGCATTGAATTATTCAGTCATAAATAGGCCTACGGCTCACCAACATTACATCAATGCACCATTGCTGCTGTCAGAAAAAAACTGCTTCATCAATCATGAATGCTTCATTTAAATTAGTAACACTGGCAACTTCTGTTGCATTCCAGCACATTGTATTATTATAATAAATATATTTAAGCGGTTATGCTGTATGTGGAAGTAAATTCTGAGGTATTATTTCAGGTCATATTGCTGGTTTTAAACGTTCTCGAGTGCAACATCTTTTCTCTGCATTTAATACAACACTGTAATAAATACACATCAGATGAGTATCTACATATAAGAATTAAAAATATTAAGATGGGACTGAGTTTCTCTCTCTTTTTTTTTTTTATATATCTCTGCTGAAATTACACTCATTTATTCCTCTGTCAGAGGGGCAGAGTGTGACAGAGCGTGTGTGTATCTGGAGCTGACCTGGCTGTGTGAGGACATATGGGTCTAATCTAGAGCTCAATTGCTTTGGCTCACATGTGATAGTGGCCATCAGTTCATAGCCTGGAATAGAATAGGAGAATATTCTCCCACAGTTCAGGCCATATTATATATGCTGGATCTGCTGTTATCATTGCTGTAGACTAGTGCAGGCCAGAATTCATTGTCAGCTCCACAAGAATGGGAAATCAAGCTCAGTCCTTGAGAAGAGATTAAAAAATGTAAACTAGTTGCCTTCTCTGCTACGAACTGACCTTCATTTCTATTAAATTTCCCAAGATCTCATTTTATCTCAGTCATTTCTATTGTAAGATATATTGTACATATTTTTTAGATCTTTGTATGTTGTAGTATTTAGTTATGTTGAATAAACTCGTGCTTTATATAAGTAAATAGATACTGTATTATGTATGTGTATGTTATTTATGAGGGGGGGTGCTCTTTTTAAATATGAGTTCATGTGTACTTGGTGTTAGCTAGTTGAAAATGTCCGACTCTGAATGAGAAATAACCAACCATTAATGCTCTCTTAATTAACAACCAATCACCCACTTCTTAAAACTAATTAAACGCCACTTGAACTACTTAATTCAAATGCCTCTTAAAGTGTTTTAGTGGACGAAGAGAAGCACAATCCCTCGGGGAATGCAGCGAATTATTTTGTCAGGAGGACATTCTCAGAATTAGTGCGCTTCTCCAAATTAAATGTCTGCTTGATCCACTCAGAATCAATTTAAAGTGTCACTGCAGTAGAGGACATGTCGTTGCTTGTTAATAACTGCCATATAATGAATTTGTCCCTCAGATGGCCAAAACTCATCATGGTTCAGAGTGTCGTCTGATCGCTCGTCATTAATACTAATGATGGCCAGATCTGAGGAGGACAAGTCATAAACGAACCACTGATGTTAGATGTGATCGAAATTCCTCCGTGTGTAATTGCCTTAATGAGTGGAATGAAGTGTCATGTTTTTCAATATTTTAGTATTAATTTAATTGTTGTGTGGATGGATTATTGCACAGTTCTAACAGAAAAGTACACGAGACTTGGGCAGAAAGGACAGATAGAGAACTGACACTGGACTGAAGGAAGAAGTGGGAGCAATACAATAACTGACAGACTGGAACACGAAGGACAATGAGGAAACTAGTGAGGAATGGCAGCTTAGAAGAGTCCTTGTGTGGTTCAGTTGTTTAACTCAGATATGTCAAAATATGTATTCTCTCCTATCAAATTGAGAAAGGAAAGGCATGCATATGGGTATACTGTAAGAATAAAGAAAAAAAAGTCAAGCCTGTGTTGGATGATGGATATTTTCTGAGTTTAGGTCTAAAATAAACACACACACACACACACACACACACACACACACACACACACACACACACACACACACACACACACACTATGATGTGAGACTAAGAGAATGTAAAGCGATGAGTAGCATTATGCATGCTGCCTAACCTCTCCTTCCAGTGCAGTTTCTTGTTAGAAAAAAAGACACAAGAAAAAAAGCAACAAAACTGAACGAATACCATCCTGGTTTTAACGGTACCATCAGCTTTGCATGTACAATGCTGCCTGCTTGTTAGTGTACTAAGACCTGAACCTTCCCTCTGCTCCATTCTGTTGGCCCTCAGCATACTGCCATGGCCAGAGGTCACTCCACACCAATTTATACTGATGCATATCAGCCCTGTCAGTCCTCAGCCTGTGAACAGGGAATAATTATAGAAGGAGCATCTGCTTTCCCTGAGAGCCTGAGACAGGCAGCTTGGACACTCCAAATCATGTTTCTTTTTCAAGACAATTGGATTGGAAGTGAAAGAGAGGGAGAAATACCGTCAGAGGAACACCTGGTGAAATCTTCCCTCAGTGATAGCTGCATATGTTTAATCACTTCACACTGGCACTAATTGGAATAATTACCCGGAATCTTCCATGAGAACGAGAGCGCAGGATATCCTGGGGAGAGAGGAATCAGGAGGATAGGCTGCCGCCGCACATCATTTAATTGTCTCTGGTACAGCAAACGACATGGTAGGCAATTTGACTTGAGATTAATGATAACGATCTTCATTGCTAGCTTTAAAACAATTTGGGAACAAAAATGATCTTTGTTCAAATCAAGATCTATTTGATAAGGGCTTGGGTGAAACCTGCAATTACCCTGACCACTCTTCCATCAAATATTCGGGATGCTAAATTACAGAGAAATGACTGTCACCTCGATTGTAAAGCCTTTAGTAAAGGTTTTATTTATCAAGTGACATAAAAATGTACTTTAACATCTAAATGGTGGTTGGAGAAAGTTCCTGTGTAATCGGTTTTAATCAGAATTCTTTTATCCAGGCCCTTATCCTACATGCACCAATTCAGTTTTAACACCGTGACACTTCCTTTTCATGCACTGTCATCTTCTTCCTGGTCTTGTTCTCAGACAGAGCTTTCTGTAGGTGTGCAAATGTTCTTATAATATGTATTTGTATTACATCTGCAGGTGAAATATTTCACACTGCCTTTACAGACTAGAGTGCAAACCTTTTTAAGATTCTGGTGCACCTCCCCAGAGCAGGAGATTTAGATTAAAAACAATAGACTATTGTATGCTCACTGACTTTCACTAAAGAGAGCCATCAAAATAGTGAGGGGAAAATGTGATTCCTGCTGTAGATAAAAATAAATGTGATGAGTCCAGATGTTGTGCCAAAGGAAAGCTTATTAGCAGAGCTAAGTGTGTTAGTTTCACTGCAGGTTTTAAAACATCCCCGAGCTTGGTAATAATATCCACAACAGACACTAATTACAAAAAAGAAAACCTACATAGCTTTTTTTTTCTGGATCCAACAGAGACCTCCAGTCAGGGAGCATGTGAAGTAAAAAAAAAAAAAACAGAGATGGGTGAGTAAAATAGCTGACTGTAAGTAATATCTTCCCTTGCGTCTAATAAGTTTTCTCACAGTCAAAAGACTGTAAAGATTTTACTGTGAGTGCTGGATCCTAAACCTCTGTTCTCAACTTAATTGTTGGGCTTTTTGCTTAAGATTTAAACCATAACTGTAACATCACATGGTCTGAAGACTCTGCGAAATGACTCAGCACTTGGATGATGACCTGCCCTTTGAAACACAAAAGTGCAATGATGCATAACATCATTCCCGTGCTGTACATCCTGCATTAAAAACTACCTTTCTATAATTATACTATTATCTGACAGCTGCTCTTGTATGCGCCAGATCATAGAGCTTATCTTCAGAAAATATATAGAGGGAACACACACAGTATTTCTATAGGTAGACCAGCACTCTACTTGCACTTCTTATGAATGTGTAAAAACCTTTTTAATTAGAGCCTCTTTTGAATTTGAGGCTGTATAGTAAGTGTGTATGTGTGTGTTTGTGTGTGTGTGTTTGAGTGTGTGTATGAGTGTGTGTGACACTCAGGTCTTTATGTGAGGGAAGTGCTCGTTCATCACTGTCTCTGGGGACAAAAGGGACCTGTAGCGCATGCTAAGCGGCCTGGCCTTCCACATGGCTGCTGAAATACATCAGTGGCCGAAAAGCACACAGACACACACCCTTGCATTTGGTTGCAGGGTGAACATGCTCACAGTCATCCAAATGGTTAGATGAATACATTAAGGCTCTCTCACGTACACACACACACAAATCTCTGATAATGAGCACTGGATGCCTGATGCTTCCCTGTCACTCTTACCCATCACCACAACAAACGCAGACAGATACACACACACACACACACACACACATACAAACCGTCTAGTCAGCCACTGACACAGAGAACGGCTTTCATCCGGTACCCTTAGAAGCAATAATTGCCTCTTATTTTACCCTTTATCAACCATACACTTTCAACTTTTATTCTTGTCTGTCTATGATTTATGAATTCATTTTTCATTGCCAATCCTGGTCGCTAGACTTTGTGTGTGTGTGTGTGTGTGTGTGTGTGTGTGTGTGTGTGTGTGTGTGTGTGTGTGTGCTGGCACATATGCAATTGTACATGAGGGGGTTCTGCAATCAGGATTAGCTGGGAGCACAAGTCTTATCAGGCAAAGTCAGACCTCTAGGGTTGCAAGTTTGTTTGGGATTGATATAGTGACTAAATTAAATCTAGACCTCCCCCCAACAAATATTCACTTCATGGTGCCAATAATTGCTCAACTTAATGCCCAATGATTATACAGTACCTTATCCCATAGGAAGATGATCTCATAGCCTCCGCTCAGTCAGTACCGACCCACTGCCCACCTCCAAATCTGCCCGTGTGCGCTCAACCTATATGCTTGAGTAATTGGTGTCTGAAGTGGTGGCCTCTTTGTCATTAAACATGCATAAGAGGCTCTTGCTCTCTCTTTGTTCTTTTCTCCTTTGTAGGTCTATCTCAATATTAAGATGTTGAACAGGCACTTCAGTGCAATTTGGGCTAAGAGCTCTCAAGGAGGGCATAAAGAGTGAAGAGAACAGGTTAATGAACATGTTCTTTTCACATAGGGTACAATAAATGGAGAGCTGGTTCAAAATGATTCAAAATAATGGTGCATGCAGTATTGCACATTTTGCATAGCTCCGCCAAAAGCAGAATAACATGCGAGATAAGTGTGGTTACACAACAACATAGAAGTGAATTGAATCATCAAAACAGTTAATCAGATAAAAAAACATTGTAATTATTGGTGCGTTTAAAAATTTGGTAATGCAAAAGAGAAAAATGTACTTGATTACCTGGAGATAGCAAGCCACCTGTAGCCTGGGGCCAAGAGAGAAAAAAATGTTTGTGCTCTTTCTCTTTATCTCACACTCTCTCTCTCTTTTCTCAATCACAGATCACAGCAAAAGTAGCCAACCACTAGGTGTCTGTGAACTTGTATGTGCTATTTTAAAATGGTTTTTAAATGTTATTTTTATGGGTGGATAGTGTACTTCTCCAAGTATCTTTACGCTGCCCTCGGATGCAGCATATACAGCATACAGTTAGTTGACTTCACTTGCATCAGCATGAAAGCATGTGTTAGTCTTCATCCTTGCTTCTGACATATTATAGGGACTGGGATGCAGGTGACCAAAAAATTATAATAATTAGGAGAAATAACTATAAATTCTGCCTAAATACATGCAATTTTCTTGAATGTTTTTCATTTAGGACTTAGGCATTCACAGAAAATTGGATGCATATGTAACTATCTAGCTGCTCTTTTGCCTCTGTTACATAGAAGAAAAAAGCTGAGAGTTTTTGTGATGTGCCTCAACCCCACCCCAAACCCTTCCTTCAAAATCATGCAGATTCAGCTTCACCAGATGGCTTGTCCATCAGCATAAGCAATAATGCCTTAGGGCTTTAGCAAAATCGGCCACAATGAACTAAGCCCTAAACATAGGTACATTTAAATAATCAACCATTTGATACAAATTTTGTATATCCAAAAGATAGCAAATAAGGCATTTGCTGTTTTCATGGTTTAACAGCAGTGAGAGCTCCTTTAAGCCTGAGATAAGCTGGGAGAGTGCAGTCCAACACAGGCAGGTGGATTAGATCAGGCACACCAGGCAGCTTTCCCTCCTTACACACACACACACATACACCACTGTCTGCTACCACTGTCTGAGTAACCAGCTGGGACATTCACCCTTAGGACGCTCAGTGAGACAACACAAAAGAAAATTTTTAGAAAAGCCTTGTTGTCGTCCCCTAGTTGTGCCTTACGGCAGAGTTTCCCCACCCAACTCCTTGAGAATCTCCAGGCGGTCTGTATTTTGTGTTCTATTACAGCTCACAGCCTAGGCAGGTAGTGCATAATTTCTAGTTTTTGAATAGGGAGTTGGCATAGGATAAATGTGTGTCAGTAATGAGTCCACAAGGATCAAAATCTTCAAGAAATAAAACTTCTCAGAACTCTACAAGTATCTCAGGTTTTTATGTCAGTGACAAAGTCCCATTTGGACTCTTTGTGCAATCGGTTCAATGTAGTTTACTGTGATCTCCCATTTTAAAGCACCTCAGCCAAAATGACATCATAGTGTTGTAATCGATAAGATGAGCTAAAGGCAATACAGTTTTTTTGCCAGTTTAATGGCTTTGTATTCAGGTTTATTACATCACACGGAAATGCTCTCTCCTTGTTGTCAGAGTTTTGCTCTTGTCCCTAGGCTTCTGTCCGATGGCTAAAAATCAATCCCAAACCCACAACAGGATGATGGTATTCACCAACTTAGGATGAACAATTGGGTCTGGGGAGATGTGAATGAGATTCAGCTCTCTGCTCAATTCTACCCCTTTTCTCCTCCCATTCCACTTCTCTTTCATCCTGGCAGCTTGTCACACCACCTTGAAAAGATGGAAAGAGAGAGAGGGGGAGGGGAAATAGGGGGAGGAGGGGGAGGTGGAGGGAGGCAGAAAGGAATGAAAGACACAAAAAATGAGCAAGCCAAAAAGGAGGCAGATAAAGAGCTGACTGTAAAGCGGCTGTAAAACGTGTTGATGGTGAAGTGAGACCTGATGGTCAATGCTGTGGGAAATCACACTCATACAATCATCAGCTACCGAAGAAATCATTCACAGGTCAAAAAGATTAGTTTTTTGAGTGCACTACAGAAGCAGACACCTTAAATGTACTTAGAGACATCTAGATGAGCATTCCAATCTTCAAGCAGTATCTATCTATCTATCTATCTATCTATCTATCTATCTATCTATCTATCTATCTATCTATCTATCTGTCTGTCTGTCTGTCTGTCTGTCTGTCTGTCTGTCTGTCTGTCTGCCTGCCTGCCTGCCTGTCTGTCTGTCTGTCTGTCTGTCTGTCTGTCTGTCATTATAGTTGCAGTTACATTTTTGCATAATTCTTGGTGGTGCTGAGTTGTATAACTTTAAATTTGATCAGTTATGATCTCATAAGAAAGAAAAACAAATCTATAATGACCCTTAAGCAAAAGCAGCTACTTACAACATATAATAGATTTACACCTTTCCTTTGCCTTATACAAGATCGGTTTACAAAAGTCTTTTATTATGTGAATTCTATCTGGTCAGGAATCTACGGACCATTCTTAAACTAGACCCTCATTTCCATAAAAGCCTTTGGATTTGCCATATTAATTTATATGAAGCTTGAGATAAAAACATAATATTTGAACATACTGTAGCTATACTGTATCTAAGTCATTCACATCACCACAGTGAAAACCAAAGAGTGTTCACACGAAATAACTTAAAATTTAATATGTAATAAGTTATAAACTTTAATAACATAAAAGGTCTGTAGAAGTTGGGAGAAAGCTCTTGTAAGGTAAATAAGATCCCAGTCATGACAGTTTCAGAGTTTAGCTGTTTAGCACAGTTTAGCTGAGTCTTGTGGTGGAAACACAACCCCATTACAATCTGTAAAGGATGACCCTGAAATTTTATTTCCACTAAGCACAAATGGAATAATGTTATGTTTAAAATTACTTTAAGTCCATACACACCACTGCATGTTTTTAAACAAAATGGACTAGTGTGTATGGGCTACTGTACAAGAAATAACCCTGATATCTACTGTTACATGTAGATGTGATATTTTTACTTTTGTATGTGTTAGGAAAAGTCTACAGTACTTTACCAGATAACAACTTTTTTATTTAAAACTATCTATTTTTGATTTGTACAAACTATGATATTACAGATCAGATCATATTACATGTTTTTGTTTTTGTCCTGTCCAGCTTCATCAGGAAGAATATTACAGTGTATATTGCAATAGATGTAGATATGTACAGTCAAACTGGACCAGCTGCTTTCCTGTTAATGTTTGTGTTTGATTTTGGCTATTCACAAATTTGTCATCTAGTCTTAATCCATATCACCTCACAAAGCTTTGCATAATCTTCAGGCTGCAACCTCATCACCATCACCGCTCAGTGGCCACAGGGTGACCGCATTAGTATGGGCAATGCTGTCCGCTTCATGAGGAGGTGCAGTAATGCGTTGCTTTGCCTAGAATTCCAATAATTAGCTTGAGCTCCACTGATCAAGGACCCTGCAGTCATTTCACAATCACTGCAAGGTGACTTCATGGAGATTCCACCTATGTCCTTGGTTTATCAATATGATGATGACCATTTGATGCTGAAGCAGAAGGAAGATGTGTAAATAATAAGAAGTAAATAAAATGATAGTTTAAGCAAAACAAAACCTTGAACCTTTATATTATCTTATTTAAGAGGTGCAAAACAATGAGCTTGATGTCCATCCTGCTGTACACACAGTTGGTCAACACAACACAACACAACAAATGTGTGTTCCTGTTTACCTAGGCAATGCGTCATTCTACTTCATTTTTCTTCTACACAGTATATTGTATTTTGGATGGAAATTAAATGTAGCCTTCTGGCTACATTCACCCCACTATAAGTAAGGGATTTTGGATCGAAGCATCTGTTTAAACAGCAGTGATAGAGACAACAATCACAAATTGATTATTGTCTATTATAATTTATTAGAAATCAATTAATCATTTATTATTGTCAGAAGAGGATATACATACAAATGGTATGCTAAAAAAAAAAAAACACTTGTGTAAATAAACTAGCAAGGTGACTTGCCTTTAACTCTGCTGCGTAAAATAGTTATTCTCATTAAAATACCGGTAGGCCTATATATATATATATATATATATATATATATATATATATATATATATATATATATATATATATATATATATATATATAGTGCACTTGTGCAAGTTCTCCCACTTAAAAAGATGAGAGAGGCCTGTAATTTTCATCATGGGTTTCACTTCAACTATGAGAGACAAAATGAGTAAAAAAATCCCGAAAATCACATTGTCTCATTTTTAAAGAATTTATTTGCAAATTAATTGACCAAATAATTGACCAAATGAGTATTTGGTCAAAAGTTCCTCTCAATACTTTGTTATATACCCTTTGTTGACAATGACTGAGATTAAATGTTTTCTGTAAGTCTCCACAAGGTTTTTACACACTGTTGCTGGTAGTTTGGCCCATTCCTCCATGCAGATCTCCTCTAGAGCAGTGATATTTTCGGGCTGTCGCTTTGCAACACGGATTTTCAACTCCCTCCAAAGATCTTTTATGGGGTTAAGATCTGGAGACTGGCTAGGCCACTCCAGGACCTTAAAATGCTTCTTACAAAGCCACTCCTTCGTTGCCTGGACGGTGTGTTTGGGATCATTGTCATGCTGAAAGACCCAGCCACGTTTCATCTTTAATGCCCTTGCTGATGGAAGCAGGTTTTCACTCAAAATCTCACGATACATGGCCCCATTCATTCTTTCCTTTACACGGATCAGTTGTCCTGGTCCCTTTGCAGAAAAACAACCCCAAAGCATGATGTTTCCATCCCCATGCTTCACAGTAGGTACGGTGTTCTTTGGATGCAACTCAGCATTCTTTCTCCTCCAAACACGACAAGTTGAGTTTTTACTAAAAAGTTCTATTTTGGTTTCATCTGACCATATGACAATCCTCTTCTGGATCATCCAAATGCTCTCTAGTGAACTTCAGGCGAGCCCGGACATGTACTGGCTTAAGCAGGGGGACACGTCTGGCACTGCAGGATTTGAGTCCCTGGCGGCGTAGTGTGTTACTGATGGTAGCCTTTGTTACTTTGGGCCCAGCTCTCTGCAGGTCATTCACTGGGTCCCCCCGTGTGGTTCAGGGATTTTTGCTCACCGTTCTTGTGATCATTTTGACCCCACGGGGTGAGATCTTGCGTGGAGCCCCAGATCGAGGAAGATTATCAGTGGTCTTGTATGTCCTCTATTTTCTAATAATTGCTCCCACAGTTGATTTCTTCACACCAGGCTGCGCACCTATTGCAAATTCAGTCTTTCCAGCCTGGTGCAGGTCTACAATTTTGATTCTGGTGTCTTTTGACAGCTCTTCGGTCTTGGCCATAGTAGAGTTTAGAGTCTGACAGTTTGAGGTTGTGGACAGGTGTCTTTTTTATACTGATAACAAGTTCAAACAGGTGCCATTAATACAGGTAACAAGCGGAGGACAAAGGAGCCTCTTAAAGAAAAAGTTACAGGTCTGTGAGAGCCAGAAATCTTGCTTTTTTGTAGGTGACCAAATACTTATTTTCCACCATAATTTGCAAATAAATTCTTTAAAAATCAGACAATGTGATTTTCGGGATTTTTTTTCTCATTTTGTCTCTCAGTTGAAGTGTACCTATGATAAAAAATACAGGCCTCTCTCATCTTTTTAAGTGTGAGAACTTGCACAATTGGTGGCTGACTAAATACTTTTTTACCCCATATATATATATATATATATATATATATATATATATATATATATATATATATATATATATATACAGTGCCCTCCACAATTATTAGCACCCCTGTTTAAGATGTGGTCATGGACTTCTAAAAATTCTAAAAAATTTTTTTAAAACAACATAGAACCCAAATGCAAAAAAAGAGAAAAATCCAACCTTTCATTTAAGTAAATAACTTTGGTGGTAAAAAAAATCATACATTTAGAAAAAAAAAAACTTGAAATCATGTGTCCCACAATTATTGGCACCCCTAACAATTCCTCTGAAAAATTTAATTGTTTTTTTTTTTTTATATATTTTTCTGTAGTTGCTAAGGTTGGTCAGGGTATCTAGGGACTTTTAATTAGTAATTCATGATCTCCTGTTTCCCTGGGGTATAAATATGACGTGACACAGAGGCCTAATTCTCTTACCCATTTGTCAACATGGCAAAGACAAGAGAACACACCATTCAAGTAAGGCAGATGTGTCAACCTTCATAAGTCAGGCAATGGCTACAAGAAAATAGCCACTCGCCTTAACTTGCCGGTATCTACAGTCAGAGGAATCATTAAGAAGTTTAAAACAACTGGAACAGTGACAAACAAGGCTGGAAGAGGTCCCAAGTTTATCTTGCCACAACGCACAGTGAGGAGGATGGTAAGAGAAGTAAAAAAATTTCCCAAGCTCACCGTCACAGAATTGCATCAAAGAGTGGCATCTTGGGGTCACAGAGTCTCAAAACAACCATCAGACGCTCTCTACATGCCAACAAGCTGTTTGGGAGGCATGCAAGGAAAAGCCTTTTCTCACTAACACTCACAAACGTAAACGTCTGGAGTTTGCTAAGCGGTACTGGGACTTCAACTGGGATCGTGTGCTTTGGTCAGATGAGACTAAGATTGAGCTTTTGGCAACAAACACTCTAAGTGGGTCTGGCGTAAAACAAAAGATGAGTATGCGAAAAGCACCTCATGCCCACCGTGAAGTATGGTGGAGGATCTGTGATGCTGTGGGCCTGTTTCTCTTCCAAAGGCCCTGGGAACCTTGTTAGGGTGCATGGCATTATGAACGCTTTGAAGTACCAGGATATTTTAAATAAAAACCTGATGGCCTCTGCCAGAAAGCTGAAGATGGGTCGTCATTGGGTCTTTCAGCAGGATAATGATCCAAAACATGTGGCAAAATCTACACAAAAGTGGTTCAGCAGTCACAAACTCAAGGTCCTCCATGGCCATCTCAGTCCCCAGACCTCAACCCAATCGAAAACCTGTGGGCGAGCTAAAGAGAAGAGTGCATAAGAGAGGACCCAGGACACTGGATGATCTAGAAAGATTGTGCAAAGAAGAATGGTCAAAATCCCTCTCTGTGTTCTCCAATCTTGTGAAATGTTATAGGAGGAGATTAAGTGCTGTCTTGTTGGCAAAAGGAGGTTGTACAAAGTATTAACATCAGGGGTGCCAATAATTGTGGCACACATGATTTCAAGTTTTTTTTTTTCTAAATGTGTGATTTTTTTAATGTACTTAAATAAAGGTTGGATTTTCTCTTTTTGCATTTGGGTTCTATGTTGTTTTAAAAAAGGAGAATTTTTGAAGTCCACGACCACATCTTAAACAGGGGTGCCAATAATTGTGGAGGCACTGTATATATATATATATATATATATATATATATATATATATATATATATATATATATATATATATATATATATATATATATATATATATATACTGTATGTATATTGTACCAATAGAGAGCAAAGTAGAAAGCAGGGAGCAAACAGGAATGCTGCCAAGTGTTTCCCTTTTTTAAGTTTTATGTTATTAAATGGCTACTGGGCCAAAGGCACAAGCATAAATAAAAAGCTCATGTGCAGGACACATTACCCTGTGTTCTCTGAGTATCATATTGTTATGCCACCCTAGCTACCATTTTTATATCCGCTCTTAGCCTGCTTATACATTACCCTCAGTTTTGCGCGCTACTAAAAGCAAATGAACAGATGCTAAAAAACATACTATTTGAATGTTGGCTCTATTGACAGCATGTCAGCTATTTATATTGTTACTTTACTAATTTGTTAATACTCCTTAAAGCAGCTTCAATTTCTCAATATTTGCCTCCAACCATACATAAATCACACAAGAACCACCATTTGATCCTGTTATCTCTTTTGCCAGTTTGAAGCAGGGTTCAATTAATATAAAATACACCTGCCTCATGCCATAGAGTTTAGAGACATTTGTTGTTTGTTTTTTTGTAATTTGCTATAGTGTTCACATCGAAACCATCCATATACACTTCTCAGAACAGTAGTTTAGGGTCACCTATGTTTCATTATAGGAGATCCCACATCATACTGCAGACACCAATGTTGAGCTCAGTAGCTCCTAGTTTTATAACCATAATGACTGTAGAAAGAACATTACTTATAATCCTATACTCCAGTGCTCATGTTAGTTCTCACTCTCCAGTGTTCTGTATTGTTAAAAGATTTATGATCAAACTCTTGATGTCACCCAAATAAGGATGGGTTCCCCTTTTGAGTCTGGTTCCTCTCAAGGTTTCTTCCTCATAACATCTAAGGGAGTTTTTCCTTGACACAGTCGCCACGGCTGCTCATCGTGGATAAATGCACGCTATTCACCTTGACTGTTGATTTCTGTAAAGCTGCTTTGAGACAATGTCTGTTGTGAAAAGCACTACAGAAATAAACTTGACTTGACTTGACCTATAATATGTCAAAGATTACAACATGGAACCTCTACAACCACATAGTAACTGTATTAAGAACTTCCCAGAGTTTTTATTTTTGGAATGTGCTTATCATTTAATTCACTATGCCTTTTAATCAGTGTCTCTCTGGTATATTTAAATGCTACACGCTCACCATAACAGTGCACACTGCAGCATTTTACTTTGATTTATTTTTTTTCTAATGACACAACCATCTATTCACAGCTCCTACTAAAACTTTCTCTGTGTGATTATTGTTAGTCACTGGAAAGCTTAATTTCATTGCTCCTTTTTAACTTTTAACTATAGACTGAATGTCTTATTGTCTAACAAAATACCTAATTTTCAGCACAGATAGCCACCAGCTTTATTCTTTCATTCAATAGTTCATTAAGGTTAATTAAAATAAGAAAACCAGTTGAGCACTTAGGTGGGGTATTCTCCATACAGTGAAATAATCCCCACTGCTTTATTTTTTTTGTGGTTCTTTCCCAAACTGCTGCAACAAAGTTGGAGACACACAACTGTATAAGATGCGATAGCGTTTCTTTACTTGACTAGGAGACCAAACCTGTTCCAGCATGACAATGCTCCTGTGTAAAAAACGCTGCGGGTGTTCTCACCTAAATCCTATTAAAAACCGTTGGGATAAAATGAAACACTGACTGCACCCCAGGCCTCATCACCTCACCTACAGTACCTGGCTTTACTAACACCCTTGTGGCTAAATCAATACAAATCTCCACAAGCACACTTATTAGTAGGGAGGCCTCTCTTGGGAGGGCCGTAGCAGACGAGCAGCTGATCGGTCTTTCTCCAAGAACCTGTCCTGTGGAAGTAGGTGTACAGTGCGCGCCCTGGACAGAGCCGAATCAGTTACTCCTGGTCTGGGGCCTGGAACGGAGTAGGATGGCCAAAAAGAACGTGGTCTTGATTGAAAGGTGTGAGGCTAGAGGCTCGAAAACGACAGCCAGGTCCCACCCAGGCACTCTAGGTCGTACCGGGGGCCTCAGCCTCCGGGTGCTGCATCTCTAGGCAGTTGATGTGCCAGCATAGATGGGGCCCTTCCCACAGACCTCCAGTAGAGCGACCACTCATGATCGCTCCCCACCCAATGAGGGATGTATCCATCGTTGGCGTTAAGCAAAAACCGGGGACTCCCAGCACAGGGCCTGGAGATAAGAAGCTGGGGATCTCTCCAATCATCTAACGCACGTAGGCATCACCGCGTGACCTTAATGGTGCGGAGGGGGTTGCCCCTCCATGAGAACCCACGGTTCCTGAGCATCACTAAAGGGGTCTCATGTACAGGCCAAGTGGAATTACACTGGATGCCGCTGCCATTAACCCTAGCAGTTTCTGGAACTGCTGGGCCGTGAGAGGCTGCCCTTCTCTAAACTTCCTGATGGCCCCAATGAATGCAGGGAAACGCTGTGCACGCAAAGTAGTTCATTCCCATATGACACCGAGATGGGTGGTTCTCTGTAATGGAGAAGGCACACTCTTCGCGGCGTTCAGCCGAAACCCCAACACCTTCATGTGGGCGAGAATGACATCTCGATGCCGGACCACCAACTGCTCTGATTGAGCTTGGATCAACCAATCCTCGATGTAGTTGAGGATGCAGATGCCCTGAGACCTCAGGGCAACCAGAGCCGCATCCACACATTTTGTGAAGCTATAGGGTGAAAGGGCAAGGCCAAACATAAGAACCCGGTTTTGGTAAGCTTGGGCCCCGAAAGCGAACCTCAGGAACTAGATCTGAGATAGGACACAACCCTCTGTCCTTTTTGGGAACTATAAAGTACTGGCTGTAGAACCTGGACTCTCGTTCTGGTGGAGGGACCACCTTGATGGCCTCCTTCCTCAGAAGAGTGTTTACTTCCTGTTCCATGACTAGAGCCTGCTGGCTTCCCACCAGGGTGGGAAGAATCCCATGAAGATGGGGTGGAGGAGACCCAAACTGAATCAAGTAGCCTCACTCTACAGTGTGCAGGACCCACTGAGAGACATCTGGAAGATCTTTCCAAACTGCCAGAAAGTGCCTTAGAGTTATCAGTCTCTCCAGACTGATCTCCGGTGTGCCTAGAGCCAGGGCAGTGCCCTGAGACAGCTTTAGGGGTAGCGCGATCTCCTGGACCACAACGATGCTGGGTGGAGACCAAGGAGAGAGCTTGCTGGAGCTGGCCATGCCCTGAAGCACCGAGGGTGGCAGGGTTAACAGACCAGGTCTCTGAGGAGGCCGGGGCAGGCACCCGGATGCGACGGTGCAACGTGCCCCTTCATGGCCGGATCCCCAGAATGTCCTATGTCAGGACCTTTTTTGATGTAGCTTTCTTATGACTTGTGTCTCGTCCAATGATCGGCAAGTTTCCATTCACAAACTATACCTACCTTTTCCGGTTTGTCTGAATTGTCGTTGTGTTTTCGGATTTGTTAATGTGTTTCGTGCAACGATTCAGACAAACCGGAAAAGGTAGGTATAGTTTGGGAATGGAAACTTACAGATCATTGGACAAGACATCTGTCATTCAAGATATACAGGTGAATGACAGGTGTCTTGTCTAATGATCGGTAAGTTTCCATTCACAACTATACCTACCTTTTCTGGTTTGTCTGACTTGTCGTTGTGTTTTTGGATTTGTTAATGTGTTTTTGGATTTGCTATTTTGTTTTTGAATTTGTTATTTTGTTTTTGGATGTGTTAATTTGTTTTTGGATTTGTTATTTTGGTTTTGCATTTGTTATTTTGTTTTTTGGATTTGTTGTTTTGTTTTTGAATTTGTATTTTGTTTTCGGATTTGTTAATGTGTTTTGCACTTCTTGGCCATCGCAAGTGCGCGGCACAATGAGCGTGGCACGATATGCGCAGATCATGCACAGAAAGTGCAGAGAATCTGCACCAAAAGTGCGCAGAATGCGTGCAGTCAGATACCTCTTAAACCTGACCTAGCTCCTCCCACAACACCATAGCTCCTCGAGCCTAGCTCGCAAACCACCTTTAGTGGTATTTGGATTTAGTTCTGTTTGCTTTTTTTTCTTTTTTCTTTTTTGGATTTTTTGTTGTGAACTGACCTATAGCATGACATAAATTACCAGGTTAATCTCAACTTTCTCTTTAGCTGAAATCTGTCAGTGCTTTCACTTGTTGCTGTTCAATTTGTCCCTTACGTACATTTTATTTTTTTTGTAGGCACAGTGCCACATTCAAACTTTAAAAAAAAAAAAAGCCCACTAGATCAGTAACAAAGCTTTCCTGCTTATTGATTTATTTATGGAAAAGAGCCATACCATCCTGCGATCACAGATGCCTGGGATAGTAGAATAGTGCTATGTACACAATACCATTGTCTTATGAATAAATGACCATAATAATATATAGTTAATCTGTTCCAATAATTGCATTGATTTATTAGCTAACAAACTATTTGTCAGGCTGGAAGAAACGGAGGCAGGAGCCGTTGCAGGTAAAGCAGGTTTTTTTTAAAGACAATGCCACGAGCCGGTTAGGTGAGTGAGATGAACGTGCAACGGGTTGGTATATTCGTGGTATGCCCAGAAGGGGCGAGGTCCACAATGTCCGAACCGGGATCCGAAGCGCTGTAGTAATATCCGTGGAGCGCCTGGGATGAGGCACGGTCCACAAAAGAGAGAGAGAGAGAGAGTCTTGAGTCTTGCCAGCATAACTTGCAATAACCAATAGCGAGAGACTCTAGAACTGGAGTTTATAAAGGTGTGTGGCTGATAAATCCCAGGTGTTTGAAATCAAGGCCGGGAGCGGCCGAGATAGCGACAGCATGACAGCCACCGAAGGGGGCATGGCAGGGGAATCCTTGACACTATTACTTTGCTTTCTAATTACTTATGCTAGGCAGTTTGATATACTCTGCTAGAGTTTTGCTAGGTGATGCTGAAGTTGATCCTGATTGTGTCTGTAAGCTGTTAGGAAAACAACAGTGGTACTAATTAGCACTGCTGCTGTTAGAGGTACAGAATGTTGAACTGCAACCTATAGTTCTCCCTCTGTGTGTGAAAGCACTAGAGTGCAGTTCATAGAAAGTAACCTAAGCTGAATTGAGCAAATTCACAAATTCTCTGAGAAATAATGATCACAAACATGGTTAGAGTAGATTTTTTTTTTACCTTGTCTTGGTGCGTTAAAGAAACTTTTTGGTCTTACAAGCTTACAGGGTCACTGTGCTGTGAAAGCACCTGTAGTAGTTCAAACGTTTATTAGCTGGACACGCCAACATCCAGCTGCCAAAGATCAGGTTCACTTTTATAAGAAATTAATTGTTTCCAGGGGCTGTATGTGTGAACATGGCTTTATCTGACATTGATATACAAAGAGTGTATCTGATGTAAATATCCAAAAGCTATACTGTGTTCGACTTACCTCCATCAGTGACTTATTATTTTGTGATGTATTTAAAGACGTTTTAGTTTAGCCTAAGCCTAAATTTGACAGAGACATATTCCTGCAATACTTATTTAATTAACATCAACACTGAACCAACATTGCATTTGACATATAATGGTTATGTCCTTAAAGGTAGGATCTGGCAAGTATCCACAGCTTCCTGAGGGATGAGGAATTTTCTTGTTATGCCTCAGGAAAAAGCCTACTTTCCAGAGCAACCTCCAGATAACAGAGTAACATCAATCTCAAAAACCCTTTGGGGAGGTTAGTAGAGTATAAAACACAAGATTTAAAAGGATGGATAACTTAAGTACCACAAAGGGGTAGATTTTCACTTTTGAAAAGAGAGAGAGTGACTCAGCGATTTGGACAAGCAGAAAAATTTTGTTCCACCACCTGGGTGCCAGGACAGAGAAGAGCTTTGATGCTTCCTTGTTTTCTGAGGGATGGTGGGTCTAATCAAGCAATGCTAGAGGATCAGAGAGAGTGTAGTGCAGAGCATGTAATAAATGCTTTGGGGAAGGTGGATGCTGGTCTGATTTTGGCTTTGTAAGCATCAAGTTTTTTTAAAGTATCTGTGTTTTAAATCTGATATAAGTAGTTCCAGAAAGATAACAAAGTGAATGTAGCAATTGAATAGTGTGGAAGAACTTGGGGAGCTCGAAAACAAGCAGCTGCATTTTGGATTTGTTATGTGGCAGGAGTAAGTTGCATTGATCCAGTCTTGAAATGACAAGGGACTTAACAAATACCTTAATGTCCCGTGTGTACAGAATTTGTTGGACACTTCTAATGATGTACCGGTTAAAATAGCATGAGCAGATCAATTTAGCAATGTTATCGTGAAAAGACAGTTGGCTGTAAAATGGTTGCACAACAAATTGTGTACACAGTGGATGCATGCATGCAGTGAGTGGATAATTTGTAGGCATCAGGTGTGGTATGCAAAAATATCTGAGAATATGAACTCACGAAGGGGAGTTGGTACTAAGAGAAGACAGAAGAGGACGCTGCACTGAGCCTTTGGGAAACCAGTGAAGAGCATAGAACAGCTGTGAATCCCCTCCATATCACCTGATATAAGAGTCTCTCCAGGTAGGAAGCAAATCACTGCAATGCTGAATCATGAACTCCAAGGCTCATGAGGATGGACAAGAGATCCATGTTATTGATCCTAATAAAATATAAATGTTTAATTTATCTTCATTTTTTATATAAATAATAAATGTATTATTAATTTTTTTTTTCCTTCAATTTTTTGAGATCTTATTTTGTTTTTTTTTAAAAAAGTTAAGGTGAATGCAGATGACCGAACATGAAGTCAGGTAAGTGTATGTGTGGAAAGCTTTTCTGCAGTGCTGGAAAGAGCTGCCTGGTTGCTAGTCCAAATAATTGTCAGGGACCTGTCACCTGGGCAGCCCCCAAGATACAGTCAGGCAGCAGTTAGTGCTCATGCACATATTTCTGCTCCTCCTGTCTTCATTGCCTCCTCCTCAACACATTCAACCTTCATCCTAACTGATGACTCAGACAATGTAAAGGTTAAGCCTGTATGAAGCAAGACAGGTTCCCCTTTCTGGTTGATTGCACATGATACTGTTTGCCACTAAAATGTACTTATAAAAGAAAAATTGTAAAATTGCGAGTGTGCAAGCTGTGACTATCACAAGTGCTCTCTATTTTGTCTATTAAGTAAGTTTCATGCAATTTCAGTCATTACATGAAACAAGCAGGAAAAGGAAAAGGAGCTTTGTATTCCATGTAAGGTGCACTAAAAACCAGAATGGTTTGCAAAACCTGTCAATCAAATTTCACCAGAATACACCCAAATATACTGATCATATCCTTATGGCCTTCAGCTAGTAGATGGAGCAAATTGTTCATGTTAATTTAATGTTTTAAATAATCTTTTTGTTTACATTTTTATTGTTTACAAAACAGGGCATAATTTGTTTAATACACAGTTATATTTTATGGTTTTATCACATGGTTTATTGAACATTTATTAACTTTGCAGAATATGGCTGAAACGTTGCACTTGTGATCTTGCTTATGATATTTGAAGCTGATGCTAAAAATGAGGAAGAGTCATGGAAGGATTTGCTATAATATAATGGCTAGGATTTACTAAACACCTCTTGGCAAATACAGTGCATATTATATGCTGTACAGTAAAACGCCATCAGTTTTATTGCTATCTTTTTTTTATTAGGTTGTTAACTGCTGAAAGTTTCAGAGGTTAAATCATTCAAGAGCAAGTGGATATTTTACAAGTCTATATATTTCTGTAGTTTCTTTAAAAAGAGATATTATACTTTTAATATATTTACTTTTGTAATTTAATGATGCAGAACTAAAAACATACTAAAAACCAAAAGTCAAGGTACACCTTATTCTTCCAGCCTTAAGTGATTCTTCCCAGAACTGTTAACACATTTGAGGGCACACAATAAAAGAAAAATCTTTTTGGATGCAGATCCATGATGATATGGTTTACATGGGTTGGAGTGGATGATCTTGAGTGGCCTGCAATAGAGTTTTGACCTTATTAAACACTTTTGGGATGAACTGGAATAATGTTTGCACCCCAGGCCTCCTCACCCTGCATCGTTACCTGACTTTACTAACGCCCTTGTGGCTGCATGAACAAAATCTCCCCAATAACACTCCAGAATCTAGTGAAACATCTTCCCAGATGAGTGGAGTTTATTATGACAGAAAAGGGGGAATACATTTGGTAGGGGATCATCAAAAGCTTGTATGAATCTTATTTGTGTTTTCAGGTGTACACAAACATACAGTATATGATAAAAGTATTTAAACATTTAAGTAATAAAATATTTAATTATTGATATCTACAAGGTAAAATAAATTATCAAGTGACAAGATTATCAAATACTGTTAACATTAATTAATGTATAATTTAGGTATTTTGACAAATATTACAGGTCAAAAATATTATTAAACCTGTAAGCATTTATTTTCAATAGTCTAATAGGCTGCCTGATTTTGGCTAAATTTCACTTTGCATATACATATTTACCTTAGTGTTCACTCACTCAGTCTCCTTCCATCTGCACACCAGCCACTACATTTATTCATAATTACCATGTCTGGATTTTACATTTATAGAAAAATAGAAAAAGTAAAAATGTTCACACCCAGAACATGTTTCTAGTATACAGTGAAGGAACTGTGTTTATATCAGTCCTAATGTCTATACCTGATTTTTCTTTACAGTCCAGCCATGCTTTATATGAGGAGGGAATGAATGTCCTGCATTATTATATTGGGGGTAGATATATGTCTTTTTTTTCAGTTTATATATATATATATATATATATATATATATATATATATATATATATATATATATATATATATTTCAGGTGGAAGCAGATGTCACAAACTGTCAGTGATTCTAACAGATTCGGAGGGCTGCACAGTGTGCCTGCTCAAATCTGCCTCCAACAACAGGAGGCATGTTCTTTATCTGGTGCCAATTCAGGGAAAACCTTCCCCAGATCCTTTATTCTATGAAGGTCTTGAATGTTCAAAAATACCTCAATCAAACTGTCTCCCAGGTAAAAAAAAAAGTGAATGCACCTTCAGATTCATGTTGATTAATGTTCAGTACATTGTCCCTGTTTTTGGTCTCATTTTTCTATTGATTTTTTCCAAAATAATCCACATAATAGGGAGCATTTGTAATATTTTCAGACTGCTTTATAAAGTGATATATTTTCCCACATACAGATATGCTCTATGTGCAAAGAAAGCACCTAATTTACTTCCAATACATGCTTGTGTATTACACTGCCCGTCCAAAAAAAAGGTCACCGCCTGGATTTAACTAAGCAAATAGGTAAGAGCCTCCCATTGGATAATTACTGCATGGATGATTATGTTTCAGCTGGTAACAAGTTATATAACCCTAACTAATGCAGTGAGTAGTTTCTCATTTCTTAAACAATCATGTCAGAAGATACACCTGTGGTCGTGGAAAAGATGTTGGGAAAGAATTTGTTTCAGAAGGGTCAAAATATTGGCATGATTCAAGCAAAGAAAACATCTACGGAGATTGCTGAAAGTACTAAAATTGGGTTGAGAACTGTCCAACGCAGTATTAATTGGTAAAATCAAATCGTCAAAAAAAAGGTGTGTAGCCTTAAGAAAACCACTTATCAGTGAGGCTAATGGGAAAAAAAAGGCTTCGATTTGCTAGGGAGCATAAAGATTGGACTTTGGAGCAATGGAAGAAGGTCATGTGGTCCGATGAGTCCAAATTTACCCTGTTCCACAGTGATGGGCGCATCAGGGTAAGAAGAGAGGCAGATAAACTGATGCATCCATCATGCTAGTGCCTACTGTACAAGCCTGTGGGGGACAGTGCTATGATCTGGGGTTGCTGCAGTTGTTCAGGTCCTCAGAATGAGGTCAGCTGACTACCTGAATATAATGAATAAACAGGTTATTCCATCATTGGATTTTTTCTTCCTAAATGCACAGGCATATTCCAAGATGACAATGTCAGGATTCATTGGGTTTAAATTTTGAAAGAGTGGTTAAGGGAGCATTAGACATCAATTTTCACTCATGGATTGGCCACCACAGAGTCCAGACCTTAACTCCATTGAGAATATTTGGGATGTGCTGGAGAAGACTGTGCAGTGGTCTGACTCTCACATCATCAATACAAGATCTTAGTGAACAATTACAGCAACTCTGGACAGGAATAAATGTTGTGACATTGCAGAAGCTTATCGAAACGATGCCATGGCGAATGCGTGCCCTAATCAAAGCTAAAGGCGGTCCAATTAAATATTATAGTGTGTGACTTTTTTTGGACGGGCAGTGTATATCTGGTATTGGAAAATACAACATGTGATGTGAGAACTGGTTACTGGTTTTCCATAAGACAAAAAATGTAAATTGGGCTGCTTCATTAAACTGCATATTGCATTGTAACCCTTAGGGCATTTATTAATATCTAAATCTCTTATAAATTCCCCCTGATGTTATCATCCTTTTTACTTGTATTGCTTCCTTTACACAACTTGCAGGCATACTAATCTGTGACATCTCATATACAAATTATTGTCCTATTTCAGAGATGGAATAGACACCTTTCTGTACCTACTGTGATGCTGACTTGCATTTCCTTTTATCTTTTGGTGAGCACTGTATTACATTTCTGTGTTGTGCTTCTTGAATTACTTAGTTTTAAGCTAAAGCATAAAAGTTGATAAATCAAAACAAAGAATAAACCCAAAGAAAATGCCTCCTAAACTACTCTGAATGTTAAGAATCATCCTCAAGCAGGAGTTTAGCATGTAATGTCATGGTAACACTTTACAATAATATTCAACAACTACACAGAAACTAACCAAGAACAAATTACTTAACAGCTATCTTAGTTGTATTACAAACAAACAAACAGCAGAAAAAAAAATATTATTAAGTTGAAGAAGTTTAGTATTAACTATGCATTAAATAACTAAGTTTTACATTTCTCCTGTAAAGCTACTAGCTAACTATATCTCTTTTATATTAATCATTCATTAATTGCTGATAATATCGACATTAGTCTCCCAAACCCAAGTCTTTCCTTCCAAAAATTCTCTCCATCCTAGACACAAATCTTTTTTTTAATGGGAAAACAAAACACTTCATGCCATGTTCTTGTCAGACTTCTGCCAATGGCTGGTTTGTCATGGCTATGTGCGTGATTGACAACTCATTTCTTCATATTCGTTCGTTGATGCCTGAGATTTGTCTTTTTTATAGGGAATGGTGTCATTGAAACTACATGCTATTCACTGGGTAGGAGCTAAATGTGACAAGGTGTTAACATGATAAAAATGAATAAGACAATCAGAATGTAATCAGCAGATGCATTTGTTTTCAGCTGTAAGGTAAGGGATGCCTTTGTAAAGAACAGATGGACAGTCACCAGATCTGCTTCTTCCTAAATGAAGCTGCTCAGATCTAGGAGCCTGCAGCGCTCCAAGTGATGTAGAAAGTGTTTCTTCCTATATTAGTTCCTATATATTCATGCATAATTGGTCTCATCTTCAAACATCTTGAGCATTGAATCAGATGTATTCCTGCTTGTTAGGGATAAAACTGCCAGGACACAAGGCTTCTGTAAATTACATTTTGTTTTATACACTGTAAGTGCATTTCTTTATTTTTTTTTGCAACTTGCAATGATGGGTCAAAATAAAAATATAAGCAAGATAGTGTTTAAGACATCCATACAAAACCTTTACAGGACCTTGAAAAAAGCACAAAGACTACTGCATAGCCAGTTAAGAAACAACATTGTTATTTGTCACAAAATATGCAAAAGATCAGTTTATGTGATCATCAGGTCCGATTGTTCCACCTTAAATTCATTGATAGTAAGAAAGGCCAGTTATAGAGTGTGCAGGATCTAACATATGTTATTGTAACGGATATGTTTTACAGTACTGTTTCCTGTCAGTGAAGTTTGAATTCTGTTTTCTCCTGTCACATTCTTTTCATAAAAATAATCTACACATTATACTGTACATATGCAAATTACCTGTGCTCAGTAATCTAAGGTAAAATATGTCATTAGCTGGTATCCATAAAAGCATTCAGTTTAATGAGTGGAATCAAAAGATGAAAATAAAAAACACACTGGCCTTGTGAAGACACCTTCAGTCTACTTGCTGGTGGTGGAGGTTGGGTCTAGATACTTGACAGTGGGTGAAAATTTTAAAGCCCAGATGAAGCCTACATGAACATGCCAAGAACATATGAAACATGACAGAAAGTAACCTTAACAAAAAAATACGTTTTGAATGTTTTTAATTTGAACAGCAAGTACAGTGCAAATGATTTGTGCATTTGTACGTGTGTGTGAATGTGAGAGAGAGAGAGAGAGAGAGAGAGAGAGAGAGAGAGAGAGAAAGAGGCAGAAAGAGAGAGAGAGGCAGAGAGAGAATAGGCAAACATATTGTCTCGCACCATCTGGAGAAAGACTGTGTGTATGCACATGCTGATGCACTACAGGAGGTTGTGAGTGAGCCACACCTGAACAAAACAACACTCCCAATTACTAATCAATGATTTTGACATCATGAATCTTACGAACTGTGTGCAAAGTTCTTGCACTGACTAACCAAATTACTGTTTTAATGAAAAAAGTGAGATTACCTATTGTTTTTGTTTAATTAATCGATTTTTTTTTACTTCTTTGCTACTGAAACGAAATAATAGATGAATATCAGATACTCTTTTATCTTCTACGGACAGCAAGTAAAGGTTTATGAGTATAGTGGAACATTTATTCATGAATACATCTTTCTATTGACTAATTTCATCATCCATATTCACCCTCTGTTTATTCATTATATTCCATGCATAATCAAGGCAATCATTCATTAGGCAAATCACATGCAGACAATCGCAGCATGCTCTCTCAGTCTAAATGCTGATTGTTTAGAGCATTAAGGACAGAACACCATCACAGCACAGCGATGTCGAGCATCAAAGCGCAATGCAGAACCATGCAGTCCAGCTTGTTAAAACTACTTGTTAAAACTTCTCAAACACTCCCCGTTGTCCTCGGTGTAGCTGACAGTGCTATATTGGTGTATTCAAACATAATCTACCGTTGTACAAAACTGAGCAGAAAATGCTGCCGCTACTACGGTAACTCTACAGAGCTGACTGCCGAGAGAGCGCATAAGGAGTTGCCCTAGTGATGACCCAAGCAGTTCAGCACTTCATTTACAATATGGTGCTCATGAAGCCATGGGACATTAGGATTTTTAGTACTATGGCTGAGAACATAAACAAACCAACTCACCTCCATTTTACCATGGCTTTCCTTTATAGAGAGAAGCATCTGTCTTCATAAACTCTTCATCTTGTGTTACCCTTGATGAGAAGATACTCTCCAAAGAGATAGATAGCACTGAGCCCATCCACTGTGATAAGGCATCCGTTGCATGCCATCATCAATCTCCAAGCAAGCTTATCTGTATAGGGGTGCAGTGCCAGTTCATTCCTCTCCATCTGACATTTGTCCACTGACAGTGATAGACTCGATCGCCCACTTAGAAAATAATGAGAATGTTTTTGTTTCTCTATTTTGGCTGTAAGGGATTAGGAGAAAATGAAACCTTGAGATGCATGATGGTTTTACTGCTTGTTGAACTTCCATTCATGAAACCAGTGTCAACTTTTGGTTGTTTTCTTGTGCTATTGCAGAATAAAATACAATGACCTGGTTATAATGGATCGTGTTCTTATAGTAAAGCATTCCATGACTTGCTCTGCTGATATGCTGTATTTAAAATATCCAATGATGTAATTAATACACTTAATGGGGATACTTTTGTGATAAAAGCACATTGGATTGTTTTTTTTCTCCTATAATAATCCTTTATAGTTACATTTGAGGTAAATTTTTAAAAATCTGTTAATCGTTAGACTCTCATTAGTTCTCTGGGTTACTGAGACAAGACCATCCAAAAACATTTTACTCAATGGATTGGCTATGCTAAATTGCCCCTAGGCAGGAATGAGTACACCAGTGTGTGTGTGAGCATAGTGCTCTGTGTGGACTGGCATCAAATCTGTACAGCAGAGGTGGCAAAAGTACAAACATCCCTCACTTAAATAGAAGTACAGATACTCATGTTTTAAAATACTCAGGTAAAATTTGAAGTACAGACTATACTATACCAGTGTAGATTTATTCATTGCTAGAGACTCAAAGCACTTTTGTACTTCTCTCTGGATAAGGGCATCTGCCAAATGCTGCAAATATAAATGTAAATGTATACTTTTTACTCAAGTTAAAGTAAAGAAGTTTGGGCTCTGACATGTACTTAACTAAAAAGTAACCTTCACTACTACCTATTTTGAAATGAAGTGTCACGCTGGTAACTTGACCTCACATCATATTAATAATAATATTAAATGTACCTTAATACTTTCCAATTTTTAATACTCTAATCCCGTGGTCCCTAAACTTTTTTGCTCCACAGACCGGTTTTGTAATTCAGACAATATTTTCACGGACGGGCCTTTAAGGTGTGGCAGATAAATACAACAAAATACAATGATACGACCAGCATAAAAACTGGTATTTTCTAAATATAATAATAAACGTTTATCCATTGTGTTGTTTTTTTGTTCATTTTGCTCGCTTGGGGGTTTGAATTTAGCGGTAATGTATTCTGTGTTACAGGCCGGAGCCCCTTTAAGAAGGTAGCGGATGGAGGTAAGACATGAGGCATCATGACATGCATCAAGAGTGAGTCATAGACAGATGTGGTGGAGAGAATCCGCTCATTTTCCAAAATAAAACATTGTTCAGAATCAGATAATAAATAAAACGGAAATCATGTAAGTTATGTATTCTTTCTGTGTGGACCGGTACCAATTGACCCACGGACTGGTGCCAGTCCATGGCCCGGTGGTTGGGGACCACGTATGGGTTATTATTCGTGAAACCAAACTCTACCAAGAGCATGAAGACAAAATATATATATATATTTTTTTAAGTTTTAAAGTAATTATGATGTTTTAAATTATGCAAATTATCAGGACACCAAACAGAACATTTGCTATGTTTCCACACAGATGGTTAATGAGGTGATACCTGAGAAACTGTACCTCTTATTATTACATAAGTGTTATAATAAGATTATTACAAAATCTGAGAATATTTGTATTTGATGTGCATTGTTTTATTTAAAAGTAGACCTTTCAAGCTTTCTATAAATATACTTATTATGTCTGTGAGGCAAATATTTACTGAGATTCAGGTTGTTTTATTTGTTTGTCTGTGAAAAGAGATGACAGAGACGGCAGAGAGCGCACCCTGTCTGACTGCTTTATTTTACAAAAGAACAGCGTTTTGTTGTTATTGAGTGTATACAAATAAAAGTAGACCCTTTACAGATTTGAATGATGTATGGCTCTTATCTGTAAGATCATAAAAGACAGAGTAATTTAAGTTAGTTTCGGCATAATGAGTGTATGTACACTGCACAACGCTGTCTCCTGTCTCATCCACGTTAACCCCATGGTTCTTGTTGCCTTCTGCCACGCTTGTTTTTAGCTTCGTAAACTAGCCTACATCTGTTGTGTGTAAAAGCCAGGAAATGATACACCAGTGAATTTAATCGGTTGATGGGCTGAAAACGGCACGCAGTGAGAAGAAAAATATTGCCTTTTCACCAAATAGATTAAAACTAAAGTATCGGGCCTGTTTAAAAAATTTAAGAGGTAAAAAGAACAAATATTTGTGTAAAAATGTAATGAGTCAAAGAAAAAAGTTGTCTGAAAAATAAATAGTGAAGTAAAGTACTGTACCTACTAAAAATCTACGTAAGTACAATAATTAAGTATTTGTACTTCGTTACTTCCCACCTCTGCTGTACAGTATCCCTACATAACACCAAGTGTTTCTGAACTGGTCTCCAGATCACCCATGACCCTGATTAAGGTAAAACATTTGCTGATTGTGAGTGAGTGAGTGATCCCTCATCCAGTAAATGAGACTCTGTAGAATGAGCACTTTAATTTAAACCGAATTACAGCTAGATGTATTGTTAGAACTGTGATGCTATATTGATATCAGATTTGAGAAGTCAGCACCATTGCAATATAAGTTTAAAATATAGCTGTGCCTGCATAGCAGTAGCTGGGTTTTTTCTTAGGTACACTTGTGACTAAACAGACAGGAGAAAGAATGACAATGATGATCAGTCTTCTGACAGTCAGGCCCAGCGAACGCACTGAATTCATGAGCATAATTGGAAGGATGAGTCACTTGACCAGTACGTAAAATCTCTTGAGGTGTCAGGCATTTGCCATGGACCCATGGAATGGCTGGATATAATTTGTGATTTGATTCGATGTCAGTGACCTGCAATTGTTGCAGAGGGAAAGCAGTGAATCACTGAGCGATATGAGTATTTATTCACAGCTCAGCAATGTCATCATTGCCCATGACCACAAAACATTGCCTTTGCATTAGCATTAAATGCAATAAATTGGCACTACTTTGCCAGCTCATTCCACATACTCCATGTGCCAGCATGCTGAATGAAGTTAAATGAACTAATTATCATGCCCAGATTTCATGCTTGAGAGCAAAGACAGACAGTAACCACAGACAGATTCTGACTGAGCTGAAAGAGCTACAGAGTCAATGTTATAATAAACCACACACACACACACACACACACACACACACACACACACACACACACACACACACACACACACAAAAGCAAATAGTATGATTTGGTGTTCAGTTATGAGATTCAATGCTGCAGTGCTGCAATTCATCTAGACACCACACTTGAGTTTTTTCCAAAAATAAAAGGCTTGTGCTTCTTCTTCTTCTTCTTCTTCTTGTTCTTCTTCTTTTTATTAGATACACAGAATGCACAATGTAGATTTTTTTTTCTTGGTGCTCAGGAGTAGTCTTTCAAAACAAATGAGTTAATCAGGTTAATTCCCCCTGTCCACATGCCTGAAGAGCACAAGCTCTCTGCTAAACTGTTCTCAATTTTTGTCCATTTATCACTTCTTTTATTGTTACTTTTTTTCATCTAATTCACTGTTACTCATTCTATACTCAGCACTATGTGTGTTGGTGCATTTTATAACACGTTCAACCTGCAATGCTCAACATGCACAATTTCTGGATATGAATTAATTTCAGTGTAAGGGTCAAGTGGAGTAAATCTTTTTTTTGTTATGTAACTGAACGCAAGGTAGAAAAATGTTTTGCTGTTATGAGTCAGCATGAGCAATACAGCAAAGTAATGCAATCAATAATAATAATAAAATAGAACTAATACGTAGACCAAGAATTCCTGCTGAACTGTTTAAATTCTGATTGTTGTTAAATAATATAAATAAGTGAAAAATCTAAAAGACAGACAGACACACACACACACACACACACACACACACACACGCACACACGCTTCTCTGTTATAAAACTATTTCCAGCCAAAGTGTCCAATTATCAGACTCACTCAGCTGACTCTTCACACATGGAGAACCACACAGTGAGTCCGCCGCTCCAAGATATTCATTCTTTTCTCTCCCTTTTTTTGCACATCGGGGACACAGTGTGAGAAGAAACAAAGAAAAAAGAAGAGAGCTGGAGAAAGTGAGAGATGGTGGGGAGAATGGGTAAAAATCAAACACCATTTTGCATAATGTGGCTTTTGTAGCCATTTCAACTTTCACATTTAATTAGTGCTCCAGACTGCCAGGCTGAGATAGTGTGTGTGTGTGTGTGTGTGTGTGTGTGTGTGTGTGTGTGTGTGTGTGTGTGTGTGTGTGTGTGTGTGTGTGTGTGTGTGTGTGTGTGTGTGTGTGATTTTGCAAGATAAGGGGGGTTTGCTGAGTCCCTGGCTGACTCACGTTTCTCTCCAGAGACTGCTATATGACAAAAAAGATTAATGCAGTCCCCATCCAGCAGACCCCAGTCCAGCACACATGTAGGTGACTTTCTTAGTTGCTTCCCATAAAACACATGCTGCAGCACATGCCGAGGGATGCTGTTGTCCAGTTGGTCCTCAATGGAGAGAGGCCAAACAACCAGGTCAATTGCATATACAAGCTGTGCCTTCAGCATGCCACATGACAATGTAAAGCCTATCAGCCGAATGAACTTGTGTACAATTCTATTGTTATTTTGATCAAGTCATTTCCATTTTCACTATCATGCTAAGGAAATATATGGAAAAATTAGAAAGGAAAAGATTATTGTGGTCAGTCGACGGCTGTATTTGAAAAACACTTATCTAAACCCAGTGGCTAAATGCAATTCCCAAGCTCACTGGAGAGAGATAAACGCGTGTGTGTGTAATATGTGTGTGTTAGTGCGCATGTAATAATATCATCACCGAACCTGTGTGATTCTGGCACTCCCCTGACTCTCCACCTCTCCCAGCGCAGAAGGATGTAACCACTGATCAGTTCTGACACATCATTGTTCGAGTGTCGGCGAGAGGAAATGATACCTCAGTCCTCTCATTTTTATCTCCTACTAAAACAGAATTTCTGAGGTGTTCAATATGTTACTCTCGATGCGGGTGATGTCAAGTGTCTATAGAAATGCAATTTCACTGATTCAAGGCAATTACCACAGAGGAGGTTCAGATGATCTTTCCTCATCAGTAAGAAGAGAGTACAAAGGGGCAGATGGCAGCAAACCCTTGTCAGGGATAGTGCTCGAGGCAAAGTTCCTCTTCGGCACTTGCCTGACACTCTGCAGCAAAGATTTTGATCACTCTGGCTTTAGAAACACTGAGCAGGGGGGAATCCTAATTACTCTACATCCTTCTCAATTTTCCTAAGAAAAATGAGCTTGGTGCTGTGTATTATCTGTATTCAGTGTGTGACTTTGGTGCAGTCCGGGGCGTTTTGGCCTCGAGTTTGCTAATGTGCGTTATATTGTGTTTCATTTGCAGTCATCAAAAAAAAAGAGGGGGGAAAAGTGACGAGGTATGTTTTTGCTCTTAGCCCAGCACAGTTTGTGTGTGTGTGCATGTGTGTGTGTTGAGATGCCTGGTGAGAACTGGACTCAGCAGTATTTAGTGTTACTGCGACAGCAGGCCGAGGGACAATACCCAGCAGTCCCCTTCATCAGGGCACCAGGCCTTCTGTTGCTGCTCCTGGTGGTGTGTGCGTGTATGTGTGTGTTTGTGTGTAAGGTGGCACGAAAGCAGTACAAACATAGACTTATTTGAGACAACCTAATTGAGGAAGTGAGTTCTGAGCCTTGTGGTAGCTCTTTAGATGACGTACACTGACTCTCTGAATAGAAATGAATTCGTTGCCACCCTCAGGCCTGCATTATTCAGGCATACTTACACTGCAATGCTGCGTTCTTCTTCTACGATAAAGACTGTTGCAAGAAGGCACCTTGTCTATGGTGTATGGAAAACTTCACAGCTTTCTTAAATCCAGACAGCACTAAATGCATGTTATTTATAGCTTTTTAATTCCCTTAGATAAAAAACTCTACAAGCAGAGCAAATGAAACACAAGAAAACTTTGTAGTGACCTTTTGAATTAACAAGACTGTGCCGATTCCTCTGTATGTAGACTGTTTTTTTTTTTTTTATCAGAGGGAATTAAAAACTATAAATAAAATGCATTCAGCATTAACTTTACTTAAGAAAGTTGTGATGTAGTCAAATAAAGTAGGGCAACATTATTTTTATTAATATATATACTCAGCCTTTTGTCTTGCTTTGTAATCTGTAATATACAGTGCACAATCTGCTATAATAAAGATCCTCATTTATTACTCAGGGAACAGCAGTTATTCAATAATTTCATTTGGTTCCAGTTCTTAACATGGGAGAAGCCGAAAGAAAGTTTTAGTTCCACTTCTTAACACAACTGAGACATTCTTGTGTATTCTAGAGCTTGTAGATTTGCTCTACATCAGAATAAATACAAATCTAAAAACGCAGAATGCGGTACAAAATAATATAAGGAATAAAATAATGCCTTGTAGTTTCTCCATTTCTTAATTTGCTAGTCATTATCCCAGGAAAGAATAAAGATAGCTGCCTCCCAGCACAATTATCTTTCTCCTCCTGCTCTCCACCTCTAAGTCTTTGTTTTTTTTTTTCTTGCCTGTGCTTTTGTTCGCATAGATCTGCTTCCATGCAATTAATATATGCTTCTCATTAAAGTGTAAAGGATGCCAATATTTCAGAAGCTGCAATCTCCATGTCCAGAAGGTGAAAAAGCCAACACCAGCACTGGCTGCAGTTTAACGTCATGTGTGTGACGTACTAAGCGGTCAGTATGCATCATTACAGCCCTGCAATACTAAATAGAAGGGATGAGTGAACTATATGTGCACATATTAACGCCAACACGTTTACAGTTCAACGTTATCATCAGGGTCGATTTCGGTTATGAAACGATTCATATTGTTGGAATAAGACGGATTTAGAAGCATGTCAAATACTGGAGTCTGTGTTTTGTTTCATTTCTGCTAATCAATAATATTAGAGCGTCACTGAGACTTGTTACACCTTTTTTTTTTCTAGAACAATAAATTTCCTCTCTCATCTTACCGAAACATGACGGTTCATCCAGCACGCATAAAAAAAAAACCACAATAGAAAATTTAGACGGAGGGATGAAGGAGAGCATCAATAAGTCATTTTTTTTCGCGCAGCTTCGTTCCCGGGAGCTTTCGGGTGGATTACATTAAGCGCTTCCCCTCGCAGAGCGCCACCTGATCGGCGCGCGCGTATAAAGCGCTCAGTGCTGATCAAGCGCGCGCACATGCACACGGAGCGGAGGAAGAGGAGGAGGGAGGAAGGAGGCAGCGGACACTACAGATTTATGCAATCCCGCCCGTCAGCACGAGCCCCTGGAAACGGTTTCGTGCTTCACTTTTGCACTTGAATTTTTTTTTTTTTTTTTGAAAACCGACTGTGTGTGTGTTAGGAGGAGTCGCATTTCGCTCGAGTGGTAAAACACCACACACGCGCGCGCGCACACACACACACACACACACACACACACACACACACACACACAAGCGCGCGCGCGCGCACAGACACGCACATACACGCGCGCGCACTCGCAGTGGCTTCCACAGAGGACGGATCGTGCCTTCTTCCTCCTGTTCCTTTCTCACTTGCCGGGTTTTGGCTCCAGGATCTCCGAAGTGTTCGTTTTCTCGTTTTGTGGATAGAGTAAGACAAGCCAGCGTAGTGGAAGGGTCCGTGTGCGCCGCGTGCTCTAAACATGCCAAGGTCTTTCCTGGTGAAGAAGGTGAAGCTAGATGATTTCTCATGCGCAGAGCTGGAAAGCGCCTATGGCAGGTCAAGATCTGACCTGAACCTGCGGATTCACGATAAAGGCAAGTTAAATCTCCTCTCGCACATTTCTCCTGCCATGCAATTCTGTGAACTCAGCACTCTTTACGCGCTGCGATCAGTGGTAGAACCAGAGGTTGCTACTTTTAGTTCTATAGCCTCAAGTTATGCTCAAGTCAAACCTAGTGACATACATTTGAACAAAACCTAATTGAACAGTAAACCGGTTTGCAGCGGTGTTTAACTTTCCAAACACTCACAGCTATCCATGCATCACACAGCAAAAAAAGGATGCATGCATACACTGTGCTTAACTATATTATATGAATAGCCTGAGTGGAATACAGGTTAACAATGTGCATTTTCTTATATTTATCACCTGTCGTGGTGTAATGTTTGACACACTTTTTTGACATGTGGGTTTAGAGGTAACCTAGTTGCGCGCACACTGACAGCCTGCTTTAGGGCGTTCTCAGGTCCATTGCTTTTTATTGGAGTCGCCTCTATAATGTAGAGTGTCGGGCAGTGCTCCTGATATACTGCAGTGTGCATGCTCACAGTCCATATCATCCCTTAGATGTTTGGACATTTATTTATTCATTCATTCATTCATTCGTTCAGAATAATAGAAAGTTACTTTGCGGCTTGAATTTAAATGCAAATTGAGTTCAAAATGAAAAAAGAAAAACCGAAATCAAAACTATAAATAAATAGCATAAACAGTCCAGACATATGAGTGCATATGGTACATAATAAAAGATCAGTGTTGGTTAGTTAGTTACACCTTATGTGTGAAACTCTGTATCGAGCCCAAAAAGGGAGAACGTGAAAGTTCACTTTTTTAATGAACGACCTTTAAATGATAAACATGATGCCATGTGTTATCCACCCATATTTCTCTCACTTCTTGCCCTTTTGGAAGTGTGCATAATGAGTGAAAGTGCTCATTCTTTCCCTGCTAGGTTACATTAGTGACTACATTACCCCAGCGGTGTATGATGCAGAGACTGATGGCGGCGTTAAGGTTCCCTCTCCCGAGCCCCTGTACGACGGCGCTCACAGCGATTATCAGGCGGACAGCCCGCGATCGGACACCACGGGCGGCTCGATCAACGGCGACGCAGCAGTGAATGGCGGCTACACGGCGCACGCCTTCTTCATCACAGATGGCCGGTCGCGGCGCAGAGCGGCCGCAGGAGCGCGCAGTCCGGCTCGGCACACGTGCACCGAGTGCGGCAAGTCTTACGCCACGTCCTCAAACTTGAGTCGCCATAAGCAGACGCACCGGAGCCTGGACAGCAAGATGGCCAAGAAGTGCCCGACCTGCGGCAAGGTGTACGTGTCCATGCCGGCCATGGCCATGCACGTGCTTACGCACGACTTGCGGCACAAGTGCGATGTTTGCGGCAAAGCGTTTAGTCGCCCTTGGCTGCTGCAGGGCCACATGCGCTCTCACACGGGAGAGAAGCCTTTCGGCTGCGCTCACTGCGGGAAGGCGTTCGCCGACCGCTCCAACCTGCGCGCGCACATGCAGACGCACTCGTCCTTCAAACACTTCAAGTGCGCGCGCTGCAGCAAGACTTTCGCGCTCAAGTCGTACCTGAACAAACATTACGAGTCTGCGTGCTTCAAGGGCGCACTGTCACCTCTCCAAGCGTGACTGCGGCCTGCAAAACGCCTCGGCTCTTCTAGACGCTTTTGACCCCTAAAGGAATACTGAGGCTTCGTTTTGCTGTTCAGAGTTCAGTGCTGAGACTGAGTGCAGCGGGGAAGAGTTTCCTGCACACTGAAGGTTTGAGTGACACAATGCTGTTCAATAACTTTTTTATTTAATATTACATGATATAATTATACTGCTGCAAGTGACCCCGCGATGGATGGATTGAAAGGTTATTTATTTATTTATTTATTTATTTATTTATTTTCGTTTATCTTTCTATACAAGGCAAGTAATTTACCTTTCATCATGTTTTGCACTTTCATTCGCTTATTTGCCAGTTTTATTAACATGCCAAAGCATTCAAATCAGTCACAATTTATTTTTTATTATTATTATTTTTTGGTTTCATATGCCTATGTAATGCATGCATGCAAAACAAAACAAAAAAAAACAAATCTATGCCAATAATCATAAAACTTAGGCTTATCATTTTGCCAAATCCTAGGTAGTATCAATGGGCAATATTTTGGGATTCCCGTAAGGATATATACAGCAATAATCATGTAATGCATGGTATTTTTGAACTGTTACCTATAGCAGCTTTTTTTCTAAAAAAAAAAAAAAAATCAGGTATGTTTTGATCTCTTAATAATCAAACAGAAAATATACAACATCAGGGAAAATGCCAGTGTAGTGTTAGCAAGTCAAAAAGACTTCAAAAGAAAAGTATAAATCGGTTTCCTTTGCTCTGCTGTTATGCACTGCCTGCCTCTAATTTAAACGTAGTTTTAGGATGTAGGCTTGAAGTGCTGTAACTCTGCTCTAAGCGGTTCAGTATCATTATCCAAATCTTTGGAACACCCAGTTTAGGAGGGGGAGGCTCTTCCACAGGTAACTCAAAAGAATAAGGAAGATTGACAGTAGCAGGGAAGATGAACCTTTGCACAGCTGGTCTGTAATCCACTTCCACTGCAGTTCAGGCGTTGATTACTTTTACGATTCCTGCATTTCTCCAGTCTAGGTGTCCCTCAGATTTCTGCTAAAAGCACTTCCTATTCTTAAAAGTAGCACAAAACCTAGATTCAGGTAGAAATAACTATACTAGTTTGACCTTAGTTTTTGTATAATAAATAAAGAATATCTGAGATGCTCAGTTTAAAAGGTCATGTAGCCTAACTGTAAATACTTGTTTGATGAGGAAGAAAAAACTTTTTACAACTGATTAATCTGCTGACTCCTGATCAGGGGAACTCTGAATGAAATAGGTTTAACATGTACTGCGATTTTTGAGCCAGTCTTCAACTGTTGTAAAAGCACAAGGCACCAGGAATTTTGTGGCACTTCATAATAAAGATAAAGCAAACAGTCCTAGTCTGTTCCTTGTTTCTTCATGATTGTTGCTGTGAATTTAATCTATTAAGTAGGCCAATTAATCCTGATGAATGCGATTTGATGCACACATGCTGATAAAGCAAATGGTAAAAGGATGAGCAGAAACAACAAAAACTCTAATCTCCCACTCTGGCAACAGATGGTACAGTAGATACGTTCATTATTACTTAAAAAACTATTATTTAGTCTACTTTATTCATATGTGATGGCCCAATGGATGAAACATTTCATACTTTTTGACTCCTAAACTTTGAGTATGTGTTTGAAAGCAAAGCAAGTTATCATTTACATCCAAATATGGTTTAAGATTGACTTCAGTGTTTGTTAGATTGCAAAATGAGATCACTTTATGATTCAAAGCGACTTACCTTATTAAATTGCTGTTATAATGTCTATGCTTAATGAAATAATTGCATTTCATCAGAAATAGAACTTACATAATCATTAGAATGTTTAGCAGGAAAAAGTTTTTACTCCAATACGTCAGTAGCAAAGGACATCAAGTGCTTACAGACTTTCGACAAATTGAGTGTGTGATCGGTTTTACCTTTCCATCTATGCATTCACAATGAATTTTTCTCACCCACTCAGCTCTCATAGTGCATAAAAAAAACAGAATCTCTCGTAGGTTAATCTAGCTTGAGCAAACGAGGCCACGGGTGTCATCAATTTGTGGAGAATCATTATCCAAGTGTTGGGAGAGTCTGCACTTGAGTCTCTAGAGCGCTGGGTAATTGCACTAGCAGGGTGGAATCAGCAGGAGCCATTATTTAACAGCAGACAGCTGTGACAGGAGCTGCACACGTTGATCTGTTTGCTTTTACATTCCTGTCGCTCCGCTTTACAATCAGGGTTCCAATGGCAGATCCGGGGCTCAGTGTGGACCTCACTCAAACTCCAAGCTGATGTAGAATGGGAGACTCGCAAAAGAACCACAGAACGAACACATACAATTGATTTCAGTTCTCTTTTTCAATGCCATTTATAGATGTGTAAACTATTTTATATAGGGTTGTGAGGGGTTCTCATTATAAAATATAATTTTATAACCTATTTACTGATCTCACAGAGCCTTATTTAAACAAAATACGATTATATTTTATACCTGTATTGTTTTACCACCCACTTAAATATAACCTGTCTGCAATAGACAAAACCATCATAATGAATAATCATTTTTTAATATGCTTTTTAGAATGTGTGGCAGATACACAGTAAATATTCTGGTGTTTAATTAAGTTTGTTTTTTCATATATGGATCAGGCTTTAGGTAACATTCAGTGTTTATTCAGAATTAGTTCATTTCTTTTTCTGATAAAAAAATTAAAAATAAAAATTAGTTTAAGCCGTCCAACAGAAGTGAGTGTAGATTTCTGCACACAGATTCACGCACAGATTTCAAGTCTGACATCCTTATATGAAAGTTTTGAAAAGGTTTAGCATGATTATGTTTATTTGATCTCTAAATGAGTTTATATTTACACAATGTGGTGTGAAATACACAAGCTTTGTGAAAAAAACATTTTAAAAGATGTGTATGCAGGCTACATATATGTAATGGTTCAAATGAATAATGTTTTAGAGCAGAATTCAACAGTGATTCTATTAATAGTTACATAACCTTAATATTTTACCACTCAGACTGTGTGGATTTGTTTATTTCTCTGTTTTGGTGGAGATCTCAGACAGCTCTGTCTTCAGGCTACTCTGTCTCAGCCATGCTTCAGTGTCACTGATAGCTATTGGGCCTGAACCAGAGTGAGGTGGTGGGGGGATATAGCTGGTGAACAATCACTTCAGAGAGTGTTATCGTTTATTAGAACAGACATAGCAGAAACCTTTGGACATAGACTGTTCACAATCTAACTGCAAGGGAGTGCATGTAGGATCTCCGTCTCATGGCTGAGTAGCATTCTAAATTGAAACACGAAATGATGCGTTTTCTCAGTGAAAGGAGATAATGATGAGGTGTTGAATGTCACACGTGTGGTTTATGGCCTGAAAAAGAGGGCAACAATGCTTGATATGTATATTTCATGCCAGAGTTGTCATAGTGATTCATGGATCAATTTTAAGATAAATTGTGGAAAAAAATTGAAGTGAAAGAATACAGAAGCAAGGAGACTGCCTGTAGCATGTGCTGCTTTGTAGCTCTGTAAGAATTCCCAGGCAGAGAGCAGTGCTTTAAGGAAAAGAGGCAGAAAGGGTGCAGGAAGGGAGACAGAGAGAGAGAGAGAGAGAGAGAGAGAGAGATGGAGGGAAGGGGGGCTGACCCAGTTTGGATGACATGTAGCTGAGGAAGCACACCGGAGCCTGTACAGCCAGTACATTTTTAATAGCACCGCTTGCAGATCTGCATTGAACAGAGTATTATTGTTACCATACAGCTTGCAGACAATACAGAGCCTGACAGCAGTGGACCCGTGAATGTGGTGAGTCACTGCATGGCGCTTTTACTTCGACCTCCTGCTTAACACGCATAAGAAATTAACGCATCATGAATATTCAGTGGGAAAGAGGGTGGAGAATGAACTTCGCAGTAGTCTTTGATGTGAGGGTGTCAGAGCAGTACAAGGTCTGTTGTGGATGAAAACCCGTAATAATCAAGGATTAAAAATGATTGAAATATATTCGCTTTAAAAATAAATAATAGTAATCCAGGTAGGGACAGAAACACTTGGTGTTATATTAAATATACTTCTAAGGCCCTGTTACCATAGAATGGTCTGACCAAGTATTAAAGATTCTGAATCATCATGCAAAATGGAAATAGGAGTTTTTTAATCACCAGAACAGAACATGGTGCTCAGGGGCCACAGGTGAAAACCATGAAAGACAATAGGTAGTAGAATGTCAAATCTGTTGTATATCATTCCTGAGCACAATGTGTACCTCTTGCAAGTGATCAACTGAAACTTACTATGTTTAGTAGAATCACTGCACGACTCATATCAGACTGAGACAGCAAATTGTCTCAATCTGAAAGTACTCATTTTTAAAATAACCACAAAAACGTTCGAAAGAATATAAATAATACAGTGAAAATAAAGTGATTTTTTAGATTTACTGAAAGCACTATTGCACATATTGCTGTACCTGTAATACTGATGATGTCAAAATATTTATTCAGACATGTAAAAGATTTCCATCCAAACTATATTTCCATTAAACAAGAAAAAAAGTTTGTTTTAACTTAAAATAGTTAACTCGTGTTCACAACTGGAGTACTCATTGATCCAATAATGAATGTTCCATGATGTATGGAAACTGTAAGTCGTTCATTTTCTAATGATCTGAGCAATAAACTATTTCTGGATATTGAAGCCGAGAACATTAAGTGCAAATGGGACCACAAGTTGGATTTATTGGTTTTAATGGCTAGATCAGTGTTTCTTATTGTTGCTCCATACTTCCCTGTACCTTTTTGTCTTTTAGCCCATCATACCTGATTAAAAGTATAAGCTAATTTGGAGGTTAAACTCAATGTATTGGACATATTACCAATGAAAATAATAAACTATGCAGTGCAGCGGTACTGCAGGGCCAGACACGCCGCGCTAAACAATGAGTTATAACTAGTTCTCTAGCACCATAAGTATAAATTGCCCCACCTGGAAATAACTACAGCTGACCATGTTTGTCTAATTAAACTTCCCAGTCATGCTTCACATATGACAGTTAAATCACATCTTATAGAAACAACACTCAAATCCTTGAAGGCCATTTCACAGTTGATGTGTTTCTAAAGCTATTTTAACGCAGAGATGCATCAACAACTGGTTTATACTTTTGTATATCTGAAAAGGGGTTTATAGGTAGGCATGGCACACCGAGATGACCTGATGGACTGACGTGCAGCTCTGCAAAATCCTACAGCATGTTGCATATATCTACAGTGCTGTGCAGGAGAAAAGCCTTCACAGACTGGTTACAATTGAGGAAGTGTGTCCTGATGGTTACACAAAAACCATGTAACCCCCTCTTTCCCTTTTCCACTCAGTGGTTTTACAATAATGTTGACACTTTTAATTCTTTAATCTGACTGAAAACCAATCATTGCCTAGTATCAACTGAATACTATCATGAACACAACAAATCTGATATTCAGAGAGATAAGAGAGTGGGAGAACCACCAAAGCACAACACAATTACATGTTTAGAAAACAGGTGGACACAAGTACTGTATACTTGTACGTGACGTGAGAGTGTACTCCAGGGGGCAGTACTGCACGTATCACCCCAGAAAACAGAATGGTGTAAAGAGTTTAGTTTAAAAAATATTTGTAGTTTTCTGTCAATAAATTCATGATACATATGTCATCACATCACCATAAGCAACACAGACATAAAAAAGAAACATGAAATTGATGCTATTATTTATTTATAGCTGTCCAGTGAGACTTGAGCGTTACGTCATAAAGGATACATTTTATTACACATACGACTCAGAAAAAGATTGGTTTTCATCAGTGTGTATCATGACCTAAAAAGGATTCCACCATACTACACCGTCAAAAAGGTGGTAGGGAGCACACCCCAAGCACTTCCAACTGATTGAAGACATAAAGCATCAGTGCAAAAGAATAATTTAATTGTTTACACTGCAGTTGAGATGTATTTGTGGCAATATTACTCTGAAACCCTAGATAAAAAAAAAAAAAACACAATATTGGGGCCACAATGTCTTGTTACAATGTTTGCGGATACGCAATGGAATACATCTCCCTATCTGTAGCGATAAGCATCCATGCTTGAAAGCTGGATTGCTTAAACTTGTCTGTTTTTTTAAGTGTTTGCATGATACAATGCTACTCAAAGTTTGCAATGAAACCTACACTAACGAAAAAATAAGGCTGCTATGATGTGTATTTGTGAGAAAAAAAATAAGTACTTGGATTTGGATTCCCACTTATTCTACTCCACACCTATGGTTGTATTCTCTGTATTGCTTGCTCACATCTTGTCCACAGAAAAAATGTCTTTCTGTCTTTTTCTTCCTGTCTTTTATTAGCAGCAGTGGAATTTTGGACACAGATCTTTAAACCAAGCACTCTGACTAATGTCCTGCTGGAGTGCACTGATCTAGCGTAGTACTGTTATTCTATTTAACTGCTGATTTAGTGTCAGTTCTTGCAAACAACTGGCTGAGCGGGAGCTTTTTGTGAACTCATTAAAGCAGCCGATTCAGATTCAGCTACTGTGAGTCTCAGAATCAATAATGGACTGTTCAGATTGCTGGGGTATGTCACATTATCATTGTGTTGACTGTGCACAAGAATCTATAAACTGTACTATGGTGGTTTTGCTTAAACAGTAAGAATGTACTTTTACATTTTATAGCACTTTTGGGTTTTTATTCCAACAAACAGTTAATAATAATTTTAATTATAAGCATTTTAGCATTACTTGTGTGTTTTTCTAAGGTTACTTATCAATAAAATAATATGTAGAATAATGAACTGATGTGTTATATATCATTTGCTTTAACTTCCACTGTATGCATTCCCATTCTGTGGTCATGTTACAGGGCTTTAACTGCACATTTAAATATTTTATATATCCATTATGCTGCATTCTTATACAATTGAGTTATGTCTTGTGCTATATAGATGCAATTTTATATATATATAATAATTACTGACTGTTATATACTGTTATAATTACAATATAATTATAACTGCATAGTTGTCCACTCTTACTCTACCCCATCTCCAAAAGAGACTATTTAAGACCAACAAAATTCATCTCCCATATTTGGACTGACATAATCAAATTGCCAGCTCAATAGCTTGTTGGCTACAATATAAGTAAACCAATATACCGCTTTGTTCATTGATTGATTGATTAATTCATTAATTTATTCTCTAACCCCAGCCACAGATTCCAGTTCCTCCTTGGGGAGCCCAAGATATTCCCTAGTCAGATGTAAGATTTAATCCCTCCAGCAGGTCCTGGGTCTGCTCCAGGGTCTCCATCTAGTGGGACAGACCTGATACAGCTTGTATATTTTAAAGGATTCAGTTCTCTTAAACTGTATTTTCTCAATTTAGAGGAGCAGCAGTTCTACTCTAAGACTGTCATAGATTGAGGTTCTTAACTTTATCACAGAACGTGATCCCCACAAACCTGTGACAATACCTAATTTCTACAACCTACACTCAAAATTGTATTCTTTTGCTCATTATTCATTACTCAAAAACAATCAGAAAGAAAGATGTAGATTGGCCGGCACATAAAGAACAGATCTTCTGCTTCACTGCAGCAGACCATGTTATGCCACTGATATAATATGTTTCTCTCGTGCACTTTTTTTCATCACATGAGAATACAAACCATGAAGTAGCGACCCAGATACCATGTACTCCCATAACCCATAACATAAACGTCAAAATGCATAATTATAGGTTTTATTTAAACATACAAAACTACCACATGGGCCATTGTAAACCTGCACAAGTATAAAGTCTTGATCTTTGGTGTAGGTGAAACCTGCATTTTGTACTCCTAAACCCTCAGTTCAACTATTAGATGAAATTGCTTCTTCAGAAAATTATTCAAACATTCCAAACCTTAACCTGTGATTTTATCATGTTTGGCCAAATCTCACTTGCCTCGGTAACCTTGCTGTTATGAAGAACATAGATGGACTACCGTACTAAAATTTTCTGCCACTGGCTTTTTTCCTGGAGAGTAGAATAAGATCCCAAACTCTAGTAAGAAAGTGCAATGGAGCAAAGATCTCTACTGAGGATACCATTGTGCTTCAATTGCATAGCATCTTCATGAAAGATCACCACTCCCTTGCACTTGCTTACTAGAGTTTGGGGTCTTGTTTTACTTTCCTCAGGCTAGTGTTTGCCAGATCATCTTTGAGGCCATCTGAAATTCTTATTCCAAACTCCTCCCTTGCTTGAGCTTTGCTATGGCAATTCCTTTTGCTGTAGCCCTTTTGAATCCTTCAGTTGATCAGGAGGGCCCTTTATGAGCATTACTTGAAAGGCCTCCTTGTCAACATTACCCTTACCACTGGTTTCCAGCAGCATCAACCAGCTGCTCTTAAGTAACTGTTAAGGCCCTCCTGCATTTATCAGGTAAATCTAGCTGGTGCATGAAACAAAAAAACCAACTCACTGCCAAGTGGTGATCAGTTGACAGCTCTGACTCTCTCACAGTGTTTGTTGTTGACAATGAAAAGACTTGCACAGAACTCTAATAACAAACCACTGCTTGGGTTATGATCCAAAGGGGGATACCTCCTCCCCAATCACACATCTTTGTGCATTTTTTCAATTCCCAGCATTAATATTGATGCCCTCTCTGTGACAGTATAAATAATAAATAGTTTAGAAATACTTAAACCATCACATATGGCTACCTATCTGATCTATATATCTGATCTATCTATCTATCTATCTATCTATCTATCTATCTATCTATCTATCTATCTATCTATCTATCTATCTATATATACACACTGGCGATCAAAATTTGAGAACAATTTATAAACAATTGAACAATTCTGAAATAATGTCATCTTCACCGCTCAACAGTTGAAGGAGTTTTTGCCCTGTCTATACCATGCTACCAGAACACCTTTTCCACAAAATAACTAAGGCATTTAAAAAAAAACATTATTTTGCAGAAAACACACTGATCAAAATTAGAGCACAACAATAACTGTAGCATGAATAAAGATTACAACAAAATTTTCTGAAGGTTACAACAGTCAGCAATTAGTAGGAAGTGTACAGGCCTCTGCTCTGAATGACTTCAGCACATCTGCGGCCACAGGACAGCACTAGTCTCTCACACTGCTCTGGTGTGATTTTGGTCCACTCTTCTTCCAGTCTCCTCCACAGTTCGGTGACTGTAGTGGGTTCCTTGGCCATAACTTTGTCGCCAAGGATTTTCCAGAGGTTCTCTATTGGGTTGAGATCAGGACTCTGGGCAGGCCATGTCATTATTTCAATGTTTTCAGTTTCAAGAAACTGCTTTACCCGTTTTGCTGTGTGACATGGAGCGTTGTCCTGCATGAACACTGCGGGCTGATTGTGTGATGAACGCATGAAAGGAACCATATGTTGTTGAAAAAGGTTCTTATAAACATTTGCATTCACTCTGCCATGTAGCTGTATAAGAGGCCCAACTCCTGCTGCAGAAAACATGCCCCAACCATGACACTTCCTCTTCCACTTTTCACTGACTTCTTTACACACTTTGGGTTCAGTCTTTCTCCAGTTTGTTGCCGAACATAATGTTTCCCATCGGACCCAAATAAATTAAACTTGCTTTCATCACTGGAGTAAACTGCAGTTCTCCTCTGTCCACACAACCTGCTCCTCAGCAAAGCTTAGTCTAGCCTTTTGATTCTTTCTGCTAATGAGAGGTTTGGTCACTGCAGAGTGGGCTTTCAGTCCAAATGCTCTTAAACGTCGAGACACTGTATGATGAGAAAGATCCTTACCCTGTTCAGCGCTGAACTGGTGAGCAATTCCAGCTGCAGTGTGGAAATGATTGCCCATTGAGATCCTCCGCAGTATCCTGTCCTCTCTTGTATTTGTCTTCCGTAGACGACCAGCCTTCTTAGCGGACTTGAATGAGTTTGTGATTTTGTAAAGATTCAATATTCTTGAAATCACAGATTTGCAACGACCAACTTGTCTTGCTATAGCTGATAGGGTCATCCCTTTGGCCTTCATCTGCACTACCTGCTGCTGGAGGCTTTCAGTCACTTTAGAACGGCCCACCATCTTGCAGAGTCAGTGAAACTGGAAGTTAGGCTGCCAGTTAAATAGGGGTTGACAGATAATCAAGGAAATTAGCATCAGGTGCCAGATTAACACCAATAACTGGGAGGTATCTAAAAGTGTTCTCTAATTTTGATCAGTGTGTTTTCTGCAAAATAATGTTTTTTTTTAAATGCCTTAGTTAATTTGTGGAAAAGGCATAGCACAGCATAGCATATACATAGATAGCATAACAGGGGTAAAGCAGTTATATACTATACTGAATAAAAGGAAAGCAGGATGACAATGAGAAGCTGCACTTGTTATTCTTGAAAGAATATTTACCCTGACACCCCTAACGATATAGAGTGTGTGGGGCTGTGACGACATGACCCCTCTTAGTTTTCATCTATTCATAGCAAGATTTGCAGGCTTGCTCTCTGAATATCATATTCTCTATATCCATATGATGAGAGTGGCCTAAGTGGCAGCAGTTCAGTTTTCAGTACAGTTCAAGAAAGAATGTAGGAGTTTACTGAGGGGGAGTGAGCGCATGAGACGGTCTGCTGAGCACACTGCAGTGAGTGTGCAGAAGGAAGAGGGAGAAAGCTAAGAGGCATGGAGTGCGGGAGAGAGAGTGAGAGAGAGAGAGAGAGAGAGAGAGAGAGAACCATACAAGAGAGGTAAGCGTTCTGTGTGTGTCGGTCATGTATCAGAAGTCAGCACTCTTGTTCATGTTTTCAGCTTCAGTGACTGAGTCAGGGGGAGGTGGAGTCGTTCACTGCCATGTCAGCAGTTTCTCCTCCAATCGATTTAGCCCAGCCTGCAGCAACAAAGCAGCCAGCTACATGTTCCTCATACACACTTCCCCTTTGTATATACCTCCATATGCATAAATGCAACACATTTTCATGTAAATTTATCACCATTTGGAATTCCTTACACACACACAGTTACCCGACTATTATTGTGCTACTGATTTGAAGTTTGTGGTTTTGAACTTTGTCTCAAGAGAAGCAGTGATCTTGAGCTTCCTGAAGAATGAAGATACACAGTGGGAAGGGGGAATGAGGAACAAGACTTGATGTTCAAATGCTGTCTGTGTTTTAGTGTGTATGTGTGTATGTATGTATGTATGTATGTGTGTGTGTGTGTGTGTGTGTGTGTGTGTGTGTGTGTGTGTGTGTGTGTGTATTTAAGTGCCTGACTGCAACTGAGAATAGATATAACCCAGCGAATCAAAACACTGAGCTATTGCTTCACTTATGCATACTGATTGGCAGCCCATAAAATAAGGTGGGACCACAATCTGTGCTGATTTTTGTATATGGAATTTAAAGCAATAAAGACTTCAACTGATGGGCTTATCTGTGTGGTATATGGCTACATATACAAGTATTAACTTTAAATCTAAATAGTAAGTCAATAAGACTGCTGTGTCCATAACAGAAAGAAATCTCCAAAAAATATAGTAGGTTGCATTAGAGTTGGTCAATATCTCACACTTTACTACACAGCATTGCATTCCATAATTCCAGCAGTGCAATGGCTTGTGTCTAAAGTCCTAATCAATAGAACATATGTGATTACTTAAAGTGTCCATAAAGTAGCTTTAAAGTTTTTGAGAGATATGATTCCCTATGTTGGCTCATTTTCTTTAAAAAAAAAAGAAAGTCAGGGAGAGAGTGTGTCAAAGGAGTCAGCCAATGGAGTTCAATATATATATATATATATATATATATATATATATATATATATATATATATATATATATATATATATATATATATACGTTGCACCTTCCGTGGAATCTTAATAAACTCCACAGTGACCTTACAAACTGTCTAAATAATGCAAAAGATTAACAGGAGATTATTTCCAGCTGTGTAGCATTTCTCATTGCCAAATGACTTATTGTGGCTTAGTTCTGGTTTGAACTGCTGCAATTCACTTTGGTACTGAGCCGCAGGTTGTTTTTTCTATCACCCTACAGCAGTTGTTTCTTTCTTGCCCATGGCAGCAAGGGCAGCAGGCTTCCTGTGGAGGAAAGGGAAGAGACTGAGTTTAAATATGAGGAAATAAACTGAAACTTTTTATTATAACACACACATTAACATGATTCAGTATGTCCAAATGCTTGCTTAATCACCATGTCACATTACTATGTCATGAACACATTAAGTGCATAAGGTGTAACTATAGTCCCAGTCACCATGCTATTTTTTAGTGTAAAATCACACAAAATTGAGCCTAGATCAAGTTTTTTCTTTTGAAATATGTGGAGACACAACTACAAATTTTGCAGGAATTATGAATGTGCAGGAAATTTGCAAGGATTTTTAAATTCTTTTGCTATACAGTAAAATCGGTTTAAGAGCAAAAGATCAGAATGTAGAATTTTAGCTTTCAATTTCTGATATTTACATCTAGATGCAGTCGGCTCACCGACATCACTGAAACATTGTATTCTAATTTTGAGGTGTTTTTCCGGGCTTGTACCACAGCTTCATTCATCAGATTTGGGGGTGAGTTTCTTCCTCCAGTCTTCTCTTTAGAAGGTGAAATACTGCTCAATTGGCTTAAGGTCTGGTGATTGACTCATTTAGTTTAAAACCTTCCAAATGTTTATCCTTGATCAAGTCCTTTGTTGTGTTGGCAGCTGCCTGATAAAATCCCTCCCAAATGGTTTGGGTGCATTTTTCTCTAAATTGGCAGAATGTTTCTGTTGACTTCTGAAGTCATTCTGCTGCAACTATCATGATCCCAATTACATTATCAGTAAAGATCATCGTCAATCAAAGATCAAATAAAAGCTAACATTCTGATAGGTTGTCTAATAATTATATTTGATCTCATACCCAAATATCTTCAGTGAATAGCAAAAACTACAATATGAATGCTGCACTTTTAAACAAAGGGTCTTTGTTCTCAAGTAAATCTGTAAAAACAGCAAAAATGTTTCAACCAAAATCTGCAGTTATCATGTTATCATTATATATGTGAGTATTTGTAAGATTAAAATCCTGGCACATAAATCATACCAAAATAAAATATCTAAACATGAACATCACCTAAATGTCTGTTAGTGGAATTTTTTTTCACATCTATTGAAGATTTACACAGGTTTTCACCAGGCAGGTAAGCTGTCATTTTATGTCATTTTGATTTTGATTTATTGTTTTGGATAATGTGAGCATTTCTTATTAGCCAGTAGCAGTTTTTCTGCCTTATCTCATCTATTTTTTATCTCTTATCTTTATCTCTTTTTTTATGCAGTTTTAGGAACTAATCTCTTTACATTTCCCTACATATGACCTATTTCCCCTTATAATCATAAATAAGACTGTACTTGCTGGTCACTATGATTTACATAAAACAACCTCACTTACAGAATCCTCACATGAAACATGAAAATTGGGAGCAGTGAAGCTTTAATGACACTAATGTCAGGGGATATGAAATTTCTTTTGGCTAATTAAACACTCACATTAAAAACATTCAGCATAAAAAAACTTCCTTAATTCAAAATGCCAGGGAAATGCATTTATTGGACATTACATATAATGCGTTACATATAATGCTTTAAGCCTTGATAAGAATACTGTGTATGGTGACACTCTCAATCTTCATACAACAGTATACTATATAACATAACATAACATAACATAACATAACATAACATAATATAACATAACATAACATAACATAACATAACATAACATAACACAACATAACATATCATAACATGGTGTAGTTGCTCCACACCCGTTTCTTATTTGTCTCTCTAAGATTAAGTGTATAAAAATAAAAAAATTGCCTTGATTTGTTTTAAAGATGGAGAACTGAAAGAAACAACAGCAATAAACTACAACATTACTTCTGACTGGTACAAAGTGCTAAGACTAAAAACTTTGTCCAAAGTTTTTAAACAAAACACTTTAAATAAAACACAAAATGATATTTAAAATATCATTTATCTATTTTCTTTGTTAACTGCTGAACTAGGAAATTTTAGCATTTCTCTTATTATTAGTTATATATAAGATTCTTTGCAAATGAGCTGTGTCTTATATAAAACGAATATATTCTGACTAATAGAGAACTCAACAGTTTTGTGGTATATAAGGTCATTATTACCTGCAAAGGAAACCTTAAGCCCTGCTTCTTTTTCTGCTTGGTCAACAGAATGTTCTGGATTTTCCCCTGGCATGAGGTGCCTCTGTCACAAAAAAGTAGAGAAAGGTAATAACTAGAGGCTGCTCTCCAGGCTCCACTCAGACCTTATTATGGACACTTATTTGAAGGTGTCAAACTCCATAAATTGGAGAGGAGGTGGCACAGACATGTGACGGTGGAGGGAGGCAGGGAACAGGAGAGGATGAATGTGGAAAATGACAGACTAAGAGGGATATAGGGGTGAAACACAGGGTTAGGGAGGGTCTCAGCCCCGTACAAGGTGTGTGCGTGTCTGTCTGACATCCCCAGAGGCTCTCATTAGAATGTTTTCCAGACTCTGTGTGTGTGTGTGTGTGTGTGTGTGTGTGTGTGTGTGTGTGTGTGTGTGTGTGTGTGTATACACCTTAGACACTCAGTGGGAAGGGGATTCAGGGCATAACTTAATTGTGCATTTGCAGACCTGTGGCATTTCAAATTCACATGCATCCTTTCATGTCACCCCCAGCACATAAATATTGTGTGTGTGTGTGTGTGTGTGTGTGTGTGTGTGTGTGTGTGTGTGTGTGTGTGTGTGTGTGTGTGTGTGTGTCTAAAAGGGGGGTAATCAAGAATTTAAACAAATGCATGGAGCATATCCATGGGTTGTTAAGAAACTGTTATTTTCTTTGTGTTTTTGGAATACAGCCTTTACAACCTGACTGAGCTGCAACAGAAACAACGTGTCCATACACAAACTTCTGTCCATGTGCATTTTGAGCATGTGCCCTGAGCAACGCCTGTATTCATTTTACCAATGTTAAAGTAGGATCACGGCTATCTAGGCTCTTTATTTATATTTTTATGAATGACAAATTCATGACTTGTCCTTCCACTTCCCTTTGACATTGTGCACACAAAAGGTTAATTTTAAAGAGATATTATTGATGTTTTTATTTTCTAAATGTAGTCCTTAGCACCTCTCCCTTTATACGAGTTGAAGTTTATTGTAATAGAGGAAAATGTTCAATGTTCTTTGCATCTAGGGTAAATCTACTTAGCAATTTAGTTGTCATACACTGTGACCCCAATGAAGAATGAACTTTGTCAGTGTATTCACACAGGACCTATTGCAGCAATAGTACATGTAATCAAAAAAGATCAGCATGTTATAATGTTTAATAACATGAGAAATCATATAGGCTTGAGTGAGGGTGTGTACATATATGTGTTTAGGGGTGTGCATAAAGGTGTGTGTGTGTGTGTGTGTGTGTGTGTGTGTGTGTGTGTGTGTGTATGTGTGTGTGTGTGTGCATTTCTGTGTGCATGTCTGATATTAATTGTGTAATATTTTATATTATTCACCATTTAATATATAATAAAGTTGTTGTTATCTTTAAGCTTTGTTTCTGGAAATTAAATGCACCTTTGATCAACTTGTGAAATGAATTTTTTATTTTCTCTGTTCTTGAAAACGTTTACTGTAATCATATATATATATATATATATATATATATATATATATATATATATATATATATATATATATATATATATATATAAATGTTTGGACACCCTTTGTCAAGAACATAGATATTTTGTTTGTTGTGAAAAAAGTGAAAAGTAAATACAACCTCTACAGCAAACCATTTAAAAAAGTAAATGAGTTTTTCTGTAATGAATTTTCACCCACACTTTCTTGCAGAACATCTTGTTATAAGATATGCTTGTGCCATCTTGTATGCACAGCATATTTATGATCTACCCACAAACTGTCAATGATATTCAAGTCCATTCCATAAGTTTCATCTTACATTTCTTGAAGTAGTATATAATGGGTTTTAAGATGGGTTTTTTGATGTTTGGATCATTGTCCAGTTGTAGAGGCCAAACCTATTTTTGAAAAAGCACACAACCCTTCAAAATATGCTAATATTTACTGGCATCCATTCTTTTATCTACCTGTGTGATATTTTTGTTACATTGGCTGCCGATCAGCCAGAAAATACAATAACAAGAAATCTTATTTCTATTCTCAACAGTTAAAAAGGCGATTCAAATGCTTAAATGCTACTCCTTGTTCTCTAGACATACCATAATCTGATTGTGACTAGAGCTTTCCATTTTACTTGATCTGTCCACAGCATCATGCTGTTGATGTTTTGTATGTACAACATTGATTTACAGTTTTGAAGATGTCACTTAAGGTTTCCTTCTACTTTTTAATGCAGATCATGCTTGTGCATGCAATGATTCAGAGTTAAATCCTGTGCCACCACTCCTGCCCAGGATACTGCCAGTTCTTAGTCTCACATATCTTGTGTAGACTTCCACAGTTCCCCTTCACTGCCATATCTAAAGGACATTTCAGACAGTGGAATTTGTGATCTGAAAATGTGCTTTTAAAGCCTTACCCTACATTGTAGGCATCATAAACTTTCTTTTCAGATCCTTGTCAGCTGTTTTTAAAAAAAGACTGTGGTTGAACAGGGTTATTACTAGATTGAACAATCTAACTTATTATACTCTGGAATTGTTTTTTTCTAAGTCACAAATACTAATGTGTTTCTTAAGGCCTAAGTTAATGCTTAACTGAGATTTATGTAAATTGAATGGCACGCAAACCATCCCAGAATGGTTTGCCACAAAGAAAATGCCACAAATCATATTTTCTACCTTATACTTCTTTTGAGCAATTCAATTCAATTCATTTTTTTATGCATAGTGCTTTTAACAATGGACATTTTCTCAAAGCAGCTTTACACAGATAATGTGGTAAGAAAGAATGAATAAGATTGTTTTTTTATAAGTGTAAGTTTCTCCATAACGAGCAAGCCGGTGGTGACTGTGGCAAGGAAAAACTCCCTTAGATTGCATGAGGAAGAAACCTCGAGAGGAACCAGACTCAAGAGGGAATCCATCCTCATCTGGGTGGCACATAATGTCCATTTTTTTTTTTACAGCTAAACGTTGTTGAGGTGTGCAGTGATGGTGATCAAATGCAAACTGTAGCCCTGTGTCAGTGTAGCAGACTGTTGACATTAAATATAGTCCAAATCCATCCTCAAAGCTCCTCTGTTACTGCATAATTTTTGATGTGAAACATCCCCACTTGCACAGAGTGGTCTCCATTTGAAGAGAACATCATCCAGAGGCAGGTCGGAATAAAGCGGGGACACATCTAAGGAGAGGAGAAGGGCAGGAACAGTGGTCACTGGTACCTTGGGAGCTTAACTCGACAGAGAGAGAGAGAGAGAGAGAGAGAGAGAGGGTGAAAGGAAGAGAAAGATATGGATTATTAACTATCCTTATTGTTGTATAAATGTTAAGGACGATGTGCAGTTGGGGATTTTGGCAAGACTCTCTATGGTAGCATAACTAAAAGGAGAGCCAGGGGGTAACACAGATATGAGGGATCTCTGGGATAAGTTTGAGAGTGAGGGGATGACAGCAAATAAATATCAAAGTTCACCGAACACTATATATCCATGATCCCTCCAGATCTGCTCCTTTATCCAAGAAAAACCTACTGATTAAAGGCTTGATCACTGAGACTGTGTCTGAGTCTCAAACACTAATTGGAAGGCTGTTCCATAACTGTGGGGCTTTATATGAGAAAGATCTGCCCCCTGCTGTAGTGTTCATTATTTGAGGTACCAATAAATAGCCTGTACCTTTTGATTCAAGTAGCTGGGGGATCATAATGGTACAAACGTTCACTCAGATACTGTGGTACAAAACCATTAAGTGCATTATACATCAGTAGTAGTATTTTATAATCAATTTGGGATTATATTGGGAGCCAGTGTAGACTGATTAAAACAGGGGTAATGTGCTCAGATTTTCTAGATCCAGTAAGACTCTTGCTGCTGCATTCTGAACTAACTGAAGCTTATTTATGTACTCAAACACCCAGACATTAAAGTGTTACAGTAGACTAATCTAGATGTAACAAAAGCATGAACTAGATTTTCTGCATTCTGTAATGACATCATGTTCTAAATTTTAGCAATATTTCTGAGGTGAAAGAAGGCTATCCTGGTAATGGTATTCAGATGAGCCTCAAAGGATAGGCAAAATTTACACCAAGGTCTTTGACTGCTGTACACACTGAGATGAAAAGACCATCCAGAGATGCTACGTAATCGGCAGCATATATAAAGAGAAAACCAGTGGGCCTAAGACAGATCTCTGCAGAACTCCAAACTTTACCTCAGAGAGTGTAGAGAACTCACCATTTACATTAACAAGCTGATAGTGATCAGTCAAATAAGACCTAAGCCAGAAGAGAGCTGTTCCATTTCTTCCAACAATATTTTCTAGTCTCGCAAAGAGGATATTATGATCAATGGTGTCAAAAGCTGCAATAAAGTCGAGCAAAACAAGTAAGGAGACACAACCCTGATCAAAGGCCAATAGCAGGTTAATTACCACTTCCACCAGCACTGCTATAAGGAGGCCTAAATCCTGAATGATACATTTCCAAAATTTTATTTCTATGTAGGTGTGAGCAGAACTGCTGTGCTACAACCTTTTCTCTAGTCTTGGAGATAAAAGGGAAAGGTTGATATTGGCCTATAGTTGGACAGCTGGCAAGGGTCAAGGTCAGGTTTCTTAATTAGGGGTTTGATAACTGCCAGTTTGATGTAGGTACATAACTAGTGCTAATGGAAGAGTTCATTATTTTAGAACAGGTTAAATTACATCTGGAATGATCTGTTTAAAGAAACTTGTAGGCAAGGGATCGAGAATACAAGTTGATGATTTTGATGAGGAAATAAATGAAATTAGGTGGGTTTTTTTAAATAGGAGTAAAATTTCATAATTGATTGTCTGTTATAATTATAGTGCTATCTACAGGGTTAATTTATGAAATACTTTGGATTTATATTAATTGTCTGGATTTTTTGCCTGACTTTACAATTGTATTATTAAAAACGTTCATGAAATCATTACTAACTATTGATGGCTTGCATGTTAATGCAGTGCTTTTATTACCTGTTAATTTAGTTACCGTACTTGTAGGGGGCCCACCCAATGGCCCAACAACGGAATACACTGATGTGGGTGAAGGTATGCTGTGTGTTAGTCTTTCTCACGTGGCTGTGAAAGATTACTCAAATGGATTGCATTTGTTTTTAAAAATAGTCTACAAATACTTTTTAAGTGCAGAAATAAGCGATCGAATGACATCTCGGAACGGATGAAATCACTTTTACAATTATTCCTATGGGGAAAATTAGTTTGAACATACGAGCAAATGGACACACGAGCAATTTTCAAGAACGAATTATGCTCATACAACGGGGTTCCACTGTATCTCTAATTCAAGCTGATCACCTTATTGGTTGTACTTCTTTAATTTTAATAGATTATTCTAAACATTCCGTCTTTTCAATAAATCATTCATTATGTACCTGGAGTCGCTTAGAGCCTTGTGCTTGGCTAACGATACCTGCTCACGGAGACACATTGGCCAGTCTGAATCTTAGTCAGAGGATATAACAGTAAACTAATATTCTTTAAGTAGGCTGCTCAATGCTTGCTTATTTATATAAGAACTATTGATTTAATTACTTGGTCATAACTTTCTTAGTCAGTGATAGCCACTACACATGTTCACGGACACAAACTCGCCAGTCTGTATCTTAGTTGGAGGATATAACGGTAAACTAATATTCTTTAAGTAGGCCACCAAATGCTTGCTCATGCATAAAGAATAATGTATTTAGCCACTTAGTTATAACTTGCTAAGTCAGTGATAGTCAGAAATCAGAAGGTCCCAGACGTCCTGGTCATATACATAATGAATAAAAATCGAGGTTTATGCTTGTTATTTTCTATGACAGTGGAGAAAAATGCTGATCTAGCAGCACTAAGAGATTTTCTATAACTCAGGAGGCTCTCCTTCCAAGCTATATGAAATACTGTCAAATGGGGTTGACACAATTTACATTAAAATTTCTAAGTGGTCTGTTTTAAGGTGCGTGTATGATCAATAAACCACAGTTTTACTCCCTGTTTATTTTGGTTTTAAGGGGAGCTACATAATCTTGAGTTTAACGAAACGTTGATTCTAGGCATTCAGTAGCTTAGTTGAGAACAGAGATCTAATTGATGTTGATAACTTCTGAAGATTATTGATAAAACTCGCTGCTGTAGTTGACGTGAATGTATGCTTAACACAGTAACATGGTGAGGTGCTTACGCTATGACTGAGGCAGATTTTAAAAGAGATAAGGTAATGATTTGTAAAAGCTTCAGACTGTGAAATTAGGACCTTTTTTTTTATATCAATTCCAAATGTTCGTATAAAATCAAGAGTGTTTTCACCACTATTAGGGTCTTATAATATTTAACTGAACAGCTGTTGTTCTTAAGGAGTCTTTCTGATTTCAATATGAATATTAAAGTCACCAACAATTAATGCTAAAGAAGAAGTAGCTAGATCCATGATGAAATCTGCAAATTCTATGAGAAAATCAGAGTAGGGCCCTGGAGGTCTATAAATAATGATTAATGTAATTGACTGACTAGACTTGCTTTTGGACACTAAATATTTTACGTTGTTGTAAAGAACTTCAAATGTGTTACATTTGTGTTCAGTGTTTTGTGTAATGCTTGGATTATTATTATAATTAGCTGCGACACCAACTCCTCTGCCATTTAGATGGGGCTGCTCTATGTAACTATATCCAGGAGGACTAGCTTCATTTAATACTAGATATTAATGTGTGTATATGCAATTTGATTTATTTAAATGAATTTCTTCATTTTGGTTTTGCTCGGGAGACAGACACATGGTGGACCTTGAGTGACGACTTTATGCAGTTAGCAGATGGTCGGTTTAGCCTGTTGGTCTGCTCCCTCTCCTTAGCTCTGCATAGTCACTGCTTAACTAGTGTTGTTCTGAAACTATGACCTATACTACAAGAACTGAGAGCAGCACCTTTCCGAGTTGAATGGATACTGCCCTAACAGGCCAGCCTTGCCTTTAAAATTGCTCCAATTATCTATGAAGCCCACATGTTTTTGGAGCACCACTCAGACATGCAGCAGCAAAGCGACCATAACCTTCTGTAGGGTACATTGCCACGCCACATTGGGAACGGGGCCAGAGCATATAACTGCATCAGACATTGCCTTTGCTAATTGACTTACCTCTATAATGTTACTCTTAGTAATCTCTGACTGTCAAAGGCATATATCATTAGTTCCTGTGTAAAAAAAAATTTGAGAACCTTTGCTTTTCTAGAAACCTAAGCTGTGCTGCTATGTCTGGTGCCCTGGCACCTAACCTGTGCTGCTGGTGCCCCTAAAGGCCTAATTAATATCACATGCTTTATAATAGTGTCTCCTATAACCAGAGTTTCTCAATGGGTGCTTCACTGAGGAGAGCAAACCTGTTGGACACATGAAGCGGAGAGGAATGTTGCTCCAGTGGGCAAGCCTTAGCATTAGCTTTGGCTTTGCGAGTATCCTGCCGAGACATCACCTGCTGCAAGGGCTCTAACGCCAAAGTCGGGGGAATGCTAAATCCACCTAGGGCATCCAGACTTTATCCTGTAGAACCTGGACTGCTCTCACACTCACTAATTCTCTCTAGACTCTGGATGCACCTCTCTAATGCTAGGATCTTCACCGTCAAAGAGCTAACTAACACTTCTCACAGATAAAATTATTGCTAGCAACGGAGAAAGACTGATTACACATTCCACACTCCACGCACTGAATGAGCTGGTTGCTTGCCATATCAGAGAGATTACATACCTTAATGTTTTTACTGTAGTGTGCGTTCACAGTTCCGATTACAATTACTGCTTTAAAATAGGGAATAAAGAAAAAAGAGAAACACAGCTGACAAAAAGTAGAAAATACAGGAAATCCAAATGATAATTTAAGATTATACAAGGAATAAGGGGAGATAGAAGACTAAAATGTTAAATACATTTTTAATGGCCAACACAAACACAAAATTTACGGCAAACTAATCAACAACAGAAAGCTAAGGCTCGCGGCTCACCATCAAAAAGCAACTGCCCATTAATAATTTTAAAAGTAAAAGTAGACCCCTTAAAAATTGTCAACTCTTTAATTAGCATTTAGTGCAGAGATAGTGTTTGCATTTGTTCACTTCAGCCATAGAGAAAGGGACATTTACCAGTATAGCCACCCAAAAAAAGATCAGGGTTTTTTTGCAAGATTTTTTTTTCTTTTGCCATCTTCCAATTCCACCACTGCTCCTTAATACACCCCACTGAGGACATATAGCAGTATTATATACATTTATCTCTTTTATGAGTCTTGCTGGCTGTCACAATAGGAGAGAGGCAATTTTTTTGTTTCAGAATTCAGTATAAAGTAAAGAATATGATTTTCAAACTTGAAACTTAAAATGATCCCAGTGGGTGGGTCAAACTGTTTTTGAGACATCTGTACAAGATCAATGTCTCAACTGTTTGTCATGTTACATATGAAGGTTGTTCATATAAAAAAGATTTCTGTCAGCAGGTAGGCAAAAATGTACCTAAAAAAGGAAGCATGTTCTTAAAAAAAGGCAGAGTTACCAGGGGCCTAGGGGAGCCTGCCCCCAACCTACTGTAAACACTCCTTCCACCAAACCCTGCTTCACTATATCTAGCAGCAACCCAAGCTTATGTTGTTGAATTTAAACAAAAGATCATCTATTTGCAAAACTTACAAGGCCAAAGCTACAGTGCATGTGATAATAATGAATAAAAAGATAGCTATTCTCTCTGGATTCGGCATCTGTCACTAATGTCTCGCTAAGTCTCCCTTGCATGCCCACACGTCTCAAGGGATAGTAGCCTGCAGAAGTGCTGGTGAATGTTCAACAGCGAAATCCACAGGCTAGGCTAACTATTATTATCCACACAAAATCGAGAATTATGCCTGCCTTTTTCGCATATTTATCACAGTTTGTATAGGTAATTATTTTGTTAAAAAAATAAAAATTTATTTAACACATGCATAACTATACAGAGAAGGTCCTGCAGTAAAAGATTTTCAGAAACTGGCCTGTGGCATGGAATGGAATAAAAAATTAAAAGGGTAACAAAAGCAATGTATCAGTTTATATTTATATTGAATTATCTATCTATCTATCTATCTATCTATCTATCTATCTATCTATCTATCTATCTATCTATCTATCTATCTATCTATCTATCTATCTATCATGTAATGCTATTGATCATGATCTGTTGTGAATCTTCTAATGACAGCATTGATATTTTATAATGACTCCTGTTACTACAATGCACTAGATTGTATATTAATAAGATGTATTGTATTTTGTCCTGCTAGCCCGCCCTTGCTGGGCTTAAATGTAATTACTAGGTCATTGTGTAAAGGATTATTAAGGGTTACCTTTTACCTTTATTAGCATATTTATTTCTTTTTAACTTTTAATAACAATGCTGCAAAACCCAGAATAAAAGCAGCCCTGCAGGATGAATCTGGTGTTTAGTTTGTTGATTAAATGGCACAGCAGGAGGGTTAGGACTTCTGTAATCTGCAGTCCATGGATAAGTCTGTATAACCCTTCTTAAATGTGTTATTTCACATTTACAGCACAAATACAAACATTTAGACACAATGCCCCTGCTAATAACTGCACTATTTTTGTTTGTATACCAACAGCATACTGAGAAAAGAACTAAAGAGGAGACTAAAGGGATAGATAATTTATTTTATTTTTTGGCTGGTTTATTGTGCGATTGTTTTATATCCTACTGTTACTCAACAACTCTCCTTTCTGACAAAAGTATGCCAGCCTGGAATATACCCCTACTTCACCTCTAACACACACACACACACTTACTTCTGAGAGCCTTTAGCTGTGAGAGATAGTTTCTTTGACAATATCCGAACTGTCAGTCAATCAGCCCAACTCTCTCTCGCCTCTCTAGTCATGATGACAGTGTGAAAGATGCACAAGTTTACCAAGCTGACAGTGCAAGGTGAGTGTGAATGAAGTTTTTCTAACAGGTTAGAAGCTCTTGTGACTTGCCCTGTGACAGTTTTTTATAACACTGACACTGATTTTGCATTGTAGATTACATTTCAAGGACCAAATAAAAGTAAACACCTTGTGCTTACCTTGCAGAGGAAATAATGACTTGTGTTGAAGGAAAAACTCCCAGAGACATCTTCAGCATCTCAATGAAGATGATGATGTTTGCAGAGTGCTCTTAGCTGAGCTATCTCTTCAGTTGCAGTTAAATTGCATGACAGGTACCACAGGAGAGATTCACGCAAAGAGATACAGTAAGGAGTTAAACAGCAATGTTTGTGTTTCCTTCTCTCCGGTTCAGATTCAAAATCCTCAGTGTAACACTTTCAGACACTCAATTGATTTTGTACTAATCTGTTAACTTCTCTCCAACATTCCACATTATTGATTCATTTCCTTTTGTTTTCAAAGTGACTGTTATGTATGAGAACAAATAGAGGAATGTCTGAACAGAAAGACAGAAATAGGATATTTTCTTATCCCATTCAGTCATTCATTTTCATGTTTGCAAATGCAAAGCAGGGGAGAAGGATAAGCATCACATATTATAATAAAGCACAGATAATATTTCTAGGTTTACAGCAGGCTTTTACTGCTAGCTCTCTTGTTAACTGCAAAATGCCACAGTTAATTATGACAGTCATATTAGCTATTTTTATTTACCTTTGCAGTTGAATAAAATATATTGAAATAAAATATGTACTTAGCTCACCACAGTCACAATAAAAGAAAAGTATATATGCATGCATATATACTGTGTGTGTGTGTGTGTGTGTGTGTGTGTGTGTGTGTGTGTGTGTGTGTGTGTGTGTGTGTGTATATATATATATATATATATATATATATATATATATATATATATATATATATATATATATATACTGTCATTTAGTTAAGTCGTACTATTTTGGTAAGGTCAAAGGTAACAGCTTAAAAGACTATGGGTGTGAATTCATAATAGGATAAAAAATCCCTGGTCATGAATCCAAAAGAGTATAATTGGCCTTGCTTTCAGAGGTGAAGGATGACTTATCCATTCCATAACCATAACCACTAGATGATTGTGAACATCTGAATTAAATAAATGTTGTGCCTTCACACACCTCAAGAGGAACCCTTTGTCCTCCCTGGTTGGTAGCTGGTTCAAGGAACCTAATTAGTAGATTTAAATTAAAAATTAACAACTTTAAAGAAATGGGGTACAGACTGTACCATACAATTGTTTAATTATTTTCTATATTAGCACAGGTCCACCTTTTAACAAGGAATGAACAGATAGCATTTCCTCTTTTGGAGTCAGCTGGAGAATAAAGGGATTTGTATGCCACATTTTCTTCTGTTCTCTTCTTTTTATTTAACTACATTTGGTAGTTACATTTAAATAGTTAAAATTGGTAGTTAAATTAAAATTTCATAGTTTAATATCATGGCTTCGGAAAGATGAAGCACAGGATTATCAAAGATGTCTATAATCTCTTATTTTCTGGGTTACATTCAAAAAAGGATAACAAATGAAAATAGTCATTTGGTTAAAAAGTGCCATTATTACCAATAGATGGTAAATGGATTGCAATGGGATATCAGTAGCCAATAATGCTTCTCCTTTCTGAATTACCCAACTCTAAATAATCTTTATATAAATGGCTTAAAATCCTGTTTTAGCAACAACATAGTGCCTTAGACTGAGCACACTAGCAAACTGTTTATGTCATAATATATTTCGGGATACACGTAAAGCACATTGCATAGCATGACATTGCTTTATTTAAGTGTTTTCACCGCTTGAATATAATAATAGAGTCTTTCAATGCAATTTCTCTTCTAAAGTACCTCATCAGTCTGAGATCATGTTGCTCTATCTGGCCTTGAGTGTTCCGCTGGGTTGTGAACATTGTTTTGCAGCTCAGTACACTCACCTCTCATGCTCCAGATCTGCACAGCTGCTGCCAGCGTGCACAAACTCAGCATTTCATCACTCTCTTCATCATATGCTGCAGTTCCTTTTAGTTATTTATTTTTATTTTTTTTGCTTGCCACATTCTCTCAGTGGCCACAGTGGTTTGGGCAAAAAACATGCTTAAGCATGCATAACGGCCAAGTAATCAATAATGCAGCTGCATTCTTTCAGCTTCCTGCAAGCACACTAGACATTCGAAGGAGGATAAATGGATGTTTTCTTTAATAAAGCCCTCTGTTCCACATATTCCTTGACGAGCGTATAAAATGGATAAAGGTAGCGACACATTCACTAGTTACTACTGCGGGCTGTTCCGTGCTGTCTCTTCATCGTGAAAATTTACTCCCAATTATTTGCAGTTGCGCTGCCAGATGAGTCAACATCATTTGAAGACAATGAAGTAGTCACGATTGTTTGAAAGCTTCTACCAGGGGACGCTTTGCTTGTGTTAAGGCCTACCTGTTTTAATTAGATAGCTATGCTTTGCTAAACACAGCTGTGGGCTTGTTCAATTCTAGCTCAGCCAGCGCTAAGCCAGCTGTGGGACAGGCATCCCTGTCAGCTCCACAATCCTCCCTTGAAGAAAGCCAATCAGTCGTTTTCTCTTGGGAACAGCTGGACTGCCGACAGGTTTTTTTGTTACATGTTGGCCAACAAGCTGAAGCTTTATGACTTTAGAAAATTTACACACGTTCAAACCCTTTTATTTTGGGGTAAAACTGCAAATCCACAATATAAGGATGCGTGCTTCTCCATTTTCTGTACAACAGATACATAATCACCAAGTGAGCTCTCTTCTATATAAAGTCCTCCTCACAAATAGCCCCACAGGCCTACATGATGTCAGGAGAAGCTGCAATATTCATGTGCTGTGGTTTTTGTAATGCACTTAACTAAGCTGCTTCATCCTTAGCCGAGTCAAGGCTGGTCACTGGTGTGAAATAATGAGATAAGTGGTAACATCGGCAGCATGACAGGATTTATTTTTCAACAAAAGTACAACAAACAGTTGTATGCGCCATGGGTTCTACACACTGATTCAAACATGCAGGTGACTCACAGACACACATAGTCTGTGAACAACATCTGTTTCAATTCAGACCTCTTCAGTGTGATCCAGACTGCATTCACTTTCAGTAAAGTTGATGGACATTCAAAAACCTGTTTAATTTCAAGAAACAGGATTCTTCTTATTAAAAAGATTGCATCCAAAATAAAATTATATATATGCAGTATATATATATATATATATATATATATATATATATATATATATATATATATATATTTTTTATAATAATAATTATAATAATAAATAATAATAATAATAATAATTACTATAATTATTTTGGATGCTGTTAAATTTAAATTTTTATTTTAATGCACTATGAAGATCAAAGTATCAAAGGCTTTTTACCTCATATCATGTTGAAATATGTTTACTGTTTAATCAAGAACATACCTAATGCTGTTTATCATACATATCTAAATAGTCACAGATATAAACGTAATTGGAATTCTAGCAATGCATGTGATTTAGGTTTTACCTGATCTATTTTGGGCTTTTTTATGTATATAAAAAAATAATTAAATGAAATTTCTATATATTTATATATTATATTATATTTATATTATTTGTCTCAACAATATAGTATTAAAAGCAATTTACACGTAATAATGCTTCAAAAATAAACATATAGCAGGAAACAAGGAAACATATCGCATTTGTGTTAAGTGGATGCTAAACCCTGTTTTTAAAAAAGCTGACATTCAGCAAAATTATTTAGACAAGTGGTCATGAGGGGACAATACACATTTTGTTAATTTTTTATTTTCATTGTGATTAAAATCACACATTATAGATGCAGTTTATGCAGTCTGGTGTGCCCTCAAGGATTGCTGTTAAATTTAGTCCACTATATCAATACTATGACGCTATACAACGATCACAGTTTTTACCAACACTAGCTTTTGAGCAGTATATACGTATTAACCACCAAGAAAAGGAAAATTATAAACCGATTATAAACTGTCTACTATCCAAATAAAAAAAGAATAAAAACACCCTTCTTTAAAATCATTTGTTTATGTAGGTTCTTTCTGTGCCTTACAATAAAATTAAACAAAATAGGGTTGTTTAATGTTTTGACTGCTCATGGTGTATAAAAACTGTGCAAAAAAGATTTGTAAGTATTGAGTGTGTTCCCTGTGGCGGAGCGGATGGTGTTGCACACAAAGGAAATGGAGTCATTGCTAAGCCACATATATTTTAAAGATTTCTATTTCACACAAGGAGCAAGCACCAACTGGGAAATTTTTTTTTTTTTTAGCAGTCAGAAGTAGTGAATTGTATTTAACTTGCTCTGCTATGGAGGAAATATGTTAGCTTAATCACACCTTACAATCACAGGGGAGAATGTGAAGGGCTTTTGTTACAGCATATTGTTTTTATAAGTCATAGGATAGGTAGTGTCACGGTTTGACCAGGCGTAGGAACCAGGAGTACAACAGAATGTCTTTATTTATTCTACACATGCAAACACAGGCTTATCTTGAGTGCTTCTTTTGAAGCAGAACCAGGCACATGGAAGCATAGGGAACACAAGTGGTAGGAAGTCCGGGTGATCTATGGTAGCAGCTAGTAGATCCGACCATGAGTTAGGGGAATCGGGAACTTATAAAGGGGATAGGTAAATGGGGAACAGGTGTAGGTGATGAGAGCAGGGAGAGCCTGAGTGAGAGTGTGAGCCATGGAGGGAGGCGTGGCTGGTGGTTCTCCAACAGGTAGACTGTATTTCTTAAAAATTGGCAAACATCTCTAAAAGAAAATCTGGTCAGCTACCACTCAATCCACTACCAAAAACGGATTTTTCTTTGTGCTGAATCAAACACAAAACATTCTGTAAAACAAACTATTCAAATCTGAGAGAAATTAATTGTTCCTTTACATCTTTCGAAAGAAAGTATTTTTCAGCAATTGCAAACTATTTGTTATAGAATCAAACCTTTTGATTGTATGCATCCACCACTGTTCAAATGGTTTTGGTTTAACCTTGGCGCTCCATGTGCGCAAGTCTACCCTACACCAATAGCACACTAAATATACTATAAACTGCATGTTCTTCTATATATTTAATACACTCAAGCCTCAGGCCCAAATCTCTCAATCTGAACAGGGCATTCCATCCCTCTTCGCCACCAGTCAGAGGATTTGCCCATGGCAGAAGGTGCTGGAAGGTCCCCATTGGCCACGAGTGTCACCCTGCACTTATGCAGGACACAGAAGGACACTGAGAAGGACTGTGGATCCATAACCATCAGGGGAACTGGATAAAAATACACTGCTGACAAGTCAATTAATCAGGTTTTCAAGGTGCCACAGTAGAATAGACTAGTAAAGAGGTGAGGAGCAGTGTGTTTACAGGAGTCATTACATTAGAGGCTCTTGGTGGGGTAGAGTGATTTAACTGTAAAATACATAGTTAATGTCAGCTAGAGGCAGTCGATCATTCTAGTAAAGAAAAATGCCAAGGATTGATATGGTACACAATAAAAGTGGAAATTATTAAGAAACATAACTGGTATTAGTCACGTGGGCTTGCTTTATATAGTATAAGACTGTCCTCTAAGAGCAACACTGTAAAGGACAGCATGCCTTTACCAGGGTCACTGAGTGTACTGCTATTTAAATCATCACATGAATATCAGCTTTTCATTGTCTTCGCCCTGGGCGTTTATACCTGCACTCGCTTCTACTGCAGGTCAATGTGTGCAACGAATCAGGATTACACCCACACCTAGTGTCTTTTTTAAGGCAGAGCACTATAGCTGAATAGGGTCATTTATTTTTTGAACAATGGATATAAAGAAAACAATCTTCGTTTCCTTTATTGTTTGGATTATGTTAAACATTTCTCTGAAGAGAAAGACTTTTACAGAATGGATTGTTGGAAAAATGTATCAACCACTGTAATATTCTTTTAAATAGGAATTATTATTTATGTAAACATTTAGTAACGCAGGTCATACACAACATTTCAGACCTTGAGGTAGATAAGCTACAACAGCAGAAGAACACATCCAGCTGAACCCTTGTTAGATAAGAACAGGATCTGAGGTTACAGTAAGTGGAGACTCCTCAAAGCTGCATAGATAAAAATTGAAAATAGACCAGGTAATTAATAAGCAGTAGTTTTGTTGTTCCTATTAAAGTGGCTGGCGATGGTATTTCAGGAAACAAGCTCTTTTGACATATATTGTATGATTTGATTGTACCCTTGATTAAAGTTTTTATGTGACTAAGATTAGAATAGTATGGTAGAGATGAGTGGACACTATATGGACAAAAGTATTTGGACACCTGATTTTACACCAATAGTTGGTTGTTCCCAAAATGTTACAACAAAGTTAAAGGCACACAATTGTATAGCATGTTTTTGGATGCGATAGCATTACATTGTTACTTCACTTGAACTAGGAGACACAAAAATGACAATGCCTCTGTGCACAAAGTGAGTGCCTTGAAGATTCTGTTTACATGGGTTGGTGTGAAAGATTTGCTAAAGATTAATTTCAATCCCTTTGCACCTCTTTTATGATAAACTGGAACACTGACCGCACCCTAGTCAGTAATTACAACCTCCACAAGCACATTCCAATTCTAGTGGAACATCTTTAAAGAATAACGATTATTTTAACTTCAAATGGGACGAAATGTGGAATAAGATGTTCAAAAAGGACAAACCTCATTGTTTGGTTTCCACAAACTTTTGTCCATATAGTGTATTTATAGAAAAGAAATAATTCTGTTTAGTTTTGATCATTTTTAAACTGTAGTGATAAATATTATCAAAACTAAACAGAATTATTTCTTTTCTATAATTATTTCTGTTTCTACCTGTAGTCAAGCCTCAAATTGTTCATGTAAATTCTTCTTCATGCAGATTTTACCTGTCAACCTTTGTAATCCTGGCTACCAGAGATGTTATGTGACCTCCTGTAGGAGGTGCTGTCAGGGCAGCATGCTGAGCACATGATGTCCAGGAGCTTAAGAGCAGCAACCACAAACAATTGATCAGGCTGTGTGCTCTGTTAAAATGCTGCTGACTCAGTAAAACTTACACTCTGGGATGAGTTTGCACATATCCAACAGTTTGTTAATTAGTGAGTTTAAAAAAAATTGAATTAATATCTCCTGCCATATGTGAGCGTAATGTGTTCAGGCTGGACAACTTTGCATTTCCATCTGGAGTAGAACTGATGATCGACTAAATATTTAGCAGCTGAACATGACTGTAGAATTTAGGTCAGCATTATTAGTGCTGTTTGTTTTTGTAGTATGTGTTGCCTGGCTGACTCTCTTTTTAGCATGTTATCACAAAATTTCCTCTCGCACAACTGATTTGCCAGCTCCGTAATGTTCTCGGATTTTAAGTGTGTCATTCTTCAATTCAGTGTCACATAATCATTTCAACGGTATTTCAGAAATCCTTGATTAAATAAGCACTTGTTCTTATGTGCAATTACCATATTTCACTCGACACAGTAGTCTGGTCAATAGCACTAGCACGAGCACCGTGAACTGAATGATGTTGAAGTGATCAGATACTCATTCTGCTGACATTGAGACTGAGACATAAGGAGCAGGGCAAAGTCTTCGAGGCCTCTATAACTACACATGATGGATGATCGCCCTGACAGAACGCACAGTCAAAAGTTCTTTGCTCTGCCACAACATATAGCTGTATTGATTTTTAGACGGAATCCTGATGAAGGGCACAAAGCTGCTCTTTTGATAACCAAAAAAAAAAAAAAAACTAACCCAAGACCGTGAGAGTTCTGGGATAAAGTCCAGAAGATATAAGGTCCAGATTGAGAAGCCTTTTTTTTTATATCGCACTGGGTGTCACAAATTTTGACTGAACAAAAAAAAAATATTTTGATGCATTATCACCAATACGTTTCATGAGATGAACATGGAGGTCCACCAAATGGTGAAGGCAGTTTCCATATGCTCTGCTTGTATTTAGGGAATCTTCACTATGATGATTACCCAACAAAATACAACTGCTGTGGTGTTAATTTGCACTTATTAGGTTGGTGCTTCTAAAGGAAATAATAGCCTTTTAATTAGTAAATTTCTCAGTTGCATTTTAATGAAACCAGTTTTCTGCAAACTACATTATGTGTAAAATTATGTATCATTAGTATGCCTAATCATGCAAGATCACCTGAATGAATACTTACATATGAACCAATAGTTAAATTAGGCATGTAGCCCACTAAACACAAACTAATAAAGAGCTAACCTCATTAGTCTTATAAAGTCTTATAAAGTCATGCTAGTACATGATTGTTGGTTAATGTATTATTTAACATGTAGGGGTAAAAGAAATCAAACCTGCTCTATAAGAAAACATGAATTAAATGTTCATAATTGTAAATGGATTATATAATTGAATGCATAATTTCACATTGAATAGCACTGGATTGCTTTTATAAGTTACACTGCCCCCCCTTATCAAACATATAAAGATGCATTAATAATGTAGACCAATGATTTCATTATTTTCCCTCTAATCACACTGTAGTTCTAGTTCATGCCTTGATGGTTAGGGCATGGTGCACTGCTTCTTTGCCCACAAGGATGAAATTATGACAGTAACATTTATTTATTTATTTATTTATTTATTTATTTATTTATTTATTTATTTATTTATTCAGACACTATTATAAATGTATATTTAAAACCAGTGTTTTTATATATATATTCACCTATGTCTGTCAATCAAGTTTTCCTTCTTTAAATCATTACAAACAGTCACCTATTTCTTTCTTGTGCTTTTACATTTGTTTTTGACCCCTGCCCCTGAAAAGTGACATGTATTTTAACCCTTTTAGTTAAGTTAAGCACTTCATTAGTTTGTAATTAGTTGATGCTTTTACTCATTATTAATTTATATAAGTAAGTATAAATTCAGATATTATTAGAATTATTCATGCACCTCTTGCCCATAATAATACCCAAGAATATGATTGATGTGATTTATACCCAACTGTTTTAAGATATTGTGGTGTGGCATACTGCAGCAGATCCTCAGCTCTAAAAGTGAACTCAGAAAGCAGACAGTCATATTTAATTAGATTCTGTGCATATTTCACAGACAGAAGTGTGTAAATCCCAGACATCAGAAGAAGCAGGGGAAAGCAAGCTTTTCAAGAGGGTTGTCAAAAAGATTTAAACAAAAAATAAATGGAAGAATGGCTTCTAGATTAAGTTTATTTTGAATTTCACCAGCACTCGGAGGACTGGAGTGTAAAATTTCCATATTAGACTTCCTTTACATAATGTGTCTCTTTCCGTCAGTACAGATAATTCTTACATTATAATAGTTTGAAATGCTTGTTCCTGTGATACATGCCTGTAATCTTGACTGATATATATATATATATATATATATATATATATATATATATATATATATATATATATATATATATATATATATATAGGGTCAGGGCTCAGGTACATGTGGATGTGTGGATGTTAGATTTTTTGTCCAATCAGATATCAGCCACTATGTGCTGCCATGTCCATATTATCAATGAGTCTGTTTCTTTAACCATTTCGATTTCAAATTCGCCTTACAGGGGCAGCTAGCTGGCCCAGAATAGCGTAAAAAAAATGTCATCTTCTGATTGGTTGGTCAGTGGGAAACTGTTACAGCCAAGTTCCACTGGCAAAACACGCGTGTAGCGCTCTTCACACATTAATACATCTAAGTTAGACTTCTTTATGCCTATGGAGGAAGAGAAATTGATTTGGTCTCGGACATACTTAAAAATCCATTTTCAAGAGAAGCTAGAGCTCGTGAGGAGGTCGGCCAACCTTGAAGGTAGCTAGCTTGTCTCAGCCCAGAAAAGTCAAGTCAAGTCAAGTCAAGTTTATTTGTATAGCGCTTTTCACAACAGACATTGTCTCAAAGCAGCTTTACACAAATCAACAGTGATGGTGAATGGTGTGCATTTGTCCCTGATGAGCAAGCCGTGGCGACTGTGGCAAGGAAAAACTCCCTTAGATGTTATGAGGAAGAAACCTTGAGAGGAACCAGACTCAAAAGGGGAACCCATCCTCATCTGGGTGACATCAAGAGTTTGATCATAAATCTTTCAACAATACAGAACACTGGAGAGTGAGAACTAACATGATTACTGGAGTATAAGATTATAAGTAATGTTCTTTCTGCAGTCTTAAACAGTCTATATGGTTAGTAGCTCCGAGTTTTATAAGCTCAGCATTTGTGATCACCACAGATCCAGCATCAGCTTCTCCATGCCAGAGCCTTTAAACACTCCAGGAGGTCCAATGTCAAAACTCCACACATGTAGCGGGATCCAAATGGCACTGGTACGTCTCTAGATGGTTCAGGATGTTTGTGAGTTCGGCATCTACTTCTTTAAAGGTCCGTAATCATCACGAGGTGGGAGGTGACTGGAGCTGGAGCAACCTCAGGATGCCTCGGGATGGGGAGAGAAAGAGAAGCAGTGGAGAGGAATTAGCGTAGCTGCTGTTCATGATATTAACAGCACAAGTTGATAATGTGCATGTGATCAGATGTTCTGGAGCACAAGGTTATGATGTGATGTGTGTTATGTGTAGGCTTTGCTAAAAAGATACGTTTTTAATCTACACTTAAATTGGGTGAGTGTGTCTGAGCCCCGAACACCGTCAGGAAGACTATTCCAAACACCGTCAGGAAGACTATTCCAGCACCGTCAGGAAGACTATTCCAAAAAAGGTTTGTTCGCCGCTTCCTGACCAGTGAATATGATCGGTACCACTGGCTTATAGCCTCTGAGGAGCGGTGCAAATTATGAGTCTGCATCTCTGGTGCGTAGGTTGTATTTTATTTACATTTTAATGTTTATGTCATGTTATTAGACAAATATTGATTCTGAACTGCTCCAGATGATGTAGGTTCATGTAAATCTAACTCAAATGTATTAATGTGTGCTGAGGGCTACACACCTGTTTTGTCAGTCGAACTTGGCTGTAACAGTTTACCTCTGACTAACCAATCAGAGGACCGAAAAATGCTGATGCTATTCTGGGCCAGCTAGCTGCCCCTGTGAGGCGAATTTGAAATCTGATTGGTTAAAGAAACGGACTCATTGATAAATGGTTTATAGTCTATGGTAAAAGGGTCAGCAGGACAGACTTTGATATATATATATATATATATATATATATATATATATATATATATATATATATATATATATACAGTGCCCTCCACAATTATTGGCACCCCTGTTTAAGATGTGGTCGTGGACTTCAAAAAATTCTCCTTTGTTTTTAAAACAACATAGAACCCAAATGCAAAAAAAGAAAATCCAACCTTTATTTAAGTACATTACTTTGGTGGTAAAAAATCACACATTTAGAAAAAAAAAAAACTTGAAATCATGTGTGCCACAATTATTGGCACCCTGATGTTAATACTTTGTACAACCTCCTTTTGCCAACAAGACAGCACTTAATCTCCTCCTATAACATTTCACAAGATTGGAGAACACAGAGAGAGGATTTTGACCATTCTTCTTTGCACAATCTTTCTAGATCATCCAGTGTCCTGGGTCCTCTCTTATGCACTCTTCTCTTTAGCTCGCCCCACAGGTTTTCGATTGGGTTGAGGTCTGGGGACTGAGATGGCCATGGGAGGACCTTGAGTTTGTGACTGCTGAACCACTTTTGTGTAGATTTTGCCACATGTTTTGGATCATTATCCTGCTGAAAGACCCAATGACGACCCATCTTCAGCTTTCTGGCAGAGGCCATCAGGTTTTTATTTAAAATATCCTGGTACTTCAAAGCGTTCATAATGCCATGCACCCTAACAAGGTTCCCAGGGCCTTTGGAAGAGAAACAGGCCCACAGCATCACAGATCCTCCACCATACTTCACGGTGGGCATGAGGTGCTTTCGGCATACTCATCTTTTGTTTTACGCCAGACCCACTTAGAGTGTTTGTTGCCAAAAGCTCAATCTTAGTCTCATCTGACCAAAGCACACGATCCCAGTTGAAGTCCCAGTACCGCTTAGCAAACTCCAGACGTTTACGTTTGTGAGTGTTAGTGAGAAAAGGCTTTTTCCTTGCATGCCTCCCAAACAGCTTGTTGGCATGTAGAGAGCGTCTGATGGTTGTTTTGGAGACTCTGTGACCCCAAGATGCCACTCTTTGATGCAATTCTGTGACGGTGAGCTTGGGAAATTTTTTTACTTCTCTTACCATCCTCCTCACTGTGCGTTGTGGCAAGATAAACTTGGGACCTCTTCCAGCCTTGTTTGTCACTGTTCCAGTTGTTTTAAACTTCTTAATGATTCCTCTGACTGTAGATACCGGCAAGTTAAGGCGGTGGCTATTTTCTTGTAGCCATTGCCTGACTTATGAAGGTCGACACACATCTGCCTTACTTGAATGGTGTGTTCTCTTGTCTTTGCCATGTTGACAAATGGGTAAGAGAATTAGGCCTCTGTGTCACGTCATATCTATACCCCAGGAAACAGGAAATCATGAATTACTAATTAAAAGTCCCTAGATACCCTGACCAACCTTAGCAACTACAGAAAAATATATATATAAAAAAAAAAAACAATAAAATTTTTCAGAGGAATTGTTAGGGGTGCCAATAATTGTGGGACACATGATTTCAAGTTTTTTTTTTCTAAATGTATGATTTTTTACCACCAAAGTTATGTACTTAAATGAAAGGTTGGATTTTCTCTTTTTGCATTTGGGTTCTATGTTGTTTTAAAAAAAAAAGGAGAATTTTTTAGAAGTCCACGACCACATCTTAAACAGGGGTGCCAATAATTGTGGAGGGCACTGTATATATATATATATATATATATATATATATATATATATATATATATATATATATATATATATATATATATATATATACGTGTAAAACAAACAGCACAATCCTCAGAGAACAGACTTGAGTGACTACTGATTTAAAGATTTCTCTATAACCTTGCATATGTATGTCATTAGCTGTGGAAACAGTGCATATTTTCAGGTAATAACTGCTAAACAGTTTGGCTGTGAAGGCAATATAGGTTTTTACAGTGGTGTATTTCCTCTGCCTCATCAAAGTGCTCTAGAAAATAGTTTGAACTGCACTTTGAAGCTGTCAAATCCCTGCTGTCAAGCACATTGTGATGGACCACTAGTTCCATCTGGCTCCGATGTGTTGAATCAGAAGAATTTTCTCCAACTCAATTTGATTAAGTTCTTTTTTTTAAGTACAGTTTCATTGTTTCTTGTGCCAATATGTTCCTTTCCTACATAATAAAGCAGTTCGGCAGTAATGCTATAAATGAAACTGCTCTTGCATATCCTGAAACAAATTGAATAATTTGATTTGACATAATTTGATTTATGATGAACTACATAATTTTTTACAAGGCCATTTTACCGCTCTAATGGGTGGTTAATTTGGGGGCCTCCTTTACACCCTTTCCATAATTTGTTTTACTATTTTCAGGCTTCAGCAAATGCATGAGAGGATGTTTCTCCACAGGCAGTGCTGAGAAGGAAGAGCGGGACTGTGTGTCCTTTAGTCATCCTCTGGGGGACACTCAGGGGCTCATGCTCCGCCAGAGTTCAGCCTAATTGTGTGTTTCTCACTTGAGCTCATTTTTATTTGGAGTCGGCAAAAAAAGAGGGGGATGAGCGGGAGGGGTAATAAGTCAGCCTTTGATTCCTCAGTTTTCCCCAGTGTTTCAATGAATGGCCAGAAGAGACACCTCGTTGATCCTTGCTCTAAAGCCACCATCCCATGAGCAGGAGGAAAAAAACATAGAACAGAGTAAGACAAGACCTGGGCTTCTAGCGCAACTTTGTTATAGAAAATAGCTGCATGTTGGCATGGTGAAGGTACCCAAATTTTCTTATCATGGGGTGGAACTGTAAAGAGGATAAAGAATGAAGCCTGCTTTAAGTACAACTTTTAGTCCATCACAAAGTGGCAACAATAGAACAATGTGTAGACTACATTAACTTGTAGTCATAAGCTGAATGATAATTATTTTAACCATTCAATCAAATAAAATGTAATTTTATGCATTGCTCTGTTGTTCTGTTTCTTCTCTTATTGCATAATAATATTTTGAACAACAAAAATATCGGTACAAATCATTTTATTACAGTTATTCTAGCAGCACCCTGGGAGGAAAAATAGTAAATGCAATTGAAATTTTAGTAAAAGCAAAGTCTGGTGTTGAAGACCTTAGAGTATTTGTGTCCTGAGGTACTGTTCAGCAATAATACCATTTGAAAAGCCCTTCTTCTAGGGCATGATGTAGCTTGAAATAAGAAGGCACTGCTCCATTGGTTTGTAGTCTTTACCAAGCTGGGACAAGGACATTCATATATACTTGCACAAAGGAAATTTAGTGCAAAGTGTGAAATAGGAAAACATTTGAACCGTATCATGTGGAGTGACACCACATGGAAAAGGTGAATCAGTAAATATAAAAATTTGCAAGAATGAATAAAAAAAAATATTTTATTAAAGAACATATAACTTACTGCACTTAGCCTCTTACAAACATTATTATCAGAAAAACAATTTGGGTCCATTTGTAATACCCCTCAAAATAATTTAAGTATTAAAACATATTTTTTATTATAAAATATAGTTCTTGTTAATCACAGTTTTATCAGTGCACAGTCAGAATGGTCACAGAACTCAAAGATTATGATTTCTTAATTGCACAGTTTAACTGATTCATGAATCAAAACCATTAAGGGTTTGCCACATGGGACAACAAAAGAACCATAGATATAAACCTTTTAAAACAATTTCTACATTTTCTCAAAATGTAAAACGTATTTAATATCCATGGACTAAAATAACCGCACAATCTTTTTAAGATTAATTGAATTTGAGTGAACTGATGACTGCCTACACTTTTCACACATGGCACCCTCTCTGATCCTCTAGCACTGCTCATTTGGACCGGACATCTCTCAAGGTACAAGGAAGGTATGCATCAAGACTCTTTACTGTTCCCTTTTAGGAACTCGAGCTGCAATAAAACATTTTGAGAACGCCTCGCATTGTCCATGCTCTGAATCATGTGTGAAATCCGGGGCATAGGCAAGTCGTGATGTCATCGGCGGTGCAGTCGCATAAACCAGGAAGCTACAAAATGGCTGAGCTATGGTAGCAACATTAGCTTCTGTTTGTTCAGGTAAGCGCTTTGTGTGTGAATCTGTGCAGCCATTAGATTTAAATGCAAGCAGAATTCCGACTGTGTGTTCCTTATTGTATACACACAGCTGATGTGTTGTTTGCTTAGCTTAGGAGAATGCTTAGTCGGCTCTCGAGGGAGTCAACTGTTAGCATTTTTAGATGTGTGGCTATGCGCTCCTGGAGAGTGCTCTACAGAGTCGGTCCATGTCAGCTCTAGTAGCCACAGAAAGAATTCTGTGAATTACCCTGAAAGCGGAGATTCCCGACAGGGACAGGGCTTTCCTTCTGAACACCCAGTGGCTCCGCCTGGCTTGTTCAGGTGACGCTTGGGGAAGGGCAATCGTTGTCAGGTTCAGGAGACCACGGTGGGCACGGCCAGGCAGTGTGAAGCCCGAAATCAGAGTTCTGGAGAGAAGCCACCATAAAAGGAGCACGTCTCCTCCTGGTGGCACCTTGTTGGCCGGGCAGACCGTAGTTCATGAACCTGCTGTCCCTCCTCAAGGGACCTCCTTGTGAAATTCCTCCCAGGAGGGATCTCCACTCGCAGACAGGGGGAACCCTAGTTCACCGTTTCTAGCAGCAAGTCTCTCTACTGAGGTAGTTGAGACTATCCTCCATTCCAGAGCTCCCTCCATGAGGAGGTTGTATGCCGCTAGATAGCATCTGTTCACCACGTGGTGTGTGCACCACCAGTTAGACCCGGTTAACTGCCCGGTTGGTTCAGTTCTTGCAGGAACAGTTTGCCACAGGGTTGGCTCCGTCCACCCTGAAGGTTTACGTGTCTGTTATTGCAACTTATTGTACTAAGTTGCTGGGGAAACACCCTCTTGTAACACGTTTCCTACGTGGCACCCGGAAGCTTAGGCTTAAGGGTTATCCTCCCTTAAGAGGGTCGAGGACCTACAGGCTCTGTCTGTGGCCCTGTCTCTTCTGGAGTTTACCCCTGCCTACGGCTCCCTCGCAACCTGCCATACTGCAGGCATTCTGCCCTCCTCCTTTCCTAGTCCCAGACCAGGAGAAGCAAAAGTGACTGTGTCCAGTGCGAGCACTGGATACATATCTCCACAGGACGGGTCCGTGGAGAAAGTCGGAGCAGCTGTTTTTCTGCTATGGCCGAATAGGAAAGGTTTTCCTGCCAATAAGCAGACTCTCAGCAGATGGATAGTGGATGCCATTACCTTATCTTATAAGTCCTCTGGTCTTCCCACTCCTTTCAGAGTCAAGGCTCATTCCACCCGGAGTATGGCGGCCTCTACGGCCTGGTCCATATGCAACACTGCGGGCTGCTCCACGCCTTTGACCTTTGTCAGGTTTTACGACCTCGACATCAGACCCACTCCTGGCTCCTCTGTCCTTCACGCTGGTGGTGCTCAGACACACTAGGCAGGGACTGGTCAATATGGCGTAATTGGACACTCGTTCCCAAAGCGTTTCGACGCAGCTCAAGTTCCTGAAAGGGAACATCTCAGTCAAGTATTTAACCCTAGTTCCCTGAGGGAGACGCTGCATCAACAGGCCATACTTTCTTTCAGAAGCTAATGTCGCTACCATTGCTCAGACATTTTGTAGCTTCCTGGTTTATGCGACGTCGCCCGCCGATGACTTCACAACTTGCCTATTGGCCAGATTTCAAACGTAATTCAGAGCGTGGACAATGCGGGGCGTTCCCAAAGCATTTCAACGCAGCATCTCCTTCCCTCAGGGAACTAGGGTTACATATGTAACCTAGAGACGTTCTGGCTCCTATAGGTGGTGAACCTCCTCTAGATAACTGAACAGCTAAATCACTAGCAGTCTTCAAATGAGCACAAAATATTTACATCTTTATGAATATCTTGAATTGGTACTTTGTTATTAAAACTAAAAAGAAATCTCAGTCTGTGAGCTAGTGAACCATTAAAGACATCAATACACTTCTGGAAACTCTGAAAAATAGCATCTGGCAATTAAATTAAAGAGGGAAGTTCATATACACTAAAAAAAAATAATAATAATTTAAAATAATCTGCATGAACAAAAGTGACCAAGATCCTTTAATCAGCATCTTCAAACTTATTAGACATTATAGGTCATGGCTTAATGCTTTTATTCTCCCCTGGTAAAGCTTCAAAAATTATAGCGGTGCTAATAATTTAGCACAAAAGAAGATCTTGCACATATTTATAAATAAAGATAGAATAAAGATTTAAACAAATAGAGCTGGATGTATATAATTATTACTAGACTCAACATGATCTTGACTCATTATATTAATTTTAATGCACGCCAACTGCATTTGATCATTATAGCGATGCGTACGTTATATCTATATGCACAGCTGCCTTGTGCTGACAAAATGAGATGAGAATCTCTCTGGGAGGCCTAGAGAACAAGCTTGTAATAAGTCAATATGTAAGCATCTGCTCCCAGATGATTCACTTCGCCCTGATTGTTGGGGAGTTTAGATGATCTCCTGAGATTAATCTGCACACAGTAATATTATTTGGGTTTACTCCTACAGAGTTAAATTAACTCTGTAGGAATTTCACACTAATGATTTTACGATGCTTATTTTGTCTGCAAGTGGAACAATAGGCAATTATTGCTTTCTGTTTCATAAATGAACATTTCTTTATGATTGAAAACATGTTTTCTGAAATAAGACAGATTCGCTCTGTATTGTCCATCCTTGCTGCTGCTGTTTAGTCCCAATGTTAGTAGCTGAGTTCTATCTTAGGGCAAAAAATAATGACCTGTTGATGTTAGCCCACTATTTTCTCTGTAGTGGTTTAGGCAGATGAAATTGTTTAGGAGGAGGAAGAATATTGTTAGACATTTGCCTGCTGTATTAATTAATCATTGGCGTCGAGTTTAGGCTGCTATGAGGGAGATGTCTGTGGAAATGCGAGCTCAGCTCAGTGGGAGTCTGATTGCGGCTCATCGCTGAATGCCTTCATTTATTGGGATGATTGGGTGCTGTGCAGAGTCCTGCGTGACTTTCTGCAATAATCAGAGAATGAGTTTTTAGTAGCTATGCACACACTGTGAAACTGCCAGCGCATCTCTATGACAGAGAAAATGATGTGTCAAATGTCACACATGGCCTGACTTTAATGGTGTACGCTATATCTGAGCGAGTACTAACCACCCACATCATTCCAGAAGGTCACACTGTGTGTGGCGATGAAGAAACATAGGATGCCCCAACAGAGGCTAATGAAAAAGCTGGTGTGTGTAGACTTAATTGTTTCATGAATCACAGCCAAGAGATAATTCTATCTGAATTTTACATTTCACAAATAGGCTTTAGGAGTGTTTAGCAATGTGTATACAGTACCTTTGTGGAAGATAGATATAAGAAAAAGATCAATTCTGATCACATACAGTACATTCACTTCTTGACATTCCGAGGTCATGTGAATGGCTATAGAAGGTTGTTTGGTAGGGAATGCATCAAAAGGCAAGCTCTGTGAATTATTATTGAGCTGTTCAAAGTGAGGTGTTTATTCTCATGAAAAAGGATATTGCATTAGCTACCAGACACCCACATTACACCCACAAGATGCCAGAGGCTCCATTAGCTCCTTTAATGTGGATCTTGCGCTTTCTATTTCTTTAAGCCCCCCTGCTTTTCTCACAAATGTGTTATTGTTTCTAAATATTTACAGTGTGCCCAACCCCCTAAAGAGATCAAACTCAAACAGCGAAATCACACCAATTTTCAAACATGCGAGAGGCTATTTTCTGCCTTTGAAGCATTTTCCATGAACAGTACACACGGTCCTGTTAAGCTTGGCCCCAAAAATACACTGCCGGCAATGTGCTGGCAGCGGTAGAGCATATGCAGCTCCACTGGCCTGCTGTGCCCACCTGCAGAGCTGCCGGCATTCGCATCATTGTCTTAAATGCGAAGTTGGCATGCTCGACAGGCAGCCGCCATGCAATCCCCATCCCTTCCCATCCGCAAACACAAACCCCACACTTCGGTGTTAGTGACGAAAAAAGAACCCAGCAGCACCTCTTTCTGGCTCAGCGCTGAGGTGACTTTACTCCCACGCAAAGGTCAGAGTCTGATTCAGTCTCCTCTGTGTGGTCACTTATCTCAGCAGGCATTGAAGAAAACTGTTTGATTAGGGAGTGGAAGCTGAACACACTCTTTATCCTCTGAGTGCCCTGACACAGATATTGATACAGCTCATTCACAATGAGGACTACACAAACTGCACAGCACAGTTATTAAAGATTAAGCAATCTTAAGCAAGTGTTTGAGCTACATGTTGACTAATCATATTTACAGATAAAGTGATACTACCACATTAAAAGCATTTCAAAATCAATATTCAATAAAATTGTTTTATTTTAAATCCCATTCCACAAGACTTTTATGCTCTGTAAATATCAGCACGAATATTCAACACAGTGCTTGCAGTATCAAAGATGAAGAAGCATGACTCACTAACTCTTCAGCACTTGCAGTAATACTACTCAATCATGTCGGGTTATACATAAAAAATGCTCACACAAGAAACTAGACCCATGGCTGGTGGTAATCACATTGGAGAGAATCATAAGAAAAATAAAGCAGTACAGTCAGACAAAACGTCTCTAGGTTACGCTTGTAACCCTAGTTCCCCGAGCGAACGATACGCTGTGTCACAACGCTTTGGGAACGGCTTGCGTTGGGAACTCCTCACGTTGTCAATGCTCTGAATCATGTGTGAAATCCGGCCAATAGGCAAGTCATGACGGCATTGTCGGGCGACGTGGCATACACCAGGAAGCTACAAAATGGCTGAGTGATGGTAGCGACATTAGCTTCTGAAAAAGAGAAGGTAAGCGCTGCAGGGATGCAGAAAGTGTGGCTCGGGGGCACAGCGTCTGGTTCCCTCAGGGAACGAAGGTTACAAACGTAACCTAGAGATGTTCCCTATTTGGGATCTTCGAGCTGCGTCACAACGCTTTGGGAACAAGTGTCTAATCACGCCACAATGACCAGACCCTGCCTAGTGTTTGAGAGCTTCACAACCAGAACGTAGGACAGAGGAGCCCGGAGTGGCTCTAAGGTCAAGGTCGTAAAACCTGACAAAGGTCAGCGGGGTGGACCAGCCCGCAGTGTTGCAAATGTCCTGGAGTGGGACTCCAGCGGTCCAGGCCGTAGAGGCCGCCACACTCCGAGTGCAGTGAGCCAACAAACAGTTGCTCCGACTTCCTCCACGGACTAGTCCTGTGGAGATAAGTGTCCAGTGCAAGCAGGTTTTGGGAGGGCAGAATGACTGCAGCACAACAGGGAGCCGTAGGCACCTTAGGTACGTACCCAGGTTTTGGGTAGAGGAAAACACTATCTCCAGAACTCCTGGGAGCAGTACGATCAGGGGAAGGCATACAGGCGTAGCCTCGCCCACGTCTGCACCATGGCGTCCAGCCCCAATGAGGCTGGGTGAGAAAGAGAGAACCTGAGGGGACAGTGCAAGGTCTCCTGAGTCGCAAACAGATCCACCTGGGCTCTGTAAAATCTCTGCCATATCTGCTCCACTACCTCCAGGTGGAACCTCCATTCCCCAGGCCTCGGCTTTTGAATCGAAAGGCGTCTGCTCTCCAATTCAACCGGCCCGGGTTATAAACTGCACAGTGAAAGGAGTTTCCCCTGGGACCACAGGAGGATCCGCCATGCTAGCCTGTACAGGGGGCGAGATCAGAGACCCCCCTGGTGGTTAATATACGAGACCACCGACATGTTATCTATATGGACACAACACATGGCGATCTCTTAGGTCTAGGAGGAAGTGTTTTAGACCCAGAAACACAACCATCATCTCCAGGCAGTTTATGTGCCATGAAAGGCGTGGCCTGCTCCACCACCCTTGGGCAGAGCGGCCACTCATGACCGCTCCCCACCCAGTGAGGGACGAGTCTGTCGTTAGCATTATGCGACTACAAGGAGTTCCCAGGACAGGGCCTTGGGACAGGAAAGTTGTTTTTCTCCACACATCTAAGGCTCGAAGGACTCGCCGCGAGTCTGGTATGGTGTGGATTGCCCATTCGGGAGAACCCTTTGTCCCGGAGCCACCACTGGAGGGATCTCATATGGAGGAGGCCAAGTAGAATCACATTGGACGCTGCCACCATGAGACCCAGCAGCCTCTAGAACTGCTTAACAGTGAGTGACTGACCTTCTCTTACTCTCCTGACTGCTGTGAGGATAGCTTCGATCCAGGCGGGTGACAATCGTGCCCGCAACATGGTTGAGTCCCACACTACGCCCAGGAAGGTGATTTTCTGCCGTGGAGAAAGCACACTCTTCCCGGCATTCAGTCTCATCCCCAGCTCCTTCATGCAGGCGAGAACGACATCTCAATGCTGGACTGAAGCTCTGATCGAGCTAATATCAACCAGTCGTCGATATAGTTCAGAATGTGGATGCTCTGAAGCCGCAGCAGGGCCAGCGCCGTGTTCATACACTTTGTGAAGGTACGGGTGAGAGTGCTAGGCCAAACGGGAGGACCCGATATTGGTAAGCTTCACCCCCAAAGCAAACCTCAGGAACCTCCTGTATGCGGGAAGGATGGCTATGTGGAAGAATGCGTCTTTTAGATCTATCGTGACAAACCAGTTCTCGGACTTGATCTGAGACACGACCTCTTTGAGAGTAAGCATCTTGAACCTGAGCCTCACGAGTGAGCGGTTCAAGGAGCGCAGATCTAGGATCGGACGCAACCCGTCATTCTTCTTCGGAACAATGGAGTACTGGCTGTAGTAGCCTGACTCTCTGACCAAGGGAGGAACCACCCTGATGGCCCCTTTCCTTAGGAGTGTGCGCACTTCCTGTTCCAGGACCAGAGACTGCTTGTGTCCCACCATCTCCGCATACAGGGTGAGCCACAGAAGCCCTTCTGTAGCTACTAGGGCTGACATTGACCGACCTACGGCCGTGCCGTACCTTGGCAGCCCTGATGGTTACGTCGCAGCGTGACATAACTCCTAAATCGTCAGCCCCAGAGCTGAATCCCTCGTCCATCTCTCATAGCAGGCCAGCCTGGTATGCCTGCAACACACTCATCGTGTGGAGGCAACCCCCAGCCTGACCTGCTGCATAGCCCTATGTGTTTCCCCTTGATGTCAGAACAGCTGTCTCTAGCAGTCTTCAGATGACAAAGACGTACCTCTTCAAGAGGTACTTAAATTACCCTTATACCCTAAAACTCACATCCTGACAATTTTTTTCTCCTTTGTAGTTTTATAGACTAATGGTATTCTTAGTTTGTTTCCTAATTAACCATCATTAGAATGTATTGATTAATGGAGACTTCAAACCACTTTGGATAAGGGCTAATTCCAAATGCCATAAATGGAAATGTACATGGGAAAGTGACAAAATCTGAATAAAGCAGTGTGTTTAAATGTTACGCTGAATTATAAAAGTCAAATACAAAAACAAGACTGGATAATCTTCAGCTTTTCCTTAAGGGGGGTTGAGTATAGAGCACATTGTTCAGAAAAAGATTGACATAAGGGAAACTGAGAGAAGAGATCAAAGACTCTGGTTGATGAGGCTGAGGCAGCCTTTGTGGGTGAAGACATCTGTAGTAGGAAAGTGTCTTTTGTCTAGACAGGCAAACTGTTGCCTAAGCACACTGTCACAAGGACATCATGATTAAAATAGATTAGGTGACTAATGCTGTGGTGATCATGCAGCTAACTCATTTAGCACCCACGGCATAATAGAAATGTACAGTCTTCATGCATAATCAATACGTGAGCTTTATTTTCTGAAGGACCATAAATCGATAAACACGGTGTAAATGACCATCTTATGGTTATGCTCTAACACAGTAGTCTTGCTCTGTCAGACCCTTGTGGTCTTGCTAGCTGTTGTTTCCACAGAAGATGATGAACTATGCCTCAGTTAACTCTTACTTCTCCAGTATCCTGGCTTTGGCAAAATATTTTTTAATCATGCCAACAAAAGAAGATGAAAATTCTGCATACTGAAAACAAAGAATCACTGTTTTTTAGTGCAAAGAGAAACAAGTCCAGCATAGCAACACTTTTGGTTTGATGCCTTGCCAAAAGCTACATGCCTTATCTCAGTCAAAGTGAAGAAGTGCAAGGATCTCTCCCTGACAAGAGTGTTGAAGATAAAATTATCATATTTCACACTTGTGTCTCTCACAATCTGGAAAGCAGGGAGCAGGTGGTTTGCTCTCAGGGGAATCGATGCCTGACGCTCAACACTAGATCACGCGGCCTCATCTATCAAACTGCTCCTCGCCCGGAGATAAATGTTACAAGTGTACAATTGCAGTCGGGTTTTATGAGTCTTGCCTAAATCAACTTGTCATAATGTGTTGGCAGACTCTTAAGAAATCAAATAGGTTCACTGATGTGCACAGAGCCCAAAAAATGCTACTTGTTTGATTACATCAACAACAATGAACCGTGGAAGAGTTTTCATTGAATTGACTACTGTCATTTGAATCAAGTAAAGGTCAGGTAAACAGTCTGTCATCAGTCTTGTGGGTATACTATGATATTAAACTGTTAAGAACTACTAGCTAATTTATTTCATTATCCACTGGAATTGATGGATGTATATTTATCTGTTCATCTCCCAGATACACGTCATGTGTTCTCAGATGCAGGACTTTATCCCTTCTGGCAGCTGTCCAGAGTTTCACTAGGGTCTTAATCATCCTGGATTTATCTTTCAGTTTTCTTACAAAATCCAATTTTTAAAACATTTGTTTAATGAAAATGACACCATTGTTTTTTTCTGTCACTTTTAATCTTTGATATACTTGTCTCTTTCCTTTCATAATGTGTGATTTTTTTATTGTAATGTTGCAGTTTATTTATAACAAGCCTAGCCTGAGTCTGATCGAGATAATGGCTTTGGCGATTAGTGTGACTCAAGGCACGTTTTTATCTACAACTAAAAAGCTCCAGTGCTACATTAACACCTGCGATGCTGAATTGACTCTTACGGTATTCATTTGTGTCCAGCTGGACTTACATATACAAACAATAGAAGAGGTGTTAATTCAGCACTGGGAGAAAATTGACAGCTTGTTGAGTAAATGTAAATCCTTCCTATTTATAGATGGTCTTTGTTCAGCTGTTCATTTAATTTCTTTCTGTCTGTAGTGTGGATAAGAAAGTTTTCAGGATAGTAACACAGCCGTTTAAATGTAACTATTTGTTACATTATAATTTTTCTTCATATTTTGCATTAGAGTAAATGTGCAAATCTGGACAAAGAGTTTATAGAGGGTTTTTTTTGCAAGCCATTGTATTATGCTTTTGATTGAAAGGTAACGATAAGGAGGTGGTAGCTCAATGATTAAGTCATTGGATCGTAAATTCATGAATTCAAATGCCACAAAGCTACCACTCCTGGGTCCTTGAGCAAGGCCCTTAACCATAACTGCTCTGTTGTAAGACGCTGTGGATAAGGGCGTCTGCCAAATGCCATAAATGTAAATGCAACTATTATTTGACAAACATAAAAAGGTTACAGCAGAACCCGCTGAGGATTTTGTCAATACCACTAGTGAGACTGTAGGCTATAAGCCTCTGTCATTAGTAAAATCTGAAATATTGAGAGGTGCTTTTGTGTGTCATCAGCACAGTCCCGTAATTTGACTACGGCTTAGAAGTTTGACAGGCAGAACGGAATCTTATCTAAATAGACACAGGCAACACAAAGAGATTGCCTTGTGAGGAAATAGAATTTTTCACAGAATTTTTCACCTACTCTTCAGCTCTGCTTGACAACTGACATCCATCACTTGTGCATCAGTGCAGCGTAGACCAAAACCGCGGCAATTACTGCTCAGACCAATGCACAAAATAATTATGGAGAAATGTGTTATTCCCTGACATCATTTTACTTCATTCCCTTATTAAGCATCATCCATCACTAGAAGTCAGGTCTGGCTGCTCTTCACCCAACACCCACAAAGGTCTTGCACACACATACACACACTCACACACACACACACACACACACACACACACACACACACACACACACACACCCTAGGAACGGCAGCCAGCAGTGTTCCAGAGGAAATAGTGCAGCACAATGAATCAAAAGTGAATGTTTCAGCAACAGGCTAGTAGCAACTATGAGTGTGCAGTCTGAGAGAATTAATTAGTTGCATTTGAATGACAATGGGCCTGTGACATCTGGTCTAGTTATGTCTGTAAGTGTTAATAAGGTGTGGTTCATCAGGCACAAAGTGTGGAATTTATCTGTGACAGTAGAGACAAAAGCAGCTCATAGTCCTGCTGTCCTGATTATGTGTCTTAGGAAAGTGTGTGAGATCTGGCATAATGCTTTCCGTATGATGTATGGCAGTGTGCGCTACACAATGAGAAGGCTGTCTGGCAATTTTCATGAGGTGGTTTACACATATAGAAGACACTGCAGATGTTCACTGCCAATTAAAAACTCTTAAAACTGTACAACTTTATTTATTTACTCTCTGGCAAAATAATGTATTAGTACAAGGTATTGTTTACTTCAATGCGCCACATAACTGTAGCATAATCGATAGATCCAAGTCTAGCTCTCAGAGGAAGGGGGGACACAAAGACTGATTGTTTATTTTCAAGAGAAGATGGCCTTGGCTTGGAGGAAAAACGCTTTCAGGAAGTAACACTAATCATCAAAGTTTTCCTGACGAGCACACACACCTATTAATAATACACTTGCAGCTAAGTGCTTTAAATTTACCAGACGTCAAACTGAATTATTATCTTGCAAACCTTTGCAGTGAAGAAATGCATAATGTACATAAAGGGCTGTTTTCTAAGTTGAGTTATCCAGGACTTAGGACCCAATTGTGCACATCTGTATACAGTCCTCAAACATAACTACAGATTTAACCGTTGTTCAGACATTACATAAGAATTAAGCAAACAGAATGGAAAGATGTGTTTCAGGTACATAAGACTTAAACAAATAATTCTACATGATTACATTTTTCTGGATAAAATTGTGAATAAGACATACTAAATGTGAGCTGGAGTGTTTAGTCAGCTTATCTCTCAAATCAATCTGAAGGGGTTTTTTTCTTATAAGGGCACATCAAATGTACAAAAAAAGCTCAAATTTGCAAATTAAATGCATGATAAAATAGCCTTTGCCCTGCTTGCATATTACGATTTCATGACCACAATTTAGCATGTTGTAGCTTCATTAAATTATGCACACTCTGCACAGTAAAAAAAATGCAACACCGTGTGCTGGATCAAGTGTTAGAGTATTTCAAAGGCTTCTAAATAATGGGGGTTGATGCCAGGTCGTAAATCAAACCAAAATTTGTGCATGTTGCAATTAGATTGCTTAATGCAGCAAAATACTGGCGACACACTATAGGCTCCAATTTAATGTTTACCTCAATGTGATCTTCTTATTAATATATAATTGAATAAATTGCTTTATTTATTTATTTGTAAGTATATTTTTGGAATAGTCTTTATTCTTACTGCATTGTGTTGGTTTTGACAGCAAAGATAAATATAGTTCCTTCTTTGGCCAACCCAGGATTAATTGATAGAGAATTAATCTAAATAGAGCGTTCAATACATAATCTGTAACAATCAGATTTCTGAATGTTAATATACAGCCCAAAAAGATCAAGCTAGCCACCAGATAAAAAAACCCAGCTGTTTCTCTGTTCAAACTGATCATTAAAAATACAATAAAGGATCTTGCATTAGATATTTAATAACAGTAAAGATCTATCTAACCTCATCTTCCAGATAGGATTATTACATGTGCAAATAACAGCGCTGCAGCAGAGTCTAGGGAAACGAGCTGCTTTATATACAAATCAGTCATTTCATCCTAATGAAGCAAATATTTGCAGGAATGTAACAAGGTGGTATTTATTGCCTTCTCATGTGGTTCTTGTAAGAAATCCAACTCACTCCACTCAATTTCACACTGAAATTACATCATAGCCAGATATTATTGTGAAACTCAAGATAACTGCACAAGCAGAAATAAAAATAAAAAAAGCTAACTTATAATGAAAATTGTAAAATTAAACATGGCTCCAGAAAAGAAATTTAAAATACCAATTAAAAACTTTTCTTTGACAATATTTTCACAATTATAAGTGTCTAATTATGTGAGTAGAGTACATTTCAAAAAAATCGACTAAGGAGATGTACAATTAGTGTCATGGTGTGAAAACAAATGAACGCAAAAAATAAAAACTTTTACAGAAACGAGAGACAACGCTGATTGGTCTGTTTGTCTCAGTGAATGCTCACCAGACAGTAAAAATTCTAAGGATTTGCTATAATTTTATCTATTTTAGTTTATAGACAATTATATGAAACCTAAACACATGGGCAATTTATATACACGCAAGAATCGGTGAAGGTATAAACACTGAGTGTCTGTGGTTGTTGGATATAAATCAGTCTACAGTAACAGTAGAGCTGTAATTGTAATTAGCCGGTCTGATCTGTAGTGCAATGTGTACCTTTGATTTCTGTCTAGTTTTTTTCTTGTGTATGTTTTTATGTTCCACCATCAAAGCTGGTTATTGGGATGTTTCCCGCTGTCTCCTGTCTGAGAGCGTAATTAGTGCAAGTTGCTTTTACATACTGTTTTGCTTCTGTAGCTTTTGCACATTTTCCTGAAGACATTATGGGTAGTTGTTATGATCCTTGCAATTGTTCTCCAAGGTCTCCTTGGTCTGGAAAACATGTCATTTTCCTGTCCTTTAACAAACAAAATAGTGAAAATCACCACAAATCAAGTCAAAACCATACTAAGAGGGCAAAGAGGAGATGTGCATTCTTGATTACAATTCATGGTGATTATTGCTTGTTTTTGTGGAGCTGAAGCAGTTTGTTACAGCATTCAGGTAGTATATTCAAAGGGTGACATTGTAAAGACTGAAAAGTTGTTTCACTCAAATAGCCCTGGTGCCAGTTTTTGTCAGAAACAACAGGCTGAAAGTGACCCCAGGGTGGACTTTGGAGCAACACTGGGATATTGCAAACAAGACACAACTGCCCTGCTCTGAATATGCCAGTCTGTGCCAGTATGATGCGCCCACAGCATGGCAACAATACCAAGGTGAGGCTGCATTGGCGTGGCGCTGGTGCCAATGTGCAGGAGAAGCAGAGAAGTGAGTCAACAGCTCCCGGCTGCCTGGCAGAGGCATGCGGGGCAGTGAGGCTGAGGTCAGCCAGCATGGATGAATCTGACAGCAGGCTTTGCCAGCTTGGCATCTCAGGGGCTCTGCACTCGCTGCCAACAGTCCCCACAGAGGTATAGTGAGACTTCTCTTCTCTGGGGGTGAGAGAGAATGAATGAGTCAGGGGGAGAAGGAGAGAGAGAGAATAAGAGGAATGAAGAGGTGTAGCATGCAATAGAAAAAGTGAGAGATCGAGCGGGGGAGGACAGGAAGAGAATTGAGGCCAACTCTGTTGCCCCAGAGTTTACTACCACAGGCACCGGAATACAAGAAAAGCAAAGAACAAACAAGAGCAGAACGCTGACATTTAACTGGACTCGATCTGCCGTGTATTCAGACTGATAATGCGCTGACTCGCTATCCGAATGCTCAGCTCCATAACACCAGTACACTGGAGTACAAGCCTGAGAGAACAGAGTCGGCATGACACTTTTCAGCACGAACTTTCTCTTTATATTAACTAATTTACTAAAAATGGTCCAGATTGTTATGTTGAAATGGCATAGTCCAATTATGGTGCTGGTGTGATATAGGGAATCTGTAAGTAAAAGAATTAAAAAAGCGTATAATATTGTACCTCTGCATTCTCGGTTTCCACAAGCCTATTCAAATAACAGAATATGGAAAGTTGCCCATGCTTAAAGATGGTCATGTTTACAGATAAAGATATAGAAATTTGAAAAACAGGTAAGCTATAATAAGACCTTATTATGAAACACCTAGTCATTCATATAAACCCCTGGTATTTTTTCAATCTTAAACTTCATATCCATTTCCAATGAGTCTGAGCCTGCTGTAGTCCTAAATTCCTGTTGTTGGATGGCTGAAGTGGAATACAATGTGATTTTATTATCTGCTGCTGTAGATGTATCTGCTTCAAGGTGAGTGAGTCATGAATCCTGAAATGCTTTTCTGCTCACCACAGTTATGAAATGTGGGTATTAAAAGTTAGCATAGCTCTTCTGTCAGCTTGACAAAGCCTGCACATTGTCCTTTCCCCTGTCTTATCAGCAAGGAGTTTCCACACGCATAACTGGAGTCTGTGTGAATTTCAGAGACTGCTGTGTATGAAAATCTACAGATTTTCTGAAATACTCCGACCTGCCCATCTGGCACCAACAACAATGCCAAATTTACTGAGTTTGCATTCTAATGTTTAATTGTGAACCTCGAGCTATATTGTAATCTGTAGATTAGAATCTGTAGGCACTGTCTAATTAGAGAGCAATTTTCAATTTACCAAACAACTGCGCAGTCTGCATCATGATTTGCTCCACTGTGCACACTTTCTCCTATAGCATAGGCAAGCCATCCTAAAGTTTTACTTTGCATCTTGCATCAGTACAGTTGCAGCAGAAGTACAGTGCATTGAAAGCCCAGGGGAGAGTGAGGGAGGTACGAGACAGTGATTACCTGACAAAAAAAAACCTTTAAGGAAGTTCAGTGCGGAGCCAGAAAATCTGGAACTCAGCCAACTAAACTGTACTTTCATCCATCTAGATGGGCCACTGTACCACTCCTGTTGTCTATCTACCTTTGTGTCCTCTCTTCTCCTGCCCCCCATCAACATCCTCCCTCACTCTATCCTACTTCCTCTGCAAGCCTATTCAGCAGACCTTTTTTTGTTCAGCTGAGCTATTTTGTGTCTTGTACACTGCTTTATTAAACTCAGAGGAGTACAGGCTCTATACTCAGCTCTCTGTCAGGTTCTTCCCTGCCCTGGCACTTTCTGTAAAACATGGCGAGAGAGGCTGGGTTCGCTCCTAATTAGTTTCACAGCCAGAAATGGTGACTCTCACTTCTCCTCAAAAACTGACCTTAATAACAAAATGAGCCACCATGTGTGCTCTCTCTCTTGCCCACTTTTTTCTTTGTCTCTCACAAGAGAAAAAAGTTGCCTCAGCATTTTTTTTTTTGCGTAATTGCGATGATTAGCTTAGCTGAGGTATGGATGAGAGGAAAAGAAAAATGTTGCAAGATCCTTTGGAAAATTCTATACACTTAGTGTCTTAAAGTTGGCATAGAGCCACGATGTTCAGAAGTTCCTGAATCATCATTCTTTAGACCATCACATGCGAACGCAAAATCAGCCTTTCAGAGAACTTAGTACTCCTCGAAAGGAGAAAAATGGAAGTCAGCCACATGTTCTTCTACACTAGTGATAATGAGAGCTTAATGATGCAGTGGAAAGAAAAAATTGGCCACCAGTTATAGGCAAACGATAAAGGTTTAGTTTGATGTTAAGTTTCAACATTGCTTTTGCTGTATTATGATAATAGTCTTACCTGGTGTCTGGTTTTGCACTCCATTTGTTAAAAGTGCATGTCATTTGTAACCTGTTCTCTATAATCAGTCTCCCAATCGAAAGTATCCTATAGGCAGAGATTTTCAGTGCAGAGACAACTGTAAATTTGCATCTCAAACATTATGTACAGTACTAAATACTATATCAGATTATAACACCACCCTGCCATTATTATTTTGACCTTTCTAATTAGTATGTTAATGTGCAGACTGAGACACAGTCTGCGATCAGGCATATAGGTAATGTTAGGCTTTGTTACTCTACAATAAATAGGTACGTGAATCACTTATTTCTAATACAGAGACTTAAAAAAAAAAAGCAACTACATATACATATGCACATTCATCTGTTTAATGCATCGCTTTGGCAGAAGGCAGAGGGAATAAATAGGTTGTTGCTTTATATGTGTTAAACAATGAACAGCAGGCTTGAAAGAAAGGTACATTAAAGAAAATATAAAGAAAAATGCAAAAGCAAATAATATACTCAGTAACAAAGATCAAACTGTTTTGAAGCAAACACACAAAATAGATAATGGAGCTGTGTATCAACATGATGAAGAGGGTATGTTTTTACTATCTACCATATAGCCAGGCATAAATGAAATATTGGATGCCTACTTAACACCTCTCTAACACCCCATCCCCTTCCCCTTTCCCTTGTTGTTCTTAATTGTAATCCATTTCAGTTTCAGTCTCTTTCTAACCTCTATTCTGTTTTCTGTCTGTCAAAACTTCCTTTTATGTGGCAGCACAGAAGACATGATGCTTTTATAAGCAGTTAATTTGTAATTATTTTTTAAGAAAAAAGAAAAAAGTTAAAAATTATATATATATATATATATATATATATATATATATATATATATATATATATATATATATATATATAGTAATGATTATTATTATTATTATTATTATTATTACTAATTCCAGTCACTTTAGAACTTTTTCCACATGAATTAAATATTACCACTCATTTTTCAGGTGATGTTTTTATTATATTGCTGAATCAATCTATTTTGGTTCTTGTAATTCATTAAACCTGTCTCATGAAATGCAGCTTCTGCAAGTGGTCTTTCTGATGTTTGGATGATATATATATTTTTATGTTGGTGTATTGGTAATTATTAATCTTTCCCTTGAAAAGCTGTCCCAGCTGAAAGCAGGTTGAAAATGGCAGTGTGTGCATTAATTTTTTGTGTCACATACCGAGCCTGGCACAGCAGACGGCAGTTTGCCCGGTGTTCGGCTGCCCAGATCTGTGCCCTGGCTCTGCTCAGTGCTCACTGACATTTTAGTTAGGGACTATAGAGGACAGAAATCCTCCATTCTGTTTATACTTGTCTGAAATTGTCCTATTAGATTTTCTTCTATATTTCTCTCTATAGCCTGGTCAGCAAAGTTTCTCATCTTTGTTGTCTTTTTTCAATCTATAAGGTTGTTCCACAAGTGGCCCCAGGCTTCCACATATGCTGCCTTCTCTTCAGCTGTTGTAACAAATTAATGCACTTGTCACCAAAGATTAATCCGTCAAACTACTGTTTCTTCCACAGCAGGAGTGTGAGGTGCAGCAAGGAGAGAAAATGCAGAAATCCTGACTCTTTTGGCAATCAATAGCGTGCGTGAGCTCTGAAGCAAACAACGGCAATAAGCTTGTGAGTAAATACTCATGCCAGGATAGAGACATGTAGGCTTCTAAAAGACCGGAACTGCTATTAGTATAAATGCATTGTGCAAGACTTTTCATGCACTCTACATCGAGTAGAAGCCTGTGTGTGTTTGTGTGTTGTCTGTAAAGTTTGTGTTGTTTTATTTCAGGCTGCCACAACACTGTTCTGTAATTTTTTTCTTGTATAATTAAAATGTCTTTGATTAGCTTTTAGTCAGTATAAAATTATAAATGTTTTGAAAAATGTTTTTCTTTGAATTGGTTAAGCGTTCTGAGCTGTTCTTTGAGGCGCAACCTATGTGTAGAGTTCAACATAGACTTTAAAGGTTCTCCTTTTTGACTATGGGAATTAAGTTATACCTGTCACATTTTAAAGAATCCCTGTGTTATTTTAGTGTGATGTATTTTCAATCTCTCAAGAATGTCTTAATAAACAATATCTTCCAAGCTGACACCATTTACTGTGGCATACATTATGTTACTTCTTTACTCTGTATTCTATGATTGTTACTAATCAGTAAAAAATAAAATAATCTCTGTATTATCTGAGCTTGGCCTTGTTTGTGTAATTGCTTCCATCAAGACATCTTCACTGTTATTGATGCTAAGACCTGCTCCCAGGCACAAGAGCTAAACACTCAGGCTCACCACACACACAACCCCGTAAGCTACTGTGACATTGGTCCAAATCTCTCTTTGAAAAACCCTGACCAATATCACATGATTCAATTTCACACTCATGTGGACTGCTGACGTCCATAATTGCCATGCTGAGGATAAGCCATGCGTTTGCACTTGAACAGAGTGTTAACCTGCACTCGCTCTTTTTCTCACACACGCAAACACACACACACACACACACACACACACACACACACACACACACACACACACACACACACACAGGCACACACACTGTGTCATTCTATAGATTTATAAGAGTGTGAACAAGGATTTAAGAGGCAAAAATAGAATTTTAAAGATACTCTTGACTTGTGAAACTGATTATGAAAACTGTGTGTGTGTGTGTGTGTGTGTGTGTGTGTGTGTGTGTGTGTGTGTGTGTGTGTGTGTGTGTGTGTGTGTGTAGAAGGTTGGAATAACAGGCTTTATCCACAAGTGTATACTTTTACTTGCTTCTTCTAAGTGAGTGTAATTAACACTGCCCTATAAATGCCTTAAGTCTAATATTGTTTGCCTGTACATTATCAAGGGAAAGAGCCTATAACCTTCACTTGATGATCTTTAAACTATACCATTTATTTTATTTTTAAAAAAGTGTTAGTTTTGTTTTAACTTGTGTTCATGCATTCAGTCTTACTAACTTAATTCTACTGTATTTTACCATCGCTGATTTTCCTGGAGAACTGGGCCATTTCTGGCACATCAATCATCACACTCATCTGGTTCAAAGATGAAAGGATCTCTGAAAGCTTAAGTGACCTCTGATTGATTTTTTTTATATCATAGGTATGTCACTCATTGTGTTTCTGTGCTTTTCAGACCCATAATGTCTGTCTTTATCTGTGAAGGGGAGGCACCACAGTAAAAACCTCACATCAACATATATGTGGACCTTCTCTTAAAAGTTGAAAGCACAGAATTGTACAGAGTGGTTTTGTATGATGTAGTTTTTTCACTGTGACTAAGGGGTTTAGCTTAAACATGACAATACCCCAGTGCCCCGTCCATAAAATTGTGGATTTTTATGAAGACAGGAAGACATATTCGTCATCATTGTTTCAACTTTCATTAGTGTTCTTTTTGGCAATCCTAAAAATCCTTCCTGAAAAGTTAAGCTTATAATAACTTAAAAGAGGGATTTGTTCTGCAATGGGATGTTCAAAAGACACAAATGATTGTGATGGTCAGGGCTCCAAAAACTTTTGGCTATGTAGTGTATATACATTTATATACAGAAAAAATATTCACTCTCAGCTATAACGTACCAGCATCAACGTTGACCTTTCAGAGACACAATTTTAGAATACGGCAATTGCTTCTTAAAAAGGCCAAGATGTCCAAAAATATGCTGTGCAGTTGGCTTATAGATTCACTTTAACAGTACATTCACTTATTCTTAATTTTCCCATCATTTAAGAAATAATGAACAAAAAAACAGTTGTAAAAGAAAAGGCGCCTTTTTTGTAATAAGAAAGCTATAATTGTAGTTAGAGAGTCACAGCAACACACAGGACAGGTTGCATTGTTGCCAAACAAGATCTAATCAGGTCAGCTTTAAAAAGCCCTGAATTGAAAACTGAGGTCATGCTTAAAAAGGCCACATGTATTCAGTTCCCTGTGCATTTCTAGCCTCGGGAAGCTATGCACAGGGCTTTGGCACATGCACCTGAACAGCCAGCTAAGCATTCAGTCTAGTGTGTCCCATTTGTAGACAAGGCTTCAGAAAACTTAGGAAATAACATTGCAAAAAAAGCTTGAACAATCTGGTCTGTTTCTGATCTTTAACACTATAGAATAAGTACTTGTGATATGCTCTGGATCTTAGCTTTTGGCAAAGTGTGCTCTTCAGCTAAGTGATTTAATAAGCTGTTTTTGCAGTAAAGATTACAAAATAATGCTCATATAGGGTCATTTTGGTCATTTTGAAGCTAAAATTTATTTTGTGTCAAAGGCTTTAAGGTGTATTTCATATCACCGCAATTATTTTGAATCAGTTATAAATTCTTTATATGTATATCATCTCTGAGTGCTTCAAAATAATCAACCTAAAACAATCCTGATGCAGGTCAAATAAGGAGATGAAATTATAAAACTGACATGACTTAAATTTATGCTGAACTATTGTGAAGCAGTAGATATGATAACACAGTAGAAGCATTGACCATTGGGGCATTGCAAGATGAGCCTAATACAGTTTTATATAAACTGGCACTATGATTTGCTCCACTACTATTGCACTACAGCATCAGCACTCCCGGATTTCTGTCAGACTAATCATTAATGTGTGTGTGTGTGTGTGTGTGTGTGTGTGTGTGTGTGTGTGTGTGTGTGTGTGTGTGTGTGTGTGTGGCTGTGTTATTGATTGCATAGTTTTCTGTATGCAAATTAACCTAAAACTAAAGTCATATATGTTAAGTTCTTTGTTTTATTATTACAATAAAAAATATGACATATTCTCATGCATTTGTTCCCACCTCGATGTATTTTACAAAATAACTTTCTCCTAATTTTTTTATAATAATATTCCTCAGTTTCTTTACTGAAATGCAGCCCACTATGCACCATATTACCAATATACACCAAATGCTTTGAGCATATGTACTCTTCTGCACAGCAACCAAAAATATGACAATTCCCAAGATGGCAATTCATAATTCAGCATTATATTCTAATATTAAGGAAAGCCATTTGACAAGTTGTCATATGAGTTTATACATTCAGTCAAGCAGGATGTGGATTGCTGCTTTCTGAAGGATTGTTTGTGTCGCATTCAACAGTGAAGCAGAAAATGCCTGCTTTTCAGCACTGATTCATCTGTTTAAGGGCTAAATATTATTGCAGAGTTTTTATGAGAGCGCTCCTCATCTTTAGCCTGCTCTGCTGATTCCGGATGGCAGGGCGAGAATGAGTGGTTTTGTTTTTCATGGATTAGGCTGTCAGGCCTGATAAAGGAAGATATGCGTCCAGCACAGCCTTATGGGAGCGAGACCTCAAATGTGCTTTTGATGAAGACGAATCAAGAAAAGGGCTCAGAAACTTTCATTTAACAGTCTGTGCATGCTGTAAAGTCAAATTCCTTTCACAAAAAAATGCAGCCCAGGGGCATTGCAGCGAATATGAGATGATTATTCAGCAATGACCTCGATGTGCGCTAGGAATAAGGAACACATATCATGCATATATGAACTGAAAATTTATGTTAAATATACAAGTATACTGTATAACACAGCTTGTTGGATTCATTTTGTAGCACAGCTTTAGTCTTTATTGAAGGACTCAGAAGCTAATACTTTAAAATCAGTACAAAATATGACCCTAGGCGCTGATGATGAAGTGTGTGTTGCATTATTACCTGGAGGTTTTTTCCTGGTCTATAAGACACCTGAAATAATTTAAACAACATTATAAATTGAGGTGCATTCTGTAGGCAATGAACTGATAGACTTGTTCTAGTTTGCTTTATTAGTTATGAGTGCTACATTATTTATTTGAACAGGTACCTGCCTGGTAGAAAGATGCTGTGCAGTCCATAGCAGTAAACTATGTTTCGTATCCTGGCAGCCTGCTTTTAGACAAAAAAAAGCCAACGTACAGTGGGCCAGATGGCAACACATGTTTGCACAACACTGAGATTATCCCACTTGGTCATAGTGGCCATGGCCACATGCAGATTGCCAACTGCTAATAAACCAGATGCCTGGTACAATATCATAATGAAGTTGAGTGGATCTTCTCCAGCACTTGATATGGTTCATTGTTCATTGCTAAAGATTGTCTAAAATATATGCTCTTATGCTCACATCAAGCTTTTTAAAAGAAATAATAATTAATGAACACCTCACAATTCCTGGCACTTATACAGAGTTACATTTTGTATAATTTTTTATTCATTTCCAGAAGTCATTCTTGTTATCACGGTCAAATGAATTTAAAATCCTAGATACCATCTCTCAATCTTTTCCACACCTGCTCATTTTTCTCATTTTAGCTTTAATTAATCTCTCCATCTCACAGCCTCTCTGCAGTCTATTCCCTCATTCGCGTGCTCTTGCTCTTGCTGAGTTGAGGCTGACAGATCTGAGTGTGTGGTTGTTAGACGATGCCCTTTTCTGAGCAGCAGGGTTTTGGCCCATCTGTCTGGCCCTGCTCACTTCTGAGACAGAGGTGAACTCCAGATGCAACTGTTTTGACTGCACAGCCCTCCAAAGCAGCAGTGCAGACAAAAGCCTTGACATTGGTGCTATTTTTGATGTTACTATTTGTTCAGTGTTCTGTCTGGGACTGTTCAAGGATGAACTCTTTCTCTCTGAAAGTCTTCAAATAAAAGGAACAACAAAACAGCATCGGCACTGGAGAGATTTTGTGTTTCCAGATGCTCATTATGAAGCATTTTTTAAAATGCAGAAAAGCGAAGCTATTTATATTTGCATGCTTGTTTTACCTGTATTATTGGTCACAAGGTAATGATTCATTATTTTATAACAACAGCTTCGATATTAATTCCTGGTGCAAGGTTTATATTAATGCTTTTGTAACAGTCTATAGTATTTACACACACAGTGAGGTGTACAGTGAACACTCCACATAAAACCATGAACAAATTTGTGATATGGAGCAGTTTTCTGTGAGCCGCCTTGTCTTTATTCTTAAAAGAAGTGTCCAGTGTCAGTCGTACTGCTGTTCCATGAATCTTCTGACACTGAAAGTCTAGACTTCGAGCTAATGAGAAGATGTGACTGATCATCCTTGAATTAAGTGTAAAAAGCAGGATATAAAACACTTTGCAGTGTGCTCTAATGGAGAAAATAATTAACCCCAGGGTAGTGTACCAACCAAATTAGGAGCTGATCATTTTCCTAAACTGTATTCCTTTATTTCTTTCCTTGTAGAAGATATGCTACTGTTTTAAATATGTTGCCATGTATCATTTGCTATCTCAGTACAGCTTTTGTAAAAAAAATAGATAAATAAATAAAAAACATTCTATAAGTTGTATCTCTATTTGTGTATGTATGTGTGTGGAGGGGTGTGGGTGTGTGTGTGTGTGTGTGTGTGTGTGTGTGTGGGGGGGATGCACTGAGAAAGTCATTGAGATGATGAAAGATTCCCTTTCTGCCACCCTGATCCAGGCATAACGCTAAGCACAGTTTTGTCCAGAAAAGCAGGCCGAATCTCTTCTTTACCTGCTTGAGTACAGTACACATGGGATGGCACACACCCTATGTTAAAAAAGCTGATTAAAAGATAAAGATTCGAAAAAAAGACATCCAGATTTAAAAACCAGGTTTTAAGGTGCCAACTGGCTCTTCTTCATCCAGCATCTTCCATATGTGAATGTGTTCCCTTTTTCAGAAAGTGCTTGTAGTTCACATAACAACAATGAACTCTCTTTGTAATCTTGCCATCCGAAGACAAGACAGCTCCAAATTACTGCAGCACACACAGCCTGATGGCATATGTTCACTGACAGCCTCTCAAATGTTTAAAGTCCAGCAAGATCTCAAAGAGTAACACTTCCCTCCCTGCATACTCACACACTGCGTTGTCATATCAAAAATAAATCCACTTCAGCAGTAGCTTGCACTAATGGCTCTGTTCACTTGCTCTTTCCTCACTGACAGTTATTAATTGTACGTGTCCTATAAAGTTTAACTTGAACTTCACCTGCTCTTTTCAGAACGTCTTTAAATTCCATATATACTGACAAAAAGTACATTAACAGCAAATTCCTTTTTTTCATAAACCGTGTCCTTTTATGTACATTACGCACACATTAAGCAAACAGCCTCCTCATCTCCTCACTCCTTCCATTTTCATATCACTTGTCTCTTTGCTCTTCCCATTTTCTTGACTTTTTTCCCCCTTTCTCATTTTGCTGCCTACATTTTGCCACGATACCAGAAAGCACTGGCCACAGTTCCCTACCAATAATCAGTATTTGTAATTCCTGTAAAGAGCTTAGAGCCTGTGAGACAGGTTTTTTAATAATGTGTTGAATTTCCCTGGCGGAGAACCAGGTTTGTTAGTTTATTTTCATCCGTCCTGACAGTCATTTCAGATTAAAGAGCATAAATCTCTGCTTACAAGACTCACAGTGATTGTTTTTTTTTTAACTGGCAAAACTGTTATATTTATAAACCAGATCAGCCTGTGTACGGAGTGTGTAATGCTAGTTTGTCCCATGAGTGAAAAAACAATCAGTAGGTTCACAGCACCTTCCTAGGTTACATGAATCAGCATTAGTTTGACTAAAAACCATTGCTTAGAGCTGGTTGAGAGAAAAAAGAGAGTGAGTTAATGAGATTACAGGCAAGGCTGAATATAACAGAGATATTTGTGGGTGACAAAGTAAATAAGAAATAATAATGCAAATGTGATTGAAACAAGATGCTGTCAGAAACAAAGACTGAGACAGACTGGCAACACTAGAAGCAATAAACATCGGGTTGCATTTCATGATTTCTTTTCTCATGCAGCTTTATTCCAAACTGCATCTCAAGCTCTCGCTGCTCACTAGTGTGTACTCAAACCCAACCATAACATAGTGAAAATTGAGTTACCATAGATTTGCGCAGAACCTGCAGCCGACACCGAATCAGGAAAGTAACAGGAACCTTTCATATTTATTTCATTTTTGTCCCAGCTATAAAGGAGCACTATCTAAAAGCTCCGAGGATCTCAGAGGACAACTCTGAATCGCGTGGCGTCTCATTTCGGCTGCATCTTAACACAAGGGTCGTCATTTTAACACAAGCCTCGTCTGCACACAGACAAGTTTTCTGCTTCTTATGTTTTCCTCTTCGCCTCATCTTGCACACTTCTTTCCTTCACTCTTTCTCTCTGTGTGTGTAACTTCTCTCTGTGTTTCTGTCAGACTTGCAGAGAGGCAGAGAGAGTCTGATGCTGGCACTCCTCTCTGCTTGATCACGCTCTTCATGCCAACAGGCCCACAGCGTGCTGGGGGCTCACTGTCAGCAGACAAACAGCTCAAGCACTAGACACACTCTTTCAGCGTTGCACAGAAGGCAAAAACCGAGCCGGGGAGACTGTTGCATAGTGTACTTGTCACTATGAGGATGTTTTATTAGTGTAAAGAGATTACATTTTAATTTGTGTGCATAGAAGTGCGTGACATTTGGCTAAGGAATTATGTTGATGGTTGATTTAAAATAATTGCAGCTCAGCGTGACAATGATTTCTGAAAAAGAAAAAAAAATTATTTGAACTTGAGAATGGGATTTCTGTCAGTTTGTTTGCACCAAAGAGGTATTCATTGTTTTAAAAAATGATAGCTGATTTTAGGGTAATTATTATAACTTTAACGTTGAGGCATCTTCTCTCACTTTTTAGTTTGATCAAAATTACTAGCCTGTTTACTGCACCAAAAGTCGTTTCACCCTTACAGTATTTCCTGCATCTTAATTTTGCTGTCTGCCTGCTGTCTTCTCAGATGGCACTTTTAATAAAAGACGACTCCACCTGACTCAGCAGCAATATTATATGTGTGAGTGTGTGTGTAATTGTGGATGTATAGACCAGCAGGACAGTATTCTCTAAACTGCAGTGCTTTGTGGAACAAAAAAGAGCCTATAGACAAAGCTGATTAAAGGCTGGTACTAAAGAGTGACAGCAGTGATGCCCAATCTTATATCTATCATCTGTACAATACATTAAATAGGCCATGTCCTTCTGTCTAGGAATGGGCTCTCCTTACATAATGTTTAAATGATGTCATGTGCTCTTAACTACAAGCTGGTGTTCAAATTTATGGCTTTGTACATGGTAGTTGTAATTGATGGCCTTTTTTTTTTTTTTTGCAGGTGCTGTTCCACATCCTGCTGAAATCTGAAGGGGGCTCACAACAGACCGCAATCTCCGATAATACTGTAGCTGAAGTTGTATCGGACATACAGAATATAGGAAACAATGAAGAATCATTTCAATTCAATTAAAATAACATGTCCAAAGTAAACTTCTGATTTCTACTGCTTTTATTTAACATGTCTAAAATCAGTGTAATGACAGTCAAAACAACAACATTGTTTTGATTCACCAGTGGGGTCACTTTGAGAATCTGTTTGGCTTCTGTACCTGAAGGTAAACTGTGAATGATGGTAAGCCTTTTTATCAACTCATTCATTTCCTTAAAATATGTTGTATATCTACACCAAATACCTGCTGTTAAATTAGTCCACTTCAGGTGACTGTTTTAAGATTAAATGTCATTCAAACATTTAATTAAAATATGGAAAGGATATGTTTCTATATTACCTGGGGAAATGTGTCTATATTAATGTGCAATCTTGGCCAAATTCAGTATATTAGCAAATCAGAATATGAAACATCTCACTGCAAAGTCACACTGTTTGCTCATTAAACACAATCTATTTCAGTGTGTGCAGCTCTCCACTGAAATCCCTGACACACTTCCTGTAGAACTCCAGGGAAGTATGGCTTCTATTAGCTCTTATGGCAGATCCGAGGATCCAGGTATATGGCAGATCCAAAGAATAAAGTTATTTGGGCTACAGGCTTTTTATATGTTATTTCGGGCCACAGGACTTAACTGGGAGTCAATGAACGAATAGGCAGGAGGGTTTGCATAGAAAAAAAGTTCAGTGTTTATTGAACAGCACACTCTTGGCTTGTCCTGTCTGGACACTCAGCTTCTTCTGATTGTAATTCTGTGATCTGTCAAAAAGGCTGAACTTTGAAACCGTCTGCCAATCACTAAAACATTAATGAACGTGAACATATCATCCCCAGTCGGACTTGCTGCGTGCTCCGAGCTGCAGCAGTCATCCATCAACATCACTTAAATCCATGACAGTTTCACACAACTAGTATAACTTGTATAAATTTATTATTGCATCTGTTTGATACTTTGTTTAGTTTGATGTTAGTGTTTGATTTGTTTTTGTTTGTTTTGTTGTTGTCAGTTGAGTTGTCAGTGAGTTCCATTTTATTCGCTTGATTATGGGAAAAAATACAGATGCTCTGACTTTTGAGAAGAGACTGACAATTAAACAAGAGGCCAGACCAACAGATGAAACAAAGCACACACGGATAGAAGCCCAGGTGTGTGTTACTAAAATATAAATATATGTGTGTGTGTGTGTGTGTGTGTGTGTGTGTGTGTGTGTGTGTGTGTGTATATATATATATATATGTATGTATAACACACACCTGGGCTTTCACTATTTAAAAAAAAAACCACCAGCTGCCACAGTGTCTACAGTGTAAAAGTTCTAAGAAGAAAGTCCAGGTATAGTCCTGAAGAGTTGCTGCTGTGCTATTCTTTCTGTCCCCACACACCTGATTTAAGATGTTTGTAGGGAACAGTTAGAAACACACCAGAGTTTGGATGGCAAAAAAAATATAGGAATTGTAAACTAATTAGCTGGCATCAGTGGCTTGTAGTAAATTGGCTGTCATTCGCTCTATGATCTGAAAATAAAATGGGAATGTGAGTCCCCTCTAGATAATCAGCATTTGCAGCACCAGAGAAAGTAAGCATTGAATATTTCTAGTGTATGATAATCTCTATAAATGTACACTGAAATAACCACCCAATGATGCTCATGGTTTGTTTGGCCTTGGCGCGGTGGCAAAATAAAAAAAAAGGATCATTCAGGGTTGTTTAAGTACTCATTTATACATCGACAATATCATGTGACTGAATGAACTGTAAGTGAACACTTCACAATGAAAATCTCTATATAAGTTTTCGAGAGCCTATTAAACATACTGAAAATGACTTAACTGTACAAACTGAGTATATTGAAAAGAGCTCTAAGAACAGCAATAAAAGCTCTTCACCAGGCGTTTGATTGTGTCAGTTCGGAATGCTAATGAGTGTGAGGGCAGTGTAATCATATCTATGAATATTACTGTAGTTCTTCTTCTACTTTTTTTTATATATATATTTATTGTTTTTCGGCACTAAAGAGTGTTTGTTTTTAATAAAATTCTCACCCAGAGTATACACTGTTTACATTCAGATTTGCCATTCTGGAAATCATTACATAAAATCACACTTGAAATTGAAGCAACAGTTTAAGCAGCCCATCTTCAGTGCTGCAAAGAAACTTGTTTGGTCAGCGTTGCAATTAAATGCATTTCCACCCATTAATGAGAAATATGACCAGGCTCTATGCAAAAATTAATGTGTACAATATAGCCTAGTGTGGCTGAACAAAGAAAGTGGGAGGAGGGTAAGGGAGGGCTTGTTCATGCTCATTTTATCAAAACACACACCCACCCACACATACACATACACACAAACACAAACACGCTCACAAATACGCACAATACATTTTCCATAAAAAAAGCACAGAAGACTAACATGCGAGTTTCTTTCTCTCTTTCTCTCTCTCTCTCTCTGCATAATTTATTCATAATTAGATATTCACGTAATATCCAGGGGACACGTCTTATTTATCACAGAAGGCCCTATGGTCCCCTGTCTCGGCCTCCCTAAACAATGGTGTACAATGGTGTAGTCATATTCAAGATTGTTTGATGCACACATGGTGGTGGTGGCGGCGGTGTTGTTAGGGGGAGGTCGGGAGGAAGGTGTACTGTAGCAACCACAGCCACATAGGATGAAAAAATATATATTGATTACCTATAGGAGTGCAGCTTCTCTTTTTCTCTTTCTTCTTTTTTCATCCACCATCCTTTTTTTTGCCTTCTCCCTTCCTGTAGTTGACCTTGTAAAACCTAGTTATTAGAAACAATATGTCTGGATAGAAACAATATGTCTGGATTCTTGCAGCTTATGTATAGGTATAAAGGAGTGGGATGGAAGCAATGAGGATAAAGCATTGTTGCATTGCATTGGCGTTATGGGCTTTGGCATGTAGAAGAGAGATGTGGGATGTGGTGCCTCTCAACACCGCCACCTGCTGCACAACACCAAACACTGGAAGGTGACTGACAAACTAGTCAATTGACTGGAGTCAACAGGAAACAAGATGTGCTTAGGTATGGCACTAAAGAAATACATTTTTCTTCAACTTGTGGCCAAAACTGATATCATGATAGATATGAGATATAAATATAATGACATCTAACCATCATACTAAGGTCCATGAAGACATAGTTTGCCAGTATTGGCACAGAAGAACTCACATGGCCTGCACAGAACCCTGACCGCAACCCCGCTTAACACCTTTGGAATAAACTAAAACACCAACATCAAAAAAGCAAATATAGGTTTAATTAGGCAAAACTATAAACTGCTATGTACTGTAAATTCTCACAGTGCATGTGTATGTCATAGTGTGATATATCTTCTAACTCACAGGCACAATATTTATTAATCTATTCATCTTCAGTAGCAGCTTTATCCTGGTCAGGGTTGCTGTGGACCTGGGAGAACCGTACATAAGGCAAAATAATTTACTCCAGATTAACTGTCATTCCAAAAACAATTTAGTGTAGCCAACCCACATGGTGTTGGTTAGTGGGAGAAAACTTTAGAAACTAGAGGAAGCCTACCTTTATACAAGGAGAACATGCAAAACTCAGAGCTCTGAGGTGGCAATGCTACCTGCCACACCACCGTGTAGTAATTTTTATTGAGACAAACAATAAAGAAAAATTTAAAAGGGTCCTTGGTGGTCTAGCGGTTAGGATGCGGCGCGCTCACTGTTGCGGCCCAGGTTCAATCCCCGGTCAGGGAACCCACCCCAGCCACTCTTAGTGCCGGACCCAAGCCCGGATAAATGGGGAGGGTTGCGTTAGGAAGGGCATCCAGCGTAAAAACATGTGCCAAATCAAACATGCGGAGGATCCGCTGTGGCGACCCCTAACGGTAAAAAGCTGAAAGAAAGTAATAAAGAAAATTTAAATAAAGCCCTTATAAGAGAACAGATAGACTAAAAATAAAAACAATTCATACAAACATTTTTCATGGATGACAAATCATGGAAGCAAAATATATACTATATGTAATGTGAAAAATATCTACAGATACGTCTAAAACACCAAACCACACAAATCATTCACACATTCCTTTGTCGTAAACACTCTCCACTGCTCTAGGGGGAAAAAACTTATTAAAAAAAAGAACACAATCATTTTCATATTAAGTGTTTTCAGCTCTATAGATACACTTTATAAGGAAACAGCTTAACACGGCTTAATGTGATAAAACAGTGACCTAGAAAACACCAAATTTTATATATTGTTATCCCACCCACTAGTACTCTCTTCTAACACTTTCTCTGTATCTGCTAATTGGTAGGGGGTCTATGTAATGATTTGAACAGTTCTGTCTTTTTCCGTTCTCAGCTGCACACCTCTACAGTAGCCTGAGTGATGTAGGCTTATATCTTCATCCCACGCCTATAGTTTGTGTGCGTGTGTGTATATGTGTATGTGTGTGCCTCCCTGCAGTTTCTGCAGCATCACCATCAGCATGCAAGGGCTTTTCCGCTGAACAGAGCATTTCTGGCTGCCGTTGTAAGACAATATGTAGTTATGGCTAGGACATATGCATTATAGATTACCTTCTTACAAAGAACAAGAATAGAAATGTGTATGCCTATTTGTACAGGCTGTGCAAAAATTGTACGCTTAAAGTGTTACAAGATAATAAATAAAAAAAACATAGTGCTTATTGCTAATTACTGATGATTAGTGTGATGAACTTGCCTTGCATGCAGTATTACCGACATCCACCATGGCCCTGACTAGGATAAAGCACTTACTTAAGATAAACAATTGAATAATTATTGCTTATGATTTCAGAGCACTACATTAGGGTACCAGCTTTCTAGAGTAATAATCTTGATTTGCAGCTCTGGGTTTTTGAGAAACGTTGTTGAACATATGCGCAATTAGCATGCTCAAAAGTTAATTTGTTAAAATATTTGTTTGTTTGTAATTGCCTTAGACAAGTTTTATAGTATAGTTTTATAAGTTAATAAAGCCCCACCGGATGGATGAACGGATGGACAGACAGACAGACAGACAGACAGACAGACAGACAGACAGACAGACAGACAGACAGACAGACGGAAAGGAATTCACAATAGATAAACAGATCATCTCCAGCTATGAAATAGTGTACAGTGTTTATTCCCACCTAATGATCCACTGCAACCCTGACCAGTATAAAACTGGTACAGAAGATGAATGAATGAATATATATACAGTACTTGCAGTTCGTTCAACATGTAATCTGTCATTACACCATGTGGCTTGTGGACAACTAATGAAACACACACATGTACTTATTAAACAACTAATTTTATTAGTTATGATAACCTACACTCTGATGGAAAGGCTCAATAGATTTTAGAGCATGGCTCTGGGGATTTGCATTAGTGAAATTAGGCAGTGATGTCTGGTTAGGAAGCTAGGCAGCAGTTGGTGTTCTGGCCCCAAAGGTTTTCTTTTCGTCTTTTGAAAGAAATCCTTCACACCTTACACAACTATGTAAGATTAAAAACCCAGATATTTATTTAATTTAAAAGGCATGACATGTAAACAAGTGCCTATTCATGTACCCTAAGCCATAGAGTCATTTGTTTCAAACATACTGTATATTTATTCAAGCTTAGAGCCAGCAATCTCTAAACAAAGCCAAGGGGCTTATGCCTGTGCCAAAACAGATAAAACTCTTGTCACCCACAGTGCACAGGGTCTTTGTTCTTGGCTAAAAGAGCCTTCATTTTATTGCCTCAGAGGTTGTTTCAATCATTATCAACTTAATTATACTCATGCTGGGCATTAGCGGTCAAGTACGTCTTTAGCAAGATAACACATCAATAGTAACTAAATTATAAGGTTTTGATAAAAAGAAAATATTTAATACAACTCCAACACGTTGACTCTAAAGTAGTGATGAGAGAAAGTGTGACTTGTGTTTTACAGGGTATTAGAACAATGAAATCCTTGTGGCCAAAACACACTGTGTGACTAAAAACACTTGATAAAGGCATCCACCAGGAGCTGTAAATATTTACAGAGATTCAATGGGCCTTATTTATCATCTTAGTCCCACTCTGAGTACAGATCACAGTTAAAAAAAAAAACCACAAGAGATATAATTTTCTAAAGCCAGATATAATTTGGCTTGAATATTTCCTCTCATGTTAAAAAACATTCTAAATTGTCATGTACATATTCTTGTTGCCAGGAAAACTGTCAATATTAGTTAAAATAGCAGGTAATGCTAGAATACAAGCTCTAGAGTCCTCTGTTCATCATAATAAAGAATTTTCTAGATTTGTCAGGTCGTTAATGATGTCTTCTGGATTCCTTAGCTATTCATGGTTTGAGAACTCAAGTAAGATCAGCTGATCATGTCAAAGAGTTATACAATCCTCAGCTGATCATGGTGGAGAATTGTTAAATCCTCAGCTGATCAAGGATTGAGAATTCTAGAGTTTTAAGATCATTAGGGTGGAGAGTTGGTATTCTTAGCCTAATGAACCTGTATTAAAAATGTATTTATTTGTAGAGACTTCTCTAATGCCAAATGCGTAAATGTAGATGTTCTAGAACTTGCAACTGATCATAGAAAAAAGTTCTACGAATCTTTATTATAATGCAGAGTTGAACATGGTTGGAGATGGTCTAGGACCCTCCACTGATTATGGTGGAGTGTTCTAGCTGATCATGGCAGAGAATCCTCAGATGATTCAGCGCAGCTGATGCCTCTAGCTGGGAAGGATTGCTAGGAAAGCACATCCTCAGCTAGCAAGAGCTTGGATTTATCTGCGTATCCCAGTCTCACAAGAGCTAACACTTAAATGAACTGCACTGCAGGGTGTTGTACTTTGATAAACACAATTATCATTGCTATTCATGAGACAAACTACAACCATGTACAAACATGTTTTCTCAGCCTGCAGTGCTGCCAGTCATGAACAGCCCTCCAAATGCAAAGTATGACAACAGAATTATCAGCCTTCAGTGAAGTTCAAATACTCATCCCACACATTGTGTTTAAGTGTTTTTCTGAACGCACACAGAGCTACACAGCTTCTGATACGACAAGGAGACATATTGGCTGATTTCCTGGCTTGACTACAAATGAATTTAAAAACCTACAGTATACTGTATAAGCATATGGCCTCCTTTTTTTTTATAAAGGAAACAATGACAAGCTAACTTCATAGGGTCAATCTTTAATATGGTGAGAGAGATTTAACAGCTCCACCTGACTTTCACTCACTGCAACAGCTATTTGAGATAAGTTTTAATATTACATTTTATTTTACCCCTGGAAAGAGTATTATCAGTAGCACTGTAATATGGGAAATTAATTATCTTAAAGTGACCTCAAATTAATTCACAATTGGAGTTTACCATTAAAGATTGTCTATGGTGCATTTATGTCATGTTAAAAATTGTATTAGATGTTATGTTCTATATGACCACTATGAAATTCTATTTCATGGTCATAAAATGATGTAAAAACTTTATACGTGATTGAGCACAAAGGCTTTGTTTATGCGGTATTTAATAGGGGACCTTTTGGTAGACACCATGAAGATGTAAAAATTGTGGCCTCAGCGTTTTAATTCATTGCCACTCTTTAAACCAACATGTCACCTCACTATCTCTGTATTTTTCCAGACATGATGTATGGAACATTAATTAAAGTGGTGTAGCCTGCTATCACTTTTATGGCAACAGAGCAACAGAAAAAAGTGAAAGCAGAAACAGGAAAATTAGGAGCTGAGTCCTTGGCTCAACGGCAAAAAGTGCTGACACTGGATGCCACCAGTGAACTGTCTATCAGTCTGCTTGGATTGCAACTGAGATAGACTAGCTTTCGCTCTGTAATGATTCTGAGTAAAAGTGGCACACTTGCAAGATAAAGCTCTGAGGTTCTTTCCACTGTGCTGGAGTGACTGATTTCAGATTCCAGACTTCATTACAGCTCCAAGGACACTCTCACAGCCAGGTCCATACCTTACAAACCAACAGATCCGTCTCCACCCCACAGAGCCCAACTCCTCTATTTGACAGTCCAGGCAGAAAGGCAAACAGAGGGCATGAGAACTGCATAGAAATTAATGTATTTTTGTCTATTTTAATGTGTGGCATATGTGTGCGGAAAAAGCATGTGGGTGGGTGGTTTGTTAATCATCATTGCTGGTTGTAGTGATGGTTGTGCAAGACTGTAGGTGTACAGATTGTACAGTCATATACACTTTTTTGTTCATACTACCCTACCCTAAAATTTTATAAAACTATGGTTTGGGGTAGTGGCTATGGTTTACTGATCAGGATGTCAGAATTCTAGTGTCAGTACCCACTGTTTTGGCCCTTGGGCAAAGCCCTTAACCCTATCTATTCCAAGGGTGCTGGTTCCTGGCCTGGCTGACCCCAAATTCCTAACAAGCTGGGATATTTCACTGTGCTGTGCGGTGAAGTATGTGTGACAAATAAAGGCTGTCTAAGTTTCAGATGCCCTGACATTAAAAAGGCTATCAGTGCTTGATAAGAAAACATATACACTCTTACATCTCAAGCTAGATTTCTGACAGATATAAAAAAAAGGAAAAAAAAAAAAAGTGTGTACACACACACACACACACACACACACACACACACACACTAGTACTTGTGCACAATTTTAGGCAGGTGTGGAAAAAAAATGCTGTAAATTACAAATCTTTTTAAAAATAGAAGTGTCAATAGTTTATTTTTATCAGTCAACAAATTGGAAAGTAGAAGAGAAATCCAATTAAATCTATATTTTGTGTGACCAGCTTTTGTCAGCGAAACAGCATAAATTCTTCTAGACCAGGGGTCACCAACATGGTGCCCGCGGGCACCAGGTAGCCCGCAAGGACCACGAGTCGCCCGCGAGCCTTTTCTAAAAAAAAAAAAAGCTGTTTCCTACTTTGTTAAATCATTGTTGATACTTATTATGAGAAATCATTAACATGACCAGTGTCTTCACATGATGAATATCATTAATTATTAATAATAACATATAATTAAAGTTAAATTGAGCAAATTTGTTATTTCAGATCAAACTGAAAACTGTGTGTATCAAACTAGTAGCCCTTCACATTAATCGGTACCCGAGAAGTAGCTCTCGGTTTCAAAAAGGTTGGTGACCCCTGATCTAGGCAAACCTACACACTTTTTCTAGTTTTTGTAACTCAGCAGGTAGGTTGTTCCAAACATCTTGAAAAAACTAACCACAGATCTACTATGAAGGTAAACTGCCTAAAATCCTCCTGTCTCTTCATGTAATCCGTGTGTGTGTTTATTTTTTTTCTTATTTATTTAAAAACACCACTCAGTCTGAAAGGCATGGATCGTGTTCAACATGTCTGCCATTTGTAATAAAATGGCAGGTGTGTATAAAATCCCATACAAAGAACACAAGACTTACGGCCAGGCAAATAAACTCATGGCCACGCCCACTACACTCACCCTCACTACGTAATAAATACTATGTAAGAATAAATGAACAAACATCACGTCACCAGATAATATCCAAAACACTGCTCAAGATTATTTTACAGCGTCAATCGGCTAGTAACTTTTTCTGGTTTTTTTTCCCCCTTTTATCGGTTCGAGACAGGAAGTAGCTCTTGACTGCGCTTCAAGGTTTCTAAAGTGCGGAAATACGTCCAGGGAAAAGTTCAGCTCGAGCACGGGAAGTTGTGACGTGGTGAAATAAACTCATACAACCTGTTGAAACTGGAGCACGCGCTGTAATTGGTAGAAACTATCCCCCGTTCTTTTAGGAAAAGAGGTTTGTTTGAGGCATGATGGATAGGAGTGGACGTGACTTTTTGCATGCGCTTGATTTCTTCTAGCGAGTGAAATATCGCAAGGGCTTTCCCTGTCCTGTGCTTTAACCGTGCACATGGGGGACGAGAACGACTTCCGTCCGGTTGCTCGCAGCAGAAGGCGCGCGACCATCACCAGCGCCAAGGGTGAGCTCCTGAAACGTACGAATGGCGCGAGCTCAACTGATCCCAGCAGTTTGGCATGGATTAAAACCAAACACAAGTGCCAGGAGACACACACCCGGGTTTCAGCTGAGGAGAAGCAGAAGGATAGTCGCAATGATAACCTGAGGTGAGGGAGGTGTATTGGGAATGTTTCTTTTCCCTACAGTACATGTAACGTCTGCTTCATGTGTGGTGGTGATATGCACAATTTAAACCCCATGCTTAAGATCATTTGGGTGTGACGATAATAAAGCACTTGTCAGTCCACTTATATCTCTTGAAGAGGCAATAATAAAAAGTTAATTTGTCACCAATGCCCTGTCTCAGAGCAATGGTTTTTGTGTCTTTGCACCATGCTGTTTCAGATCAAACACACCACAATACATGACATTGATTACTGCTGCCTGGATTCTACTTATCAAGAGAAATGGCAGTGTGCCCCATAGATAATATTTGTCCACATTTTCAAAACAGGTTTAACTGCATGATTAAATCGATTGCTTCATTTCTGTCGTCACAGTTGCCACAGGTTGCAAGAGTCAATGTTGAGCTCTGCAAGCAGTTTCAAAAATTACAGAGGCATTCTCAACTGGTGTGTTGTCATGCTGGTGAGTCTGATCCGTTGTTTCCCCTCTCACATGCACACACAAAAAAAGACTGTCTCCTTTTTTCCCTTTTATAAGTGCGTCAAATCACTTACAGTCATCAGTGTTGCTTAATTCTTACACATGAGTTAAGGCTTGTTGAAGTCGGGTATTAAACTTTGAACACAGTCCATTGGGCATTAGGAGGTCATACTGTAAAAGAAACAGGTCTCTTATCACATAAATTGTGCAGAGTTTGCTTTAGGTCAATGTTGTTGATCATTACCGTGCACAGTCTTGAGATGCTGACAAGAACTTTGACATTGAGAAATGGAAGGTTTTGACATTGAGATACTAAAAACGTTGACAATGAGATACCAAGCCTTCAAAAGAAGGAATAATGAACATAGAAGCTGTTTGAGAAATCTCTTTCTGACAGTGCAAGACTATATGGCTAAAGGTATGTAGACACCTGACCATCATATGTGGTGCTTCTCCAAACCTTTTTCCACAAAGTTTGAAGCACACAGTTGTCTAGAATGTCTTTGAATCCTGCAGCATTACAGGGTTTTTTCCCCCTTCACTGAAAAAGGCCTAAATTTGTTCTAGTATAAAAAAGAATGCCCCAGTGAGTGTGTGTCTGAATTGCAACTCCCCACAGTCATGCCCCAGAATTTAGTGGTAAGCTTTCCCAGAAGAGTGGAGATGATTATAAAAGGAAAAGGAGACTAAATCTGGAATGGGATGTTCAGTTAGCACATATAAATCTGACGGTCAGCAAAGCATTGGCCATATAGTGTATATGTATATAGAGCTATGTATATAAATAGAGGACTATTTCTCTCAAAGGGAAATATTTACATTTTACAGCAGCATAGAGAGATAGAGTATAGTAAATATAAATTAACGTATACATTTATTATAGTAATGATGATAAACTTGCAGTCTACCACTTACGTTGCCGAGGGAACTCAGAACTATGTTCCACACATAAAAAAGGATTGTGTTCGGTACATGTTAAACCCCTAATGGACATTAATGTAACATGCTGCTTGTGACGGTGTGTAATATAAAGACGTTGATCATGACGGGAGAAGTCCTGAAAGATTCTTCTCTAACACTGTGATCGTTAAAACCCATCGCATTGGTAATTCTTGTGCATTCTCATTCCTGAATGCATTTAAAGTAGCTTAGAAACAAGTGATCTTGCTGAAGTATGTGGCATGACACTCACTTGGCACTCGATGAATCATTGTTCTGCAGTGTGTTTGGGGGACACAGTTAGTGCCAAGTGGCACCTAAGAATAGATTTCCTGAAACAGCTCCTCTTCATGAACCCAGACTGAGGTTAGCTTCTTCATTCTCATTTTTTTCAAAATGAGATGGATACATTTACACCTTTCATTCTGCCTTCATGGGTTTACAAGGTTGCTACAGAGACATGGATGGCTTTTTGTATTGTTCAGGCTGTACGGCATCACTGCTCCATAGATTGCTCCTTTTGTTAAAAAAACAAATATAGATTGACTTCAAAATGAATGACTGGTAACGATTACTATTTCAATAATCAATAATATTTCAACAATATTAGCTATTAATGCTAGGATTAATTATAGCACACCATTCTCGTAGTTTCTGTGTCACTCTGTTTTCTTGTGTTACAGACCTTGAGCAATGCACGTCTGTTCTTGGAAAACCTTCTCAGGTTTGTAGACGTTTCATCCTGGCCTAGATTGCATAAGAAATTGGTCTTTGGTATCTGGCTCGGTGCTAGAGGCCGGTTTGAAATAAAGAACACTTGTTGTAGGTACCATATGTCTAAGACCCCATCTAACTATTAACTATAATGAGTGGAATAGTCGAGATGTTTAGGTTGCTGGGTGCATGCACAGGACCAGCTCTGACTCAGTGGGACTGCTGAGCCCCATGCTGAGGGCACCATATGTTACAATCATGTTGTACTCTACTGTAGGCAAGCAGTTACGTTCCAGCTGCCAGCTCTAGTCACAGCCATGCAAACACTTTCACATGCAAAACAAACATTTATGAGGCACAGTTAGAGCAGATGTGCAGGTGAGACAGGTAGACAGGGCATGTATTAGTTTCTATGTTTAGAGAGAAGTGGAGAAACTGTATCGTATCAGAAGGTTGTTTGAGACGGAGAATGTATCAATATAAATTAGTCCGAGTTAATACATGCATTCCAATCATTTTTTACCTTTGTAATGACTTTATATTGTTTTAAGGTATGGTGTACTAGTGGACCCCATTCAAATCGTGTCATTGTTCCTGAAGAACCCATATAGCTGGCCTGCTGCATGCCTGGTGATTGGTATGTTTATTTTGCACTTCAGTAAAGCATGCTTATTTTTTGTTTTTAAAAATAGGAGCCAATTAATCCAAAAAACAGTTGATGCACATATTTATTTGCTGAAAAGTTGACAGAAATGGACACGAATCACTTTAGTGTTATTGTGAGAGCCATAATTAATGCAAGCTGCAGTTTTAATGAACATGCTCACCAAAAATATCTACAAGGCAGTGATTGCACGCTGGCTTCACAGAGAGAGAAAAACATCCCCCTTTTATTTATTTATTTATTTTTATTTAAATCTTTGTTCAAGAACATGCCAACAGCATGTATTGTGCTATCAGTATTTTGGATTTTTTTTTTCCCCTTCCAAAATAAATTATTCTGTTTCAGTAATCTGTTTCTAAAGAAGTAGTTCTGTTACTGGATGAAAGGTGTGTTTTTTCTGGCTTATCTTAATCACACTTTTATCTCCATCACTGTGATGCTTTACTGTGCTTGAGGTGTGTGTGTGTGTGTGTGTGTGTGTGTGTGTGTGTATCATGCCTGTCACAGGGTTAATTCAGAGGGCAAAAGGTTGACCCTGTTTTGATTGGTGACATACTAAAAAGCTCATTTGCCGCTGAGCGCCGCTGTATGTCAGATGCATATTAAATCACTTTGTGCATTTATAATTAATTAACGGTTGTCTGCTGCTTCATTTTCTTTTCTTTTTTTGGAAAGTACTGTAAATGTTATGCATTTTTGTCTTTAGTCTTAGCTCCTTAGAGTCTAAAACCCCTCTGTGCTTATCTGTGCGTGTATATGGATCAGCTCACGCAGTTGCAGAAATGACAAGAATGTTTTTTTTTTTTTTTTTTTAAGATTAATCCAAGATTGCAGATTGTTAATGGGTGAAAAATGCATTATTTACTCTTAAGGATTAAATGACTGAATTGGGCGATCACAAAGCTGGCAGAGCTTCTGAAGAAATGTGTGAATTATTGTATTATATAAATACATTTCCTTATATCATATCAACTCTTTAGATGTCCAGCGTATTATTCAGTTATTGATATTAAACTGATAGGATAGCTATTTACAGAGCATGGAATAGACGCCTGTGAGTTAATAAGAGCAACCTGTAATAATTGGGATTGTAACATTTTTTGTATGTGTGTGATTGCAGTGATTAATAATGTGTCTTCTTTCAGCTTCAAATTTGTTCATACTTGTGGCGCTGTACACAGAGAGGAAATTAGCCACCGTAAGTTTCCTATTTTCAATCCAAGACCATTACAGAAGTAAGGCTATACAGATTACACAGTTCTCAAAATACTATGTGAATGAATTAACTTCCATTTGGGTTTTTTGTTTGTTTTTTTATTCAGGCAGCTTTCACTGAGCTGATTGGATTGGTTATTCACATCATCAATCTGACAGTAATCTTGTGCTTTCCAGTGGCCACTGTACTCTCACTGCCCTCTGTAACCCCAGGTGAGAAATCCAAAAGGACTTTTCTCTCCAATACATCCTCAAAAATGTGACATTGTTTGATAAGTGATCAGCATCAGTAAAATCTAGCCACTGCTACTTATCCAGCTGCCTGGGAAACTCCAAATTGTAATTAAAAGATTAAAGCACCATCATACAGACTAATCAGCTTTAAACATCTATATCCTGTATAGCATTGATTTATGTTAGGTTTATAGTGCTCTCATAAAGCTATCAAGACTTCTCATAGCTTGTCTAGTATCTTTTGGGAAACATATTGCCTTATTTCCCCTGGTGTAAAGCTTTTTTCTGGCACCACTATTCTACCTCATCTGTTAGCACAATGGGAGGTGCCAAAGGCACTCCATCTGTTGGGTTTGGGCCACACTCCACCCTCAAGTATGAGACAGTAAGGTCAGCGGTGAGGCCACTGGGGCTGCTACTGGCATTAGAGCAGAACCCGAGAGTCCCTACATGGGCCATTTCCACCCGGCATATGGCTGCTATTGATAAAGCTGTGGTGGCCTACACACTCGTCTGCAGTGCCAGGACTGTGTCATCAGGTTGCTTATTGGCTTGTGCTTCTTATTGAGTTATGCATTGTCTACATGCAATGCATTTGGAATTGAGGATCCTAGCCTAGTGGCGCCATTAAAAAATGTTGCATTTGATTTGCATTTGGTTACCATAGTAACAGTTGGCCTTAAATTTTTGACATTTTTGCTGTATGTATTTTCTCGAAATTTTCCTTTCCTTATTCGCTCTTCTACTCTTGGCTTTGTTCAGTTGGCGGTGCCTTCGTGCTGGCCGTCTACACTATCCTGTTTCTAAAGCTCTACTCATATAAGGACGTGAACAGGTGGTGCAGGGAAAGGATGCAGGCGAAGGCTCGCAGCCTGTCCAGATCACTGTCATGTGAGTACACTCACTATCCTCTAGGCAAGGAGAATCAACCTGCCGTTCTTCCATACTGATCACGTTCACTGAATAGTTTCCTCCATTCAAATCAGTTAATTTGCATTTTTTGTTTTACTCTTCATATCACACAGACACTCAGGAAATCCAAATGTATTGGGAAGAAAATTTCACACAAGGCTGCTACTGTTTTAGTGATGAAAGTAATACACAACAGGGGCCTGTGAGATCGCAAGTTTTAGTCTTGGCCATTATGAATGTTTATTAAATACTTATCTGACTGTAGCAAAGTGTGGTACCTGCATTTGAATTACTGATTTACTGGGATGTCTTTAGTGCAATTAAGAGCTGTTGTATAAATAATGAGCCACTATGTCGTTTCTTTTGCCGATAGCAACTCGGCCAACTTGTGGGTGAAAATGGGTCTTGATAGATGTTCTCTATGCATACGGTGTCACTGTAGCAAGTACACTGAGCAAGAGAGCATGTGCAGCCATGACTCACCATATTCACCCATTTCATATTTTTAATTGCTCAGTATTTAGTAAATAATGTTAAACATTTGGACTTGCTGTTTCAGGAGAATGCATGAGGTCATGTGATACAGCAGCTATGGTTATTTGTCACAAAAAGATATTGAACTCTTTTTATGTAATAGTTAACTGGGTAAAAAAATAGCAATAGTTTGTGGGTTTCTGGACAGTTGTGTTTAACTTTTTCATATTTATTTTGTGCACACATCTTTGTCCCACTATCATGTATTGAATGAGCTTTTGATTCTTGTGAGAATATACCTGTAACCCAGATTTTTCAGGACTTGTCTTTTGGTCCTACAAAGAAAATATATTTTGAAGAAAAATTCAAAATGCGATTTATACTATTCAATAAACGTCATGAAACATAACACTCAGAATTACAAGTTGAAACATGGGTTTATAGATTTTCCAATTAACTTGTTTGTTTGTTTGTTTGTTTTCTTGAATTATTCCCTAAAATTCCTACAGCAGTATCAGGTACTAACGACGGTAATATTAATAGCAGTAGCATATTACCATTAAATCAGTGCTGCCCGCATTACTTAAAGCTGGTTATAGTGAAAAATTAACTTCTATCCCTCCATTCATTCTTTGATTGTAGGTCCATCGCAACCATTTACCAGTAGAGAAATGTACGTGTCTTACCCTGGAAACCTCTCTGTGAAAGGTGAGTGATGCAGCTTTGTTGGTTTTTTTAATGTAAATTTTATTAGAAGGAGACTGGAGAGTTATGAACGAATGAACTCTCGGGACATCACAGTCTTATAAATTCATAGCTTGCCTGTTTAAATACAGCATAACTTACAGCAGTAGGTGAATCATATGCTTTGAGACAAATAGGAAAATGAGGTTAAGGATGCTACAGTATTCTGATTAAAGTAAAAGTAACATTGTACCAATTTTTCTTCATCTACCAGATTTGTATTATTTCTTATTTGCTCCCACACTGTGCTACGAGCTAAATTTTCCTCGTTGCAAATCTGTACGTATGGGATTTCTGCTCAGGAGGTTGTTCGAGATGGTAAGTGTCGTCAGTTTTACTTCTCTGCTATCTTTAAAATGTACAAGAAATATATAACTTATATCGCAAATGTAACCATCTGTTTTACAGTTGCTGCTCACTCAGCTGTTAGTTGGCTTAACACAGCAGGTATGCCATATTATTTTGCCATCATTAGGGGAAACATTTTTGATCATAATTTCTCCTGGGAATTTATAACTTTGTGCACTTTTTTGTTGTTCTTCAGTGGATGGTACCAATCATACAAAGTTCAATGAAGCCATTGCAGGTATTATATTGATTCCAGTGTTCCCTGTTCTCTGTTTAGCAACACCATATAGGGATGTGGATTAAAACTGTCTTTTCTTCACAGGAAATGGATTTCTCTAGGATGATTGAGCGCCTGCTCAGGCTAGCTGTAAGTAGCATGTGGAGCTGTTGAATATACTTTTGAAGCTGTTTCTTTTCAGCTAAAAAAAAAATACATTTGACAAAATAAATCTTAATATGACTTAACAAACACAGAATGCAAAACCATTTTGCTATTTTTTTTTTTCTTTGAATATCAGGTCCCCAACCACTTTCTGTGGTTGATATTCTTTTATTCGTTTTTCCACTCATCCATGAATTTCGTGGCTGAGCTTCTGAGGTTTGGCGATCGAGAATTTTACAGAGACTGGTGGTATGTCAATTGATTAGTCAATACAAAAGATGTACAATTAAGTAGATTATTTTCTGTTCTTGTTTCGATGGACTTGTTTTACTGATTTGAAAATTACTGATTTGATTCCAAGCAGATAATATGTTCACATAGTCATGATGGCATACAGATTTGCACTTTGACGTAATTTCTTTAGATGTTGCTCATTTACTTTTCAGGAACGCGGAAAGTATAACTTACTTCTGGCAAAACTGGAACATCCCTGTCCATAAGTGGTGCCTTCGGTAAGCTTTTCAAAGAAGCAAAGACAGCTGAAGAGTTAGCTGGATAAAATACAGCACAGTGAAGCGTATCGAGAATGTAATGAAGAGACACTATAATGTGATCCTTCTGGCACATTATGCATGCTTATTTACTGTGTTGAGTGACTGTTTATTCTCTCTCTCTCTCTCTCTCTCTCTCTCTCTCATATTCATATATATATAATTAGTCTGTTTTTCTTTCTTTCCAAAGACATTTCTACAAGCCCTTGCTGAGAAAAGGGGCCAGCAAGTTAGTGAGCCAATCAGCGGTATTCTTCGCCTCAGCCTTTTTTCATGAGGTGAGGTGTACATGAATCAAGCATTCTTTAAATACTGAAAAAAAAGTCAATTTCTTTTCAAATGAAAAACTCGTACAAGATAACATGCATGCAAACAACTTAATGAATGTTCTTAAGCAGTAAAATCTAAGCTGAAACTAATTCATCTGGCATTCAGACCACAGAAATGACAAAAAGATATTGGGCGACTAAAAACAAAAATTATACAGTAAGTACGTTGTTGGAATTTAAAACCAATTTAAAATCCATAGCTTAAGTTTAACAGCCATGTTAAATCTAAGAAACGGTAACGCAAAAATAGACTACGGACTAATTAAAAGTGAGTTTGTAATCGTTCTTCGGATCGGATCAGATCGGATCTTTGATCCGTGGAAGGCGTATTGTAGGGCTATCTGCTCTATAAAGTATTGTGGAGTCTGAGGTGTAATGATCAGGCGATATGGATCACTGCATCGATTTGAAAAGAAGTCAGTGCAACAATAGTTAACTGATTATCAGTTATAATTGATAAATCAATTATATCCATTAGGATTCATTATAAATTGATGATTATCAAGGACTGACAACTGGTGAGAAAAAAATCATTTCTCTTTTTTAACTGATGTGTAAACAGGCTAGCAGGTGATTTGGCCCAAAACATTGATACGTATAATAGGATCTCTTCATTGTCTTCATCTACAGATTCTGAACAGAATTGGTGACCTCTCTATTTAAAGCTACTTAATGAAATAGTGACAGTATGGTGTCATTTGAGATTCAGTTGTACTATTTAATATTGAGTCTTTGCCTTGTGAATCGAAAACCTATACATTTAAATTGTATAGTTCCATCACAGATTCAGTAGAATTGTCAGATATTTAATTGAAATTGTATCATATTATAAGGAAGCCTGAGGATTAGTGTTGAGGCTGCTTTGAAACATTTTTCAGTACAAGTGAAGGTGAGAGCATAGTTTTGTGGACAAGGAGCAATGTAAAGCAACACCATATCACCCAGGTGCACTCTGCGATAAGTGCTCAGCCTGAAAGAAACAGACAGAACAAAGGGCTACAGGTGCATCCAGATACCGCAGAGAACGCCCAGGCCTTTTCAGAAAGTCACCTTCTGTGGCGTGTTTGAGAACTTCCAGAGAACTTGTAGGGTAACAGATCAGCTGTAATCTGGATTGGTTTGATTTAGCACTGGAACATGTATTGCCATGTTTGTGTGATTCTGGCTAAATACACAATTGTGTGTGTGTGTGTGTGTGTGTGTGTGTGTGTGTGTGTGTGTGTGTGTAGTATCTGGTCAGTGTTCCTCTGAGGATGTTCAGACTGTGGGCATTCATGGGCATGATGGCTCAGGTAAAATATTATCTAAATTTATTAACTTATCATGCTTATAATATAACTGTTACTTATAGAATTTTTTATTGAAGTGACTTGCAAAGACAGTATACTTTTTCCATAGCATATGTGCTCTATTTTTAAACTGTAGAAATGTCTCTATTGCAGCTGCCATTGGCATGGTTTGTGGGCAGGTTTCTCAGGGGTAACTACGGAAATGCTGCAGTGTGGCTTTCTCTCATAATTGGCCAGCCAATAGCTGTTCTTATGTACGTCCATGACTACTACGTCATCCACCACCTGGAGGAAGCAGCAGAACCAGCACTACTTTAAGTAGCAGTTTATGTACTGCCACCAGAACCGTCCAGCTCATATCTCCACTCATGCTTTTATTAAAGTTCTTTTTTTTTTTTTTTAAAACAAGAAGGAGGACCTTCTTAGGCAGCAACTAGTTATGTGGTGCCTTACTGGGATTATTTTAAATGGTGCAGCACAAACCAAGGATTTCAAATTTGTATGGCATTACAGAACATAAGGTTTTTAAACGTTTACCGATATTATATTTACTGTTTAGATACTGCAGGTGGATGTATTTTGACATTTTATAGCATTATAGGTATAGAATTGGGAGTCTTTTTAATGATTTTCTTAAAAAAAAAAAAAAAAAAAAAAAGTGTGGTTGCAAATGCAATGTATTTAGCATTAAAAAAATAAACATTTGTAGACTATTATTGGTTAATTTTAATAGAATATTTTGTTTCTCAGTGTGTTCTGATGTACTCGGAGCTGAGAATTCAGGGACTTAATTGTGTAAAATCAGGGAGTGCCACCTACTGGTGCTTTGTATATCCTAAAGAGTGAATGAAACTCTTAGGCCATGTAATTATACCTTCATGTGGAGACATTCATCAAACATAATTATATTCCATAGAATAGCAAATACAGTGTAATCTCTGACTGTGACATTTTCTGCAGATTTGGTCCTTTTAGAGCCATTTGTTTTCAAGATGATGAGGGTGTCAAGTTTCTCCAATCAGTACAAGTTGGTGATAAATGGCTTCGGAGATAAGTTGTATAATAGCTTGTGGTTGTACTGTATAAACATCCTTTCTCCAACACTGAGATGCAGGCATGATTTCACACAGCGCTATCTTAAAGGTTGATTGCACGTTACAACACTTTGGCCTGTTTAAAACACTGCCTGACTCACGGTACTGGAAGAATGATTACAGTGCAGAGAATCAATGCCATTGATGCAGAGATGCAGTTTATCTATTTTTACCAGTAGCACTGTGCTCCAACCTGCATCAAGTTTGTTGTAAGTTCTTTAGTTTTGTACCTTTCTGCGTTGCCTGCTACACACTGTATATGCCTGTTTACAAAATGACTTACGATTGAACATTGCTTGATTTTAAATATATTGTTCTGTGTTCTTAGTTCATTTTCAATGGCTTTTTGTAATTTTTTGTCATTTTGAGATTGGTCAAATGAATAAAGTCATGATGGAGGTTTTGGGATATGTGAAATATTATCAGCATGTTTTATCAGTTAGAGGTTGCTACTAAAATGAGGATAAACAGGTGATCCATGCCCAACGCCAGCCCTAATTTTACACTATATATATATATTTATATATATATATATATATATATATATATATATATATATATATATATATATATATATATATATATATATATATATATATAATATACAGTATATATGAGAGAGAGAGAGAGCACTCCCAATCTAAAACTTTTCATAAAAGTGTTAGCTTTAATGTCTATGATTGCTGAATTTTAAAACAATTATATCTGCACTGATTTGGGAAATATAACATGCAATTTTACATTCACTGACAAACACTGAACTTATGTTCATAAAATCAGTTGGCGATGACCTTTGGTTTTGTGACACGGTGCACTATGCTAGACGTAGCCATTAAAAGATGAATGATGCACATGGTCAGCAACAATACTCAATAAGCTGTGGCATTTAAGCCCAAAGTGTGCCAAAAAAGCATTCCCCACATCATTACACCACCTCCACCAGCCTGTATTGTTTACCTAAGTCCATGGATTTATTATGTCGAGATTCATCAGACCAGGCTGCATTTTTTTCCCCACTCTTTAGTTGTTTGGTTTTAGTGAGCCTGATCAGTAGTTGAACTGGACATTTTTGTTTTTTTTGTTTAATTTATGTACTGGAGATGAAAAACAGACCTGCTTTATCAGATGCTGTTGAATAAAGATACATCCAAACCTGCTTCAAAAACATCAGGCTAATCTGTTTGCTGAGTAAAAGTGTTGTTGACTCCCAAGTGCCTATTACAGATTTCATCCGGAAACTCAAAAGATAGTAGCTTATAACATGTCAAGTGTACTAAAGTCTTGACTTTTTGTCATCCTGCCTCACCAAAATCTATGGGCATGAGCATCCACTGTTCATGGTCAGGAAATCAATGTCTTGAGCTTTAACTTAACTTCAGGGTGCTACAATGATTTTTTTCCCCCTAAATGTGCATATAAAGCGCATACAACTGTTCAAGGTTTGAGTAATGGTGTTTAAGTGAAAAGTCTATTACCATTCTAAAAGTGGATCTGTTCTGAAACAAATGTCACACAGTAATGAGCTCTATAGTCCTTTTCTAAAACACTCTTCTAAACATCCTGGGCCACTCTCGTAAGCTTTTATCCCTTCCTGTACAAAACTGTTGCGGCCCCTGAATCCTGAGCTCAGATTGAACAAAATTCCCTGTGGCTGTAAAGTGAAATATAAATATTAATATTATAGCATATTACATGCTGGATGTTAAGAAATTAGAGATTGATTCAGTCTGCTGTGCTGCACCGTGGCACATACTAGTTGACTAAGTGGGTGTGAACAGAGGGCAGACATTTTGTTGCCATTTATGTTTAATGGGTTTATTCACAGCCAAGGCCTCAGAGCGCTCCTCGGGATACAGTGTCACCTGCCAGAGATGTGTCTTTAACCTCGCACGCCTGATAAAAAGCAGGCAAGCAGTACATTGATTCTTATGCAAGTCAAGGAGATGGAGTCATTTTCCAGTCTTAAAGTGGAACCAGGAAATCATCTTGTGTAATTCTGTGGATTTCCATGGCTTGTTCAAATGACAGGTTGCATTTGTGTGGTGGGAAATTCCTTGGAATTCAGCATAAGGTTCTCAAAGTGAAGGGTCTGATTGACTGAGTGATTGATTCTTATATTTATATATTTAGGTCTTATATTTATTATTACATTCTCATAGTTATTAGCTTGATTGTTTTTTTTTTTGTTTGTTTAGTTTTTTTGTATAATATTAAAAATAAAATAAAAAACTTTTTTTTAAAAAGTAATTTGCAAATCCTTTAAATAGAAAGTTTAGGAATCAAACGTTTTGAATGGCCAAAATAGGATTCTGCAGATTTTCTTAAAATACTGAGACTAATATTTAAAAATTATTTCAAATGGTCTTCACTTATTAATCGATCATCACTGTCCTTTAATAATTTGTGTATCTGTATTTAGCAGACAATATCGAGCCTTGACTTGTCTGTGTATTTATCAGGTAATAAAATAATATTTGTGTGGCTCTAATCTAAGTGGTTTTATAAACATTCTAGGATTAAATAATAAATTAACTAATGTGCATTAAACACAGCTCGAGGAATCACGTTTATATGTACAGTCTGTGCATATAAATTACAGTGTAGGCGCAATTGGACAAAAGTGGTAGCTCAATGATACAGATGTCGTTTGTTTCTGATTAGAAGGTCATAAGTTCAAATCCCAGCAACACCAAAATGCCACTGCTGGGCTGTGAGAAAGGACTTTTACCCCTTTAACTTCTCAGCTGTATACACATGATAACTGTGAATCACTCTGAATATGGGTGTCTACCACATGGTATAAAAAAGCAATGAAGATTTTGTTATAATTATTATTTCCCAAGAATAAATCTACAGTAAAACAAAAAAAAATGCAGGAGCTGAATTAAGAATTAAGAATATTCTTGTTCTTCATAAACATGAAAAACTTAAGGATTTCTACAATTTCATTGGTCACCCATTAGAAGCAATAGAGCCATAGAGAGTTGAATATTTGAAGCACACACACACACACACACACACACACACACACACACACACACACACACACATATATATATATATATATATATATATATATATATATATATATATATATATATATATATATATATATTTCATAATGCATAACATTTATAGATGTCATATTGGCACCTTCAGCTCACCATAAATAGAAATAAGTGTTCAGGCTAAATCAGGCAATACAGAACAGGTACAGGACCTACAACGTGCCAGGTTTTTAAACTGCAGTATTAGTCATTGTTTAATAACATTACAGAAAGAAAAGCTAATTACATTCACTTTTAGTAACCACTTGAATCCTGTAATCCTATCTCCAGAACCCGAGGCATCATAAATATGTTCACACACTCATTCACATAAACCAGTCTGCCCACCTGCATGTTTTGGGGCACTGGACAAATCCTAGGTGGAGTTAGTGAGCACATGTGAAACTCTATAATGACAGTCGTCCAATGGTAAATTGAGTGAATAAAAGTGCAGATTATACAGTGCTCACTAAAATATAAAATAAATCCAAACAATACCAAAGTAACAAACCAAAGAAATGCTAATCATAACCTGAAAGGCAACAAAGAACAACACACAACCATGCAGGAAAAAAAGTGACGTCTCATATGCAAGTGCTAATTAAAGTAGAATATAATTCAAGTTCAAACAAACTTAGTCCATGGGCATAATCCTGACCCCAGAGATCAGGACTGAACCCAGAACCCTGAAGCTGTGCCACAATCGGGTTCTTTTTTTGTAATCCAATTAAAATATTTTTTTAATTGTTTATTAATGACTTTGCTCATTGAGAGTCCATATGTATGCAAACAAAATTGTTCTACAAATTCCTCACTGATCATTGTTTGTTTGTTCCAAAAGTGAACTAATTATGTTAATTGCATATGGTATTTATGCTTAGTGATGACACTGTGCACTCAGTAGGCTACTTACCATATGTTTTTCTGCCAAGTATGAATGAATTAATATTTCACCTGCAGTGTGTGGCTTACATTTAATTGTATGTGGTAGTTTGTTCGTTAAGTGTATTTTTGTCAATTATTATCTGACGTTTTGGTTTTTTAAAGAAAACAAACTCAAAAAACAGCACAAGCTAATATACATTTTTGTACAGTGAATCTAACAGGAGTTTTTTGGCAGGTAGAAACAGATCCAGACAGTATATGAGGAAATCATTAATGTTTAATAAATCAGTGCAAATTACTCTCATTTAAACATCTGTCATCTCTGCATTGTTTTTTCATGTACAGTTTGTAAATCAGTGGTGTGAAATGTAAGGTTTCCTTCCTGTTAACTGAGCTGTGTGGGTTTAAAGAGCCTCCCTCTGAACGAAGGAAGAGGAATGATAGAGAGACTATCTTGTGTCTGTAGACTAAATAGTTGCCATTGAGGTGAGGGATGAGAAAGACATTTTAGAGCTAGAGTGATAAAGACATCGGCATTTTCTTTAATCAGTCACTTTCTGTGTTACTGTGTGTACAGTGAAGTCTTCATTCAGAGTGCTTTCTGACCACCAGAGTGTTGGAAATATACACTAGGTGAAGTTCAAGGTAGATGCATGGAAACAAAGTGCAGGCTTCTAAATGCACAGGTAGGTGTCATACTGTTTTGTGACTTTTTCTTTGCTTTCCAACTATTTTGTTGATTTCAAGGATCCATGCAGTAGACATGCATGTTTTAGCCATTGAACAATGGAAGGAGTGTTTACATACTTTGTTGCTTTCATTAATTAAGTAATTAATCAGAATGTTGTAAGCAGAAAGAGTCATTGATTGCTATATGAACACTTATTGCCATTCTGTGTTGCTTGTAAATGTTCAAAGAGGAGCATACTGCTTTGTCTTGGTTTCATCAAAGGTAGATCTTCACATGATCAGTTTCTCTTATCAGAGACAGGAATGGGGATTTTTCTTTAGCTTTTGGAGAATGAGCTCCTTCATAAAGATCTAAGAAATGCTGTTCGTAAGCTAGGGAAATTTGGCGATTTTTTTTGTAATTGTTTAATTTGCTTAATAAAATTTTTATTCTACTAATATGCAGGTTGATTTTCCAAAGAACACACACACACACACACACACACACACTCACATGTATACACAATATGACATCTATAAATGCTATGCATTATGAAATGAATGTTATTATTATTATTATTATTATTAAATTAATGTAATTATATATATATATATATATGTCATTTAGTTGATTCCTTTTCAATAAGTAAGAAAGTAAACATATCATCATTATTATTCACATGCGTATACATTTTAAGTTTTTTTTTTTAACTGGTATATTTCAGAAAATATTTTAATGCAATGTTTTTTTCATTCAGGAAAGAATGGTCCATGCTTTAAAAGGAAGCATCACTAAGACAGAATTAGAATGCATTTACCATTTTTACTTTTCATTGCAAAGGTTATATTCAAAGGGACCTTGAGAAAAATGTATGTGTCTAGAATAAAACACAAAGAAAATGGCTTTGGATGCAAACCAATGGTTACATTTTATTTATATTCCATTGAGGTTTTTATCTTTTTTCAAGAATCTTGTCCTAAAAAGCTAACATTTTGTGTATCAACAAGCAGCCAGCTTCTTATCAATCATTAGACATACAGTTGAAGAAGTCAGCAGATGACATCATAAACTGAATAGAATAGAATAGAATAGAATAGAATAGAATAGAATAGAATAGAATAGAAAAGTTGACACTAGTTTGCAGTAAGGTAGTATAAATGCAGCAGAGTAACAATATGATTTATTATATACACTATGTATTACTTTGCATGTTTGTGTATCTGCATATAGCTGTTTGCCACTGTTGAATAATGAATAGAAGGACTGATACTCCAATTAGCCAATTGAAACAAAACTTTCCCCATTAGTTCATGAAATTAATGACATTTATATCTTTCTCATGTTTCAGACACATGAATACAAAGATGAACAGAACTGAAGAGTTGTTCTATTTGAACATTACACCAACAATGCCTCTAATACCAATCACCACCAATGGATCTCCATCATATCGTGAACCCTATCTGCGCAGACTAGCCCACCTGGATGAGGGTCTCTATAATGACTTCTATAGCCTGTGGATTGCTCTGGTGGTGGTTAATACACTAATATTTATAGTGGGCATGGCTCTTAACAGCCTAGCTTTGTATATATTCTGTTTCCGTACAAATCCCAGGACCACATCAGTTATTTATACTATTAACCTTGCAATCACGGATCTTCTGGTGAACCTGTCACTTCCCACCCGCATCATACTGTATTACAGCGGAGGCAGGTGCTTGAACTGTTCCTACATCCATTTATTTAGCTACTTTGTCAACATGTACTGCAGCATCCTCTTCCTCACGAGCATCTGTGTGGACCGTTATCTCGCCATCGTACAGGTGGAGACCTCGCACAAGTGGCGCAATCGCAATGTAGCTAAAGTGGTTTGCATCTGCATCTGGCTGTTTGCCACTGTTGTCACTTACTCTTTCCTCACAACAGCCTTCAAACTTTCAGCCTGCTGCGTGTCCAAGCTTTTCGCATTGACAGTATTTGAGTTCTTCCTGCCCTTGTTGATCATTGTAGTGTTTACGATCAGGATTATGTGTGCACTGTCCAGACCAGGCCTCATGCAACAAAGCAGGGAGAGACGCATGAAGGCTGTGCAGCTACTCATTACTGTACTGGTGATCTTCACCATCTGCTTCACACCTTTTCATGTTTGCCAAGTCCTAGTCTACTTCCACCCTGACCTGCCCTATCATGTGATTGTCTATCATGTAACGGTCACACTCAGCAGTCTTAATAGCTGCCTGGATCCTGTCGTTTACTGTTTCGTCACCACCAACTTCCAGTCTACTATGAAGAGGTTATTACGGAAGACGAAGGAAGAGCAGACCAGTGGTGACATCATTAGCATGCACAAAAGCTCCAAATGCTCAGGCACTATTTTTGCTATCACTAACAGCATGATCATGATTAATATGAATTCTACTGCCAAGGAAGGTGACAGATGAGGCTGTATAGTTCGTCCCTCTATACATACATACATACATACATACATACATACATACATATATACATATATACATATACACACACACACACACACACACACACACATACACACACACACACACACACACACACACACACACACATATATATATATATATATATATATATATATATATATATATATATATATATATATATATATATATAGGAATGCCAAAAAATATTTTATTATTAGCATTATTTAAAGTTGGACGGATGATTGTGATTAAGATCTTTAAAACTCACAACAACAGAACAACAGAATTGGGACTCAACAACAGAATTGGGACTCAACAGCCGTGTGACCTTAAAAATACACTTGTTAGTAAGAGTAATATAAAAAAAAAAAAAAACACGTGACAAGAAATTGCAGTTTGCTTAGGATCGTAAAGATTGGATTGTGGAGCAATGAGAAAAGATCATTTGGTCTAATAAGTCCAAATCTTCCCTATTTCAAAGTGCTGGCCATGTCAGAGTAAGAAAAGAAGTGCATGAAGCGATGCAGCCATCATTCATACTGCCTACTGTACAAGCCTCTCGAGGTAGTGCTGCAATCTTGGGTTGCTTCAATTGGTCAGATTTAGGCTTTTAGAACGGCTTATTGAAGGTTTTTGGGATGTGCCAAGCGGATTTTACAGAGAAGTTTCACTCTACCATCCTCAATACAACATCTCTGCCAAAGATGAATGCAATACTGATTGGAAACAAATGTTGTGGCATTGCAGAAGGTTAAAGATACCACAACAAATGTGTGCCATAGGATAGTGTGCAATTTATTTAGTCAAGGCAGTGTATTTATCCAGCTAATGTATATTAGATCTTGTTCTATGTTGTAAATAATTAGCTAAAATATTTGGTTTCATTTGTAATCATTTGTTTTAAATGTGAAAATTAAATGAAAGTGTAAAAGAAAATGTTATGGATTTAAAAGACAATTAAAGAATATTTGTTTAGTGAAAATGATGCCTGAATAGCTCACTGCAAAGATGTACATCTGACATCTGACATCTGACTAAAGACGTTTTAAATATAAGAAAATTCAATATATAATATAGATTGTCCTTTATTTGAGATTTCTACACTTGGTAAGATTTTTGCACTACTATTTCAGGTTTACTTTTACATCTTGCGTCGTTTTGTAGTCCAAGCACAGTAAATATACAGCAGAGATATTCAGGATTTTTATGCCTATTCAGATGGTTTTCATTTTCCATGGTGTTACTGTAATTTATACCATGGTTTCCTCGTGTTTGCATTGTTGTTGTTTTTTAAGGTTTTTAGATTTTAAAATGTTTATATAATCACATTGTTAGAACTAAGTAATAAGAAACATCATAAATGCTTTTGTAAATGCCCTTTTAAAAAAAACAGGTCCTCTTAAGTACTTTCGATAGTTAAGATTTACTAACTTTAATTCTGAGAGGGAAATCCTGTTTAGTAAGGCTTGACACAACCTTTCAGGATTTCCACAGCAAGCATAACCAAAGAACCAAATTAAAATATTACTGGCACAAGTCCATGAAAAACATGTGATCTATTATGTTAAAATTGAGATTTTCATTAATTGTACATTTCAAATGATCTCAGGACCTGTCAAAGCCTCATTTAGTTACTTGAGCTGTTTTTAACCTTAAAAAAATCTTTCGTCCGAAAATGACTCTTGCCTATTTATCAACAGTTAAATGCTATGAAACATAACAGACACAAATTTTCAAACTCACATTTGAATTGTCATCATTTATGTGATATGATTTTGCTACTTTTCTGCATGTTTTGATGGAACTGGATTGTAACTCACTTACTCACTCATCACCAGCTTCTAATTTTCCACAAGAGGGCGCTACTGCGACTCAATTACTCCAACGAATCTGAGAGTATTCCACAATACAGATCCTCACCAGATTCACTTATGTCACTTTTACTCATTGCACAGGTTTACAATGAGCTTATGCTTAGGGACTGGGAAAATGTTTGATTCTGTGATCACTAAAGCTTTTTATTTGGTTCTGTGCATGTGTATTAAATGAGTCGTATGTTATAAGACAGTCAACAAGACAATCATCACCTTCTCAATATGGCATCATCTTCACAGAAGCAGCCAGGTTTAACAGCTACTTCATGACGTTAATGATTCCATATATCCTAATAGGGTTCTGCCCTTTGAAGGAAAAACATTCCCATAGGTAACTTTTTTTCTGTACAAGCTTGTGCAAATCTATCTATTTGCCTGAAACTATTCATGTTTTCTCTATCAATAATAATAAACTATTTTACATCCAAAGGTTTAGTGATGTTGAGTCCACTCCAGGTGTTAACTTGTTCCAGAAGGTTTGTTGGCATGGAGGTGATGTCTTAGAGAAATGTTCTCTCTCTAATCTTCTCTACGCACAGTGTTCGGAGTTGTTTTTAGCCCTGTTTATTGACCTAACAATAAACAATGGGCATTTTCTGACATTGAGCTATTTTTATACATAGAAATCTGCCCACTGTGCCACCTCATATTTATATCCCTGTGAGAAGGGAAGTCAGGACTGCTTAAAATGTTCTAAATAATCTGACATTATAAATAGGGTGATTTAATAGTTGGATTCAATTCAATTTAATTTGTGTAGCACTTTTAACAGTGGACATTGTCCCCAATGCAGTTTTATATCAGTTAATAGATTATGAATATAAATTTTCTTTTCTAAATCAGTCTCTTTAAATTAAACCCCTAATGCACAAACCAGGGGCAACAGCCGGAAGGAAAACCTCCCTGAGATAGATAGATAGATAGATAGATAGATAGATAGATAGATAGATAGATAGATAGATAGATAGATAGATAGATAGATAGATAGATAGATAGATAGATAGATAGATAGATAGATAGATAGATAGATAGATAGATAGATAGATAGATAGATAGATAGATAGATAGATAGATAGATAGATAGAACCATTCCTCATCTGGGTGACAGCAGATGTTCATTCATTACAGTTTAATTATTGTTGAGGATTTCAGCTGTTCATTGATGGACACTTGAATACAAAACTATTCATGGCAACTGAAGCCGGCTATTAATTAATAACAGTCCAAATTCATCTTTGTGTTTCTTAAGTTTATTCCTCCTAAATGGATCTTTAGACTGTTCATGTGGAATCATCCTCAACTGCACCAGGCAGTCTCCAACTAAAAAGAACTCATCCAGGGGTAGATCATCAGAATGAATTAGAAGAGTCCAGAAAGAAAAAAGGGCCACTGGCATGTGTAACACTATGGGTTGTGGGGTGACAGGGAGAAAGAGAAGCAGGCATTATTAGATATCCTTATTGGTACAAAATAGTTAAAAACAATATTTTTGGTGTGAGATTTAGATGGTTTATCAAAAGGACATTTTTAATCTTTTTTTTTATTTAATAAGTATAAAAAAAAAAAACGGCAACAATTCTGGAGATGACTGTTTCCCATTTCCCCTTTTCTAATCTTTATATGACAGATACATGTCCACATGCTAGATTAATCTGCTAATTTGTTCTATTCACTGATGTTAAATGCAATATAAAGCAATCAAAATCTGACAGTGTTAAGCACATTGTCTTTGTGTAGGAAGCTGAATAGAATGGCATTTAATTAGGTTATGCTTTTGTCTACATGAACATAAAACCGCACCCAAGCATTAATCAGAAATATATTCAATTGATTTATTTTATTCTTTTGAATATTTCATTTTTAGAAACATATAGCTCCATTTCATGCTATTGTGTCTCACACAAATGAGTGTCATGTTCCTGGTTTGGGATTACTATTTAATAACTGATCATGCATCAATAATGCTTTATGCTTCGTAGCAAATCTTTAGGCTTTTTATATAATCCAAAACCAGATATTGTAGAGAAAGTCTGTAAGAATATGAATGAAATTGCTCTACTAATGTCATAAGATTATCAGCAATGAGATCTATGATTCATCTACAGATCATCATTCTGTCTGAGGTAATATAGTTCATTATTAACCACAGTGAAATAATCCTACATCATTACACAAGACACCATTTAGACTCAGTGGCATGCATAGTAATTATCCAATAAAACTTTCTCTCGGCTTCTCCCATTAGGGGTCGCCGTAAACATGATCCGCATGTTCGATTTGGCACATGTTTTTACGCTGGATGCCCTTCCTAACGCAACCCTCCCCATTTATCCGGGCTTGGGACCGGCACTAAGAGTGTACTGGCTTTTGCAACCCTGATGGCTGGGGTTGGTTCCCTGACTGGGGATCATACCCGGGGCGCCACGGTGAGAGCGCCGCATCCTAACCACTAGACCCCCAGGGAACCTGGTAACTTTCTTTCGGCTTCTGCCATTGGGGGTCGCCACAGCGTACCATCCGCATGTTTAATTTGGCATGCCCTTCCTAACACAACCCTCCCCATCTATCCGAGCTTGGGCCCGGCACTAAGGCTTGTGCAACCCTGATGGCTGGGGTTGGTTCCCTGACCGCATCCTAACCACTAGACCACCATGGAACCTTAGTAATTATCCAATAATGGAAGCATATTACAAGCAGTGATTAGAATTGGGAAATGTTGCAAAAAATTATGAAATAAATAAATGGTGTTTAAATAAATATTGAATAAAATAGTAAAAGTGAGAATTAAAAAAGACATTAAATGATTAATAAAGGTTTAATATGGTGGCTTTTGCAGTGGTGGACTGTCAGGGCCAGCAAGGCCTTCTCTGCTGCCCAAAACTCTATCAGAGCTGACATAGGTTTTAACAGTATTAATCATTGTTTTATTTTTTTATATATTTTTTGACTCAAATATATTTGTGTGGATTTAATAGATGGTTTTTTTTCATTCCAGAATAACTGACAGAGGAGGGGAAAAAAACGTGGATACACCAGGACATTTACAAGATGGACTTTTCACGAATTGTTGGACATCATGAGGAAAGGTCGGCCAAAGCCGTTCAAATTATATATATATATATATATATATATATATATATATATATATATATATATATATATATATATATATATATACACACACACACAAGTTTTTTATTAATACATTGATATAATGTGAGGTTCAGTTCACACTAAAACAGGTAGTAGTAGCGGCTACTTTTTACTTAAGTACATGTCAGAGCCCAAACTTCTTTACTTTAACTTGAGTAAAAAAGTGTAGTCAGTACTTTAACTTTTACTGAAGTCTTTTAAAACACGAGTATCTGTACTTCTACTTCAGTAAACTATGTGTATAGTTTTGCCACCTCTACTGAAGGTCTAGGTGTTAAATACACTGTTAAATACACTGGCCGCCACTGGACTTTTTATGACATGTCGTTTCGGTGAATATTTCACCAAGTTCTTTTTTACTGTCCATCGAAATGAAAGATAGACGCACTTCCGGTAAAACCGTGCTTTTGGCAGGAATCTGGATGTGAGGGCGGAGACGGGATTTTGTGAGTGCATGGCAACCAGCTGAACACAATAGACGAGCGGCCGTTCAGCAGCAGATGTGAGAGGAGACGGTGTTTGATTGGACGGTAAGATTGAAGATTTATTGGACTGTAATCGCGTGCACACGGCTTCCAGAAAGGGACGGTTTTTTTAATTCGGAAGGAATCGGGGTTTTATGTGTCAAAACTGTTGGCCTGACACCTGTCTGAAGACCACCAGGTTAGCCCTCTAGCTAAGAATCGGGGGAGAATAACAAATAACAGTCTGATCCATTACTGTGGAGTTTGAACAGAGAGCTGAATGATGGTTAACCGGGCAGCAATGATACAGACTAACTAACAAACACAATCGTAAAGCTCATTAAGTGTCTAACACTCTATAATACCTAGTTATTGACTAACGATTGAATAACTAGTCTAACTAGATAATCTTAGTGTTACTGGCTAACCTTGCTAGCTCAGCGTTGTAATATATACACAGACATATCGCGCTGTTTACAGTTTTATCAACGTTTTCTCTTCGGTTTAAACATTTCGATAGGATTGTCTGGTTAAAAATAAATAAAAAAAGTCTTAAAATAATTATCATCATTTTTTATTGGAACGGAAAGCTTTTTCAGAGCTCCGGTTGAGCCCTAAGGTGAAAATGAGTAGAGAAATCCGTTGGGCAAGACAAGTTACCTTAGTGACTGAGGCTGAATCCCAAATAGCTGCCTATTCCCTACCGAAGCTCCCTTTTTAGCGTATTAAATGACAGGACATGCGGCCTATAATCGCACACTATTTATCCAATAGGGAGGCGTTTGTATTGCGGAATAAACTGCTATCTGCTGCTGTTGATTGTGTGGAGTTCAGGCTTTTGTACTGTCACCGTTTTTGCCTGAGGATTATAGACATGCCACTTGTTGTCCTGAACAACAGCCTTCAGAGAAGAACAATGTTTGTGTTTTACAATTGTCTTTAACAGGAGGGTTTTGGCGTCTGGTGAATAAAAAGCTGCTGATTAATCCAGGTATGCTCCTGTCTGTGACTATTCATGATCAAAACATTTATATATTTATATATATATATATATATATATATATATATATATATATATATATATACACAATGCAGTATAAATGTGGATTCATATTTACCATGTGGAATAATTCTGTGTACCGTAATTTCCGGACTATTAAATGCACTCAAATATAAGCCGCACCTGTCTATAAGCCGCTACGTCTACATTGAAAGGTCTACGTTGAAACTAATGAACTTTACACAGGATTTAAAGAAAGACAGTGTCTGTTACACGGCTTGTATCTAAACAGTAGCCTACCAAGAAAGTCATAGTTCACTGTCTTCCTCCTTCCTTTCACAACTATTTATCTCAGTTTATCTTTTGGCATCGTCGTGCGTTTAAAAATCACCATCGGTGAAGTTTTTCTCCCGATGCCGTGCAGCTCAGAACACAGGTGAAGTTTTTATTCATGCCCGGTTGTTTTCGAGTGAGCGGCAGGTCAAACGTTGGAGGAACCTCATCCATATTTATGAGTTGGTGCGGCTCGATTCAGTGGGAGCGCAATTGATTTAATATAAAGAGTTTCATTGGTTCACCTGAACCCGTTCTGCAATTTCGTTGGTCTAATGTTATGGGGTTCAGTTTTTTGTCTTGAAGCTTGTGAAACCGGGAAAAACCCAGGAAAAATCCATAAATTAGCCGCTTCATTGTTTAACCCGCGGGGTTCAATGCATGGGAATAAAAGTAGCGGCTTATAGTCCGGAAAATACGGTAATTTGTCTTGTGTAGCACCTGTGTCCTGGGGAAACGTTTTGTTTTTACTGTGTACAGCACTCTATATAGTTGTAATGACATTACTTCAACAAAAGCATTAGTTTATAGATTTTTCTAGAATGTAATTTCAATTGGACATGGTCACAATATTGCAATTGTTTTTTTTAAAAAGCACTCGCGAATGGACATTCGGCGGCACCCAGATGAGGACGGGTTCTATTTTGAGTCTGGTTCTTCTCAAGGTTTCTTTTTTCCCTCGCCACTGTCACCACTGGCTTGCTCATTAGGGAAAGACTCAAAGGGAACAAACTTATAGGCATTAAACTTTATCATGTCTTTATCTCTGTATAGCTGCTTTGGGACAATATCCATTGTTAAATGTACAGTGGTGAATATATAGATGGCTCTGTGATGGACTGGTATGCCGTTAATCAGACCACACACCCGGTGTTCTCGGATTAAAGCTTCACATCTGCAAGTCTTCTGAATAAAAAAGTGTGCTGTTTTTTTGTTTTCTCACATGTAGATTTCACCTGATCACTCCATGGGGCTATTCAGGGAAGCGTGTGCCTGTGCTGATCTTCTCCTCCTCGTTGTCCTCCTTCTCCCCTTTTCCTTTTTCAGACTCCAGAAAATGATGACTCATTACTTAGCCAGAAATGGCTGTCTATGGATTTGTATTAGCCAAAGCAAGTGGTAAATCTTTTGCTAATAGCATATGGAGCGGCCTGAGGTTCATCTGGTAATCAGAAACCTTGGTGGATGCGTGTCGATTCTGACAAATCCTCGTGGTTTTTCAAACCTAGCCAAGAAGCTGGAGTTTCTCTGTTTGGGATCCAAGTAAAAAAAGCTCTGTTCTTGATTCGAGTTAGTTCTGCATTCAGCTCGCTGATCAACATGGTGCCCAAGAATGTAGATTCTGGGGTCGTGCAAATGCCGCACGTAGACCTAGAGCCTGTCAAGTCTTCAGAAAGCAGAATAAATGGCGTGAAGAAAATGGAAGTTTCTGAAAAATCATCCAGCGAGAGCACGGTGGATCACGTCTCCAAACGCCTGTGGGTTATGCACGGAGCGGTCATGTTCGGCCGGGAGTTCTGCTATGCCATGGAAACAGCTCTGGTCACACCTGTGCTACTGCAGATAGGTAGGTGACCATTATACATAAAACCAGTACATTTCCCGATAAGGTCTAATGGCTAGAAGGACAAGGAATTTCATCACCCTTCATTCTTCCTCATGCACTGATAAAAGCCATCGTATGAGTGATGAAACATCGAGCTTTCATCACGCTTTAATATACTTTTATAGATGAGCAATAAATGGTGCTTGGCATTTCCACTCTGACGATGCTCATGTGAAGTGTTTCAGTATACACCATGAAGGTAAAGGAGTAAACATTTACACACATAAAGCAAACACACTGCACTTTTGTTTGCATGTATAACAGAAGACTTTAACACGGTAGACGGTAAGACGGTAACAAAGAACTTTGAACTTAGAGAATGTGTGTGCACATTTTTCTCATTCTGGGTTTTTTTTTTTTTCTCCTACAAAAACTTTTTTTTTTCTACAAGGTAAAAGAAAAGCATGCGAAGAACTGCTATGCTATATTGCAGCAATGTACAGGGTGTTTAACAGTCAAATTTTTGGCCTTAAAAAGTCTTAAATTCACTGTTCTAGGACTTAATTCATTTGAAAAAGGTCTTAATTTTTTTGATTAACATGTAAAGCTACGCTCATCGAAATGCTCCTGTTTCACTTTAGAATATTTTCGTTTGTTAGTTTCTGTGGTGGTGTAGTTCTTTCTTTCACTACTCCAAATATGATTCGCTGTATTATAACTACAGACCAGCATGCAACAGCCAATCAGCTTTCTGTTATTGGAGCGAATCTCTCTTGGACAGTACCGCAGACATAAAACAGATTTTCTTTTTTAGCTATGGGTAAGTACAAGTTTAGCGATACTTGGATTGAAAAACTGAATTTGCGGCTTTGTTAAGGCCAGTTGCTAACAATGTATTTGTGTGTGTTTTTGATGTTGTGATGTTTCATTCTTTATGGTCTTAAAAAGTCTTAAGTTTGACTCTGTGAAACCCTGAATGTAGTGAACAGAGAAGCCGAATTGAAAATTTCGAAGCCTATTGAAAGCAGAACTTTGTCACGTCATAGATATTGAAATTCCACTTTGATCATTTACGTAGGTTTTTATTGCAGTAGTAAAATTCTTGCTTTGAGGTATCTGATGAGTAGACGAAACATGACAGCATTATAAAAGTCAAGTTAATGAATAGTGTTGCAACGGGTCAAGAGACATCTCACCTGTGGACACCATGTGCTTCTCCATGGTTTGGTGATTTAGAAAGAAATGTTTCACAGTGAAAATCACAAAACCTAAACACCAGACTTGAGATTTAAATGATCACATGACTGAATAATGGAATTGAAGAGCAGTGTCTTTAAAAGCAGGTTCCCAACCCTAAGCTCAAATCATTGTTGAAAAGTTAGATTAATTATCTATATATTTATTTATTTGTATTGTTCAGGTCTTCCCGAGCAGTACTACAGTCTGACATGGTTCCTCAGCCCCATTTTGGGTTTCATCTTCACACCTGTGATCGGCTCAGCGAGCGACCGCTGTACTCTCAGGTGGGGTCGGAGAAGACCCTTCATTCTGGCTCTTTGTGTAGGATTACTGCTTGGTTTAGCTCTTTTCTCAACGGCTCTCTGATGGGTGAGATCTTTATCTTTGACAGTTTGTGCTTTTGAATGATCTCGTTTGAGAGAGAAAGCTTCACTGTATATTCTTTTGTTCATTTGCATAATGCAGGGCAGGATGGGATTTTTGAATGGCCTGAAGGTTGTTTTTAACGTTTACCTGCATTTAGTCATGTACCTAGGCTCTTAATTTTTCATGCCAGGTTTATGATGACTAGAAAAATCCAGACTCTGTTATATCATGGAAGTGTTACTAATGCTGCAGTTTTACTAACACAAACTGTGTATTTCTCAGGCCTGAGGGCAGGAGATGTTCCTGGTAACCAGCCCATTGGGATCATTTTGACAGTTCTAGGTGTAGTGGTGCTGGACTTTTGTGCTGATGCTTTAGACGGACCAATCAGAGCCTACCTGCTGGACATCGCTGAAGGAGAAGAGCAAGACATGGCCCTGAATATTCATGCCTTCTCTGCAGGTAACATGCACAAAGCATTAGTTTTTCTGCCTCTGACACTAGGAGGGGAAGGAATTATGTTCTTCTCTGTCTGACATTCTTATTAATTAAATATCTCAAGAAGAAGAGCTTATTAATACCAAGAAGCTTTAGATTTGTTAGTAGCAGAATTTGGATTATACCTTAATTAAAAAGGTATATAGCATAAGTAAAGATTTTAACTGTAGATTAAACGTGAGCATATCCTGAGACTCTGATGTCCACTATATTTATTGCTTTTACAGGTCTGGGTGGAGCTTTGGGTTACATGCTTGGAGGTTTGGACTGGACAGACACTTTCTTGGGACATGCATTCAAAGCCCAAGAGCAAGTGCTGTTCTTCTTTGCTGCCATCATTTTTATCATTTCTGTGACTCTTCACCTTTTTAGCATTCAGGAAAGACCGTCTAATACTCGTCTGCAGGACTTATCTGAGACTGAGGAAGTGGAAAGCTCCTCATCCGTTCACCTTAACGAGACTCTTCCCAGGACTCACCAAGTGCCGGAACTGGACCTCATTATCGAAGAGGATCCTTTTGAAGATTATGAGGACAATCAGTCTGAGACCGAGGTCCAAAAGGACTTCTTGAATGTAATGAGAAGTAAAAGTGACTCCGTTCTTGCTGTACCCGACACTACCATTGCACTCGATCCAGATTTGGACCTCGATCAGCACTTTCTCCACAACGCGGAGCCAAATTTATTCCAGGATTTCAGCGCTGAGATGTCGTTTGAATATTGCCCAAACAGCAGCTGTCCGGCAAATCACTGCAAATCACAGACAGATTCTACAATGAGCAACGGCCACCCCAATGGTTTCAAGGCTGTCAATGGCGACCTTGCTGAAGATGCCAAACCAAAATGCGATATGAACCATCAAAACAAAGCCGGTGTTCGTCATTCTAACGGAACAGTCCGCTGTCGGCATCCTTCATTCTACCGACAACCTTCGTTTACCTTCTCTTACTATGGCCGAGTGCGCTTCCATCGGCCTCGTCGCCGCATCAATTTAGCTCGCCCAATCAAGTCATCGCAAAGCCTGAACGACATCGACAGGATAACAAGACTGCAGGAGCGTTGCAGGCTGCAGAACAGAGGTAGCACCTCATCCGGAACGGATGCGGAAGATGACAACGAGAGCGAAGAAGGAGAAGGAAGTGGCACTACTGTGAAACTGCTTTGGCTGTCCATGTTGAAAATGCCTCCACAGCTCTGGCGCCTGTGTGTGTGCCATCTCCTTACTTGGTTCTCCATTATCGCACAGGTTGTTTTCTATACTGACTTCATGGGACAGGTCATCTATGAAGGAGACCCAATGGTAAGATAAGCTCTAGATTTTCTTCTTTAGGCTTTTCAATGTCTTGACACTGAATTACAGTCAATACACACAGCAGTAACACAATTTTATTTTTACTTAGGCTGCTGCAAACACTACCGAGCTTCAAAACTACCATAAGGGAGTACAGATGGGCTGTTGGGGGCTAGTTATCTATGCCGCCACTGCTGCCATCTGCTCAGGTGTGTTTTACATCCAGCAAAAGTGTTTTTATTTTATTTTTTTTTTTTATTTGCAATTTAAGGAACAGCAAAGCGGTAAGACTTGTGGCGAAGTTTCCAAAAGTATTGGCTTTTTCTACAGCTGATGTTTGAATGAAATGTGTAAATAGTGGCATTTTAGCATATGTATGGAAAAGGATTAATGTAATGAAAAAGTAATGCAAAAAAAATAAAAGATTATTGTGTACAGTGAACACCAATGCAAATTGGTAACACAGTAGTGTCTTGAAAAAATGCATTCTTCATTGATGAGCTATGTTTTCTTTTTCTTTTTTTTCCCCTGGGCTGGCCAACATGTAAATTTGGTTGCTGCGTAATAACTCAGTTCTTGTAGTGAACATGTAAAGTATAATTGAGAAATATGCGCGCTGTTGGGTTTATCACTTAATCTTTGCACAGCTTGCACCATCTGCCTTTCTCTCAGAAGTGTTAGACTTTAAATGATTGCTGAGAAAATGCACCATTTATGCTACAGGCAGCACACACACACACACACACACTCACACACCGGGCGAACATTAACCGACACAATAAACAACTGTAAGGCAGTTCAGAAAACCCTGTTTGTGCTTGGAAAGTCTTGGGGTAATACTTGGTTTTTTGTGTTCAAGTAATTGTTCAGACATGGTACAAAAACTAAAAATAGCATACTGTCAGTAATAATAGGCTAGTACATTGTTATTCTTCATATTTGCTTTCACGCTAGATAGCATGAATGTTTTTTTTTTTTTTTTACAGCTGTGCTTCAGAAGTACCTTGACAACTACGACTTGAGCATCCGAATCATCTATATGATGGGAACTCTAGGCTACGCTGTGGGCACGGCTGTAATGGCCATCTTCCCCAATGTTTACATCGCCATGATAATGATAAGCAGCATGGGATTTATTTCTATGAGTATATCCTACTGTCCTTATGCTCTGCTCGGGCAGTACCATGAGATCAAAGAGGTATGACTTTTATTATAAATATATTAGATTTTTTTATGATAAGATATACCCTTGTTTTTCCACAGTGGAAATCTTTGTGTTACAGCAGCAAAAGAAAAGAAAATGTGCAAATATAAAAAAAAAAATGATTTATATATATTTGATCTTTTAGCATTTCAATACATTGGAGCTTGATTTAAAATATAGTTCACTGTTGCTGTAATATTGTGGCACAGTTACTGACTGTCTGATACATCTTGTGTTTTCTCATTACAGTACATCCGGCACAGTCCAGGAAACTCTCGCCGAGGCTTCGGTATCGATTGTGCCATTCTGACGTGCCAGGTTTACATTTCTCAGATTTTGGTGGCGTCAGCTCTCGGTGCAGTCGTGGAAGCCGTAGGCTCGGTGAGGTCATCCCGATGCTGGCCTCAGGGGCTCCTTCGTTGGATTTCTAGCTGCTGCGTTCCTCGTCATTTACCCTGACACAGCTGAGGAGGACGATGACGAAAACGTACAAGCCCCAAGTACAACCTGAGCTTGTAGATGATTAAAATACCAGATTGCCTGAGCAATAGAATGTTGTAATGGTCACATTTTCACTGTGATTCGTCAGGGGAAATTAAGTGTACTTCAAAATCAAACTTCAAATTCCACTGGTTTAAAAATTGCACCGCTCCAACATGGTCATTACGTGCCTGAGGAGCGTAACTTTAACAATCCTGGTGTGATCTAATTGTCATTATAGAATATACAAAAGCAGAATGCATGTTTTTGTAAGGTACAGAAAACCAGCTGTGTTGCTTCTGGCATTGTGCTAAAAGAAAAGTATTTACTTTTTATCTGAATGGTACTAAATATTTCAGTTTTTCTCTTGGATAACAGTTTCACACTGAATTGAGCAGTTTTGCATCATTTCAGTCACAGCGTTTTCTACTGCCTTGATGATGATGGCCATGCTTCTTGCAAGGAGTTCCCTTATTTCACACAGTCATCAATTAGTTGCTTTTGGAACAACAAATCGAGCAAGAGGGAATTTACTGATTTAGTACGTTTACAGTTTGTACCTTGTTTTTTTTCCATCCAATATGCTGGATTACCATTAGTACTTGAATCAGAAGCGCTCAGGGGAATATCTCTCTCTCTCTCTCTCCCCTTCTTTCTTTCTCTCTCTCTTACATGCACACATTATACAATTATCCAAGATGGTGGTGAGTTTATGTCACAGCACATTCCCCATTCCCACAATTAGATTGTGCTGTGGCAATGATCACATTTCTTTATTATATTAACAGACTTGTTTATAAAAAGTTAAGAGAAAAGCATCAGTTAAAACAGGGTTTTTCCTATTCAATCCTCTCTCTCTCTCTCTCTCTCTCTCTCTCTCTCTCTCTCTCTCTCTCTCTCTCTTTTTATTTATATATATATATAATCAGTGCTTATTGCATTGGTTTATACAGCAATTAAATAAGAGATAGTTCTTATTTGATTAATAGACATCACATGTTTAATTTTCATCACAATTCATGTTCATTTTCTTCTGTTATGAGTTAATATTATTGGTAAAATTGATGAATGGTATTTAAACATACATTGTCTGCAAGTCACTGCTTCAAATTCTGCTTCTGATCATTTTACATAATCTTGCTGTTTACCTCACCTGATCTAAAAATCAGTTGTTTTTTCCTTTTATTTATTTTTATTTTTCAAATAACTACTATGTTGCTGGAGCATTTTTTTCTGCTCAGTCAGGTATTCAGTTCCACCAGAAGAACTTGAATTTTGATCATTTCAGTTAAATATTATTTTAAGAGATGCTATGGTATTAATTGTGTTTGACAAAGCAAATGAAGAGCGGGTTACGCTGATTATGAAACTTTATTATCCTGTTTAAGGTTACTAAGATTCAGCATTTATTAATATTATTTTGGAAAAATCAATGTTTTGTACTGCTGTGAAAGTGGACCAAATAAGCTGTTTTTCAGTTTCTGGTATTTTGAACATTTGTACAATGATTTCAATACATAAAAATGTATACAACCTTGAGCAGTATTGTTTTTCTTTACAATTCCTAACACTGTCTTATTGATTATTGAGAAACACATGATCTCTCTCTCTCTCTCTCTCTCTCTCTCTCTCTCTCTCTCTCTCTAACCCCACAATTACTTCTGTATTTACACAGAAAAATAAGGATTTTGTATATAAAAGTGCAGTTTATACCTGGTAGATTTCATATTTTTGTTACACTTTATTTAAGAAAACACAGGAAGTGTAAAATGTGTAGAGCATTATTAATGAAATACGAATTAAGAACATGTGCCACTGTGGGAATTTTTTCCACGTGTAATCATAAGGGTGTTCCAGCTGGTTGGTAAGTTCATATTAATGTGTTTCAGTCAGATCTTATTTCTATAGTAGCAGCTCTTTACCAGGACTTGTGTGATGGATGCTTTACACAAGTTTCAAACATTCTGTAAGAACCGGTAATATTTAAGGAAAAAGAAAGATGCATAATATTTTATTACCTCCAATAGATTTGAGGTTTTTTTTTTTCAATTTCATAACTTGTATTTTGATACATGCACAAAAAGTCTAGTGCACTGAATGAGCTGTATGTGAATTGTTTAAGCAAATATGAATGCACATCAACTGAACTTCTATTATAATTACCTTTTCATTTAAAGTCATTATTTTGCCTTTCACAGTCTAATTTAATCAAGTTCTAATTTGTATATCTATCCATATTTATATTAAGTTTATGGACAAAAGTTTCTGGACACCTGACTATAACATCCCATTCCACATTTTGTCCCCATTTGCTGTTATAATAACCTTTGCTCTTCTGGGAAGATGTGCTTGAGGAGATATGTGTTCATTCAGACACAAGAGTGAAGTCAGGTGCTGATGTAAGGTGAAGAGGCCTGTAGGTGTACAGTTGAGATGAGAGCTCTTTAGCAGGCCACTCATGATCTACTTCAACCCATATAAAGCATATCTTTGTGCACAGGGGTCTGGTCATGTTAGAGCAGGTCTGGGTATCCTATTTCAAGTTAAGATTATTTAATGCTACTGCATCCAAAGACATATGGATGGAAAAAAGTCAGGTGTCTCAATGTTTTGTCTATATGCATATAGTCAGTCTGTCTGTCTACATTCAATCTTTTTTTGTTTTTTTGCCGTTGTGTGTAATGTGTGTGAGAGCCTATCCTGTGATTTGAGTTGATTGTATTGTATTTATTTATTTTATTACAGAAAATTGTACTAATAATAGTTTATCAGTGTTTTAGTTACCATGTTAGTTTAGCTTTTTTAACTGCTGTGCATGGAAAAATCTGGAATATTAGTGACTTGGCCATATCTTACATGCCTAAACTTGTAAAGACAGGAAACAGCACATGGAATTTCATGTTTCACAAACATACACCAAAACTAATTTTCCTATTGTAGCTCAACTGAAGTATTTACAAAAGTAATGACAGAATTCTTTACATCATATACACTTCCACTCATCATGAGGATAACTAAAGAACTTTCAACATAACATAATTGATGACTGTCAGCCGCACAGGTTATATTTATATTTATATTTATATTAAATGCTTGAGCATACAGCTTCCCAACTATGTTAATAGAATGATGGGGGAGGCAAAGAAGATGTACAGGCATAGAATTGATTCCTATGGTTTCCATAGCAACCTACATATGAACAAACTGAATAAAATCAATACTTTTCTAGATAAAAAAAAATACTGTGCCTGGAACTACAATCAGAATTCAATTTGTGTTCAGATGCAATCAGATTAACCTTCAAATGAAAGTTTTAACTGCCTTTTTATGTTTATATTGTATCTACATTGATCTGTTTGACCAAACGCATAGCAAGTGAAGAAACTCCATGTGGTACTTATGATGGGAAAATTAAAAAATTATATTCATAACTTAGAGTCCCTTTAACAGCCTGTGGCCTTTTCTCTGACTTTCCATTGCCAGCTGGCCAGAGTTGTGATTTAATATCAATATTTCCACTAAAGTTTGCTGCCCTTTTCTCTATGCTATGCTTTAATATAGGATATCAGTCAACACTCTGTTCATTTGCTAACTTTACTCATTAATTGACTTAAGTGAACGAATACAGTGTATTTTTTTTAATTTATTTCTAAAATCTTACTGTCACATAAGATGCAGGTTTTTACTTTTATGCACTCTGAGCTCATTAGAGTCCAAAAAAGTTGAATTAAATATGAAAACAGACAATAAAATAGTGGGATTGTCTCTAATACTCATTTGATGTGGAGTATCAGTAATATTAAATGAATGTGACATGCATTAAAAAAGGAGATCTTTCCTACACCATTATAGTCCCCTTTCTGATGATGAAGACTACAGGCTGACTACAGGCTGAAGTCTGAGCTGTGTGACCTTTAGAGTTTGACGTTCAATGAAAGTGGGTAACACGGTACAATACTTTATTGGTTATTATGATGATTTCTTTACAGTAATGGGGCAAAATTACCTGCAGACAGACAGACAACTACTTTAATTAAGGCAATTCTGGCTTATCTTGTTACTTATCATCCCATAGCCTGTATCCAGAGTCACAATAAAATACACCCAAATGCAGACATATAAATTAATGAAGTTTCCATTATCCCTGAAGAGTCACACAGAATCTGGCATAGATATTCACCAATGTCAAACCACCACTAAGATTTCACTCACCCCTGACCCTCCCAAAACTTTTATTTTCGATGTAAAATATATAAAATTCAGTATGAATCCATAGGTTGCAGCTGATGCTTGGAAATGGAATATACTGAATAACCTTTATTCTTCAGTATCCTCAGCATGTCAATTTCTTCACTAATTTGAATTTGAAAAGACCTCAAACTGGCTGCATCCAAACTGACCCACGATGAAGGATGTTAGGTATGAGACTAATAACCCATAACTTTGTGATAGTATCCTAAATTCTAAGTGATGTTTGCTAGAAGTAAATGCATTATATTAGTGTGGTCATTACAGGTTGATTGTTAAATGCAAATTGAGGTTGTTCATTTAAATTCATTTAAGTTGGTTGAGGCTTAAATTGAGGTTTAAGTTCATTTAAAAGCAATATTTCCTTGTGTGTTGCTTACACTTTCTGAGATTAATAAGTACCCTACTGTCAGATATATATATATATATATATATATATATATATATATATATATATATATATATATATATATATATATATATATATATATAAAAGCAAACAACAAATAAAATGCGTTCAGAGGCTCTTACAGTGCAGATACACAGCAAAGAAATGCAGATTAGCATCTACCAGAAGTGGAAACAGTAGCAATATGCAATTTAACAAGTGCATATATGTATGTTAATGTGTACAACAAATAAATATAAAGGATACATGCAGTGAAAACATGCAGATGCAATGGAGCAATGTCAAGATCTTTAATTAAAAATGATAATTTATGGATTTCTTTTTACAGTGAACAATGTATGTCTTGTCTAATTTGATCCCTCATAATGTACAATGCTGACCTTAAAGCTATTCAAATCAGAAAAAATCTGAACTGCTAATCTTGTGGAGCTTTGCCATTGGAGAATATGAACTACAATAGATCTGCTTTAACATCTGGGACAGTTAGACACGTAGAAATTAGAGACTTAGAAAGCAATTTAGCATTATAATTAGCATAAATAGTAGTATTGTTCTCTTTAAATAAAAAAAAAAAAAATCAAACTAAGCTAAAAACTAAATCTAGTAAGTTACCTTGATTACAATAATAATTAGATTTTTTTTCTGTATTTCTCTGATTTACAGTAAAATGACTTTACTTGTTTGTGTTGTGAATGAAATGTAATAATATTATAGTCATTGCATTTGTAAGCCCAGAAGTGACTGTTGGGAGTAGATCAGGAGCTAGTGTGGAGCTAGTGTGGACTCTTTATATATATATATATATATATATATATATATATATATATATATATATATATATATATATATATATATATATACAGTGAGGAAAATAAGTATTTGAACACCCTGCTATTTTGCAAGTTCTCCCACTTAGAAATCATAAAGGGTTCTGAAATTGTCATCGTAGGTGCATGTCCACTGTGAGAGACATAATCTAAAAAAAAAAATCTAGAAATCACAATATATGATTTTTAAACTATTTATTTGTATGATACAGCTGCAAATAAGTATTTGAACACCTGTCTATCAGCTAGAATTCTGACCCTCAAAGACCTGTTAGTCTGCCTTTAAAATGTCCACCTCCACTACATTTATTATCCTAAATTAGATGCACCTGTTTGAGGTCGTTAGCTGCATAAAGACACCTGTCCACTCCATACAATCAGTAAGAATCCAACTACTAACATGGCCAAGACCAAAGAGCTGTCCAAAGACACTAGAGACAAAATTGTACACCTCCACAAGGCTGGACAGGGCTACGGGAAATTGCCAAGCAGCTTGGTGAAAAAAGGTCCACTGTTGGAGCAATTATTAGAAAATGGAAGAAGCTAAACATGACTGTCAATCTCCCTCGGACTGGGGCTCCATGCAAGATCTCACCTCGTGGGGTCTCAATGATCCTAAGGAAGGTGAGAAATCAGCCCAGAACTACACAGGAGGAGCTGGTCAATGACCTGAAAAGAGCTGGGACCACCGTTTCCAAGGTTACTGTTGGTAATACACTAAGACGTCATGGTTTGAAATCATGCATGGCACGGAAGGTTCCCCAGCACATGTCCAGGCACGTCTTAAGTTTGCCAATGACCATTTGGATGATCCAGAGGAGTCATGGGAGAAAGTCATGTGGTCAGATAAGACCAAAATAGAACTTTTGGGTCATAATTCCACTAAATGTGTTTGGAGGAAGAAGAATGATGAGTACCATCCCAAGAACACCATCCCTACTGTGAAGCATGGGGGTGGTAGCATCATGCTTTGGGGTGTTTTTCTGCACATGGGACAGGGCGACTGCACTGTATTCAGGAGAGGATGACCGGGGCCATGTATTGCGAGATTTTAGGGAACAACCTCCTTCCCTCAGTTAGAGCATTGAAGATGGGTCGAGGCTGGGTCTTCCAACATGACAATGACCAGAAGCACACAGCAAGGATAACCAAGGAGTGGCTCTGTAAGAAGCATATCAAGGTTCTGGCGTGGCCTAGCCAGTCTCCAGACCTAAACCCAATAGAGAATCTTTGGAGGGAGCTCAAACTCCGTGTTTCTCAGCGACAGGTCAGAAACCTGACTGATCTAAAGAAGATCTGTGTGGAGGAGTGGGCCAAAATCCCTCCTGCAGTGTGTGCAAACCTGGTGAAAAACTACAAGAAACGTTTGACCTCTGTAATTGCAAACAAAGGCTACTGTACCAAATATTAACATTGACTTTCTCAGGTGTTCAAATACTTATTTGCAGCTGTATCATACAAATAAATAGTTAAAAAATCATACATTGTGATTTCTGGATTTTTTTTTTAGATTATGTCTCTCACAATGGACATGCACCTACGATGACAATTTCAGACCCCTCCATGATTTCTAAGTGGGAGAACTTGCAAAATAGCAGGGTGTTCAAATACTTATTTTCCTCACTGTATATGTTGTTTTAGAAGCTGTTTGACCACAGGGCTGAGGTCTTGAAATTTGCCCTGGAGATAAGGAGCCATATGTTATGGTTAATAACAAAGCAGTTGCTTTTGTTTTTAATTATTTACATATTCTATCTTAAATAATCTCATTGAAAAAAATTCCTTCTTATGAATATACCAGTCTTTGCAATATTTGTACACAATTCGTAATGTATCTTCCGAACAAGAAATTATACATATAGAGTCAAATCTTGTGTACAGTGTAGATTATTTTGTTTATTTTCTGTGCAACAACATGATGACCTACTAATTGAGAAACTGCCCTGTTAAGGTTTGAATGTTTTATATCTCTAATACCTCTTGTAACCTCTGTCTGTCTTCAGCAGATGGCAGTATCTCATCCAACATTTATAATTCTACCATCAGGATTCAGCCAATGTTGAGTTTAACCTACTGTAAATGTCTTCTGTAGCGTTGAAGGCTTAGTGCTTATGTGGAATGTTCACATAGAATTTTAGATCGACCTTCACTATGTATTGAATAGAAGGTCTGCAAAAATGAAATAAGTAAAAAAGCTAACCTTGTTTAAATGTACATAGAAATGTTCACTATACAGGAATCCTGATCCAGGCACTATGTGTGGGACATTGAGAGTTGAAAAAAGAGCTGCAGATTTTGCTGGGATAGTGTTCAGGCGCTAGGTTGTATGCCAGAGACCACTAAGTTCTCTTTAGCTCTATTAAACAGAATTATTTGCTGGAAAGTGGTTTAGACAAAAACAAGTCGTTAAAGTATTAAGAAACAAATTTGCTGACCTTGCAGTGACAACAAAAGTTGCCATGGATGGGACTTTGGTGTGCCTGGGTGGAAAGCAACATCTGACTCTGTAGAAGAGACGTTTAGCCTTGGCATCAGGGAATTCATCCAAGCAAATTGAAGTATGATAATACTATTTTGAAAAATGCAAGTATGAAACCATGTAGATCAACTAGGCACCCAGTCTAGAGGTCAAAGTTTGTTTATTGTTGCTGATGTGATTGTAGAAGGTGACCATTGAGATACCGTCTTGTCAGGATAAATCTAAAGAAAAAACTTTTTGGACAATAGTTGAATGACACTAAAAGTTCTATTATATCAGTGAGATATAATGGCAATATTAAAGCTATTCATGTATGCCCCCTCTTCTTACAATGCAAAAATTCAGGAGTGTAATCCCGTATAATGATAATTGGAACCTTATGACTATAAGGTCAGCGTGTTTATAGAAAATGTGATCCTTGGCTGACACTGAAGCGCATGAAGAATTCAGGCTGCATGTCTCTCGCCCATGCAGAGAGCTGTGATTGGCCTCTCTCAGCACTGTCCGGGGGAGGCTACGCCACAACAATAAAGACCCCAGAGGAGCACCACAGCACTGACATGGAAAAGGAAGGAATTTTTGCGATGTGTCTATTTAGACAGAGACAAAGATAATACACATCTCCATCGTTCCCCGGCGCCTGTGGGTGTGCAACTATTATCCATGCTAACATACTGTTGCTTTTTTTCTTATGGAAGCGAGATTTGAGTTAAGAGATTAGATGGAACAGTGGCTCAGTGAGCATTGCTGGTGTGTGCATGTGTGTGTGTATGTATGTGGTGTTTATTTTATGTGGTTCTTTATGGAACCATAATGTATTCATTAGTCACAATGTTAGGAGACATTTTCTAGTCAGCATAAGAATTGAAATATGGTAAAAGTTGAAATAACAGCTTAGTCTGGGAAGGAAGGCAAAAACACAAGTGCAAGACCATCAGAAAATCTCCAACAAACATTCATTATGTAGGTAGCAGTGGATCCAACGTATAGCCCAGGAACACAGGGTGTGAGATGAGGTGACACAACTTGAATAAGGCAATGTTTGACTCCAGGGCATTATACACACACTCATTCACACTTAAAGCTGTGCTCAGGAAAGAAATACATCCACTAGCATGGTTTGGGACTAGTATTAGGAAACCAAACACCCCAAAGGAAACCTACATGGACAGCATGCAAAAGGCAGTAAGCCAGTTTCAAAACAGGGGCTCTGGAGGTGTAGGTAGTAGAACTATCTATTGGGTCACCTGTCTTGAACATCTACTGACCAATTTAGTGGGACAGTTTATTCAAATAATAAAGAAGCTGGAAAATAGCTTGGCTGGTGGTGAAGTGGTTATTCTGCATGATCAGCATGTTTGGCCTTTTTTGATTTTGTGGCTCAATTCTATGTCTCGTATTTTGTTCCGCATAATGCAGGACAACTTCTGGGGGTCTCATGTGCTGCGTTTATTTAAAAAAAAATGGACTAAACATAATAAAATGAGTGAAATTTGTGGAATTGATTTCAAGCCTTCCTGTAGTTTGTCCATTGTGTTATATTGTGTTAACTTTATTCTTGCTGTATACTGCCTGTGAAACTGCTCGATGCTGGTCAGACTGTACTCCGGCTGTATTGTTTGAATGGTATATTTTGGAAGAATGAAAAATACACATATACACAGGGGGAAAACGGGGCGTTTTGTGTCCACACTTGGGCATGTCCCGTTAGCCGGCTGTGGGCTACGAGGTCACACCGCGTCGGTCAGTCAGCCATATTGGCTCCATCAGCTCAGGAGGATGCAGCGGGGCTGAGCTGCAGCGGACAGGAGAAGGAGTTTTCTGCGTGGAGGAAACCCGGAGAGACCCCACACACCCCCCGGACCCCACCGAGATTTTTAACGCAAAAACACCACCACACACCGTAGAGCTAAAGGACAACCCACGGACCGAAGAAGCGCGCTGTGTATTTTCCCGAGCGCCATAATAACGTCGGTTCCCGGATAACGGATGGAAAAGAGACGGTAAGAGCGGAGCGGGTTCTCTGGAATCGGCTCTCTGTTTCTCTCAGCGGGAACGCGTTAGCCTGTTAGCATCGACAGAGCCAAACAAGTGAACTAGCACACAAGGAGAATTCGCTCACAACAATTACTGACCGTTTAGAAACATTCGTTTTGTTTCCATATGTTTTTTTTATTGCTCAATAAATCCTATGTTACGGTGTAATTAATCCGGAGTGGTCTTGGATGAGAGTAGGGGAACCTCACACAATAAAATACACATATTTACTACTGCTACTACTTACTACTACTATTATTTACTAATAATCAACGCATTTTCAGGGTCGTGTTTGTGTGTTTGTGTGTAGCAGTTTTTGTTAAGGAGGTTGTTGTCAGAGAGGAAACACCGCTGCAGTGCAGATTGGAGCAAACAACACTGAGCAAAACTTATTAGACTCGTGTACCTGATTACACACACACACACACACACACACACACACACACACACACACACTCACTCACTCACTCACACACTCATCCGTCTATTCTTTCACTCACTCACTCACTCACTCACACACTCATCCGTCTATTCTTTCACTCACTCACACACTCACACACTCATCCGTCTATTCTTTCACTCACTCACACACTCACACACTTATCCGTCTATTCTTTCACTCACTCACACACTCATCCGTCTATTCTTTCACTCACTCACACACTCACACACTCATTCGTCTATTCTTTCACTCACTCACACACTCATCCGTCTATTCTTTCACTCACCACACACTCACACACTCATCCGTCTATTCTTTCACTCACTCACACACTCATCCATCTATTCTTTCTTTCTTTCTTTCTTTCTTTCTTTCTTTCTTTCTTTCTTTCTTTCTTTCACTCACTCACTCACTCACTCACTCACTCACACACTCATCTGTCTATTCTTTATTTCACTCACTAACACACTCATCAGTCTTTTATTTCTATCTTTCCTCACTTACACACTTATCTGCCTCTTCTTTCTTTTATTCACACACTCATCCATATATTCTTTCCTTCACTCACATATTCATCCATTCATTCTTACTCACTCACTCACTCATTTATTTATTGTTTCACTTATTCACTCACACACATTTATTCTTTTACTCACTCATTCATTCATTTTATACTCACTCATTCATGTATACACATTCTTTCACTTTTTCACTGACACACAGGCATTAATCTTTTTAAATTGTTCACTCACTCACTCACTCACTCACTCATTTATTCTCTCATTCTTTTACTCTCCTACACATTAATTTGTTCTTAAAAGTTTTTATTGACTTACTGTCATTCGTTAATTCAATATTTCCTTTTTTCAATCTTCGTTTACTTACTCAATTGCTTACTCACTCATTCATGCACACACACACACACACACACACACACACACACACACACACCTTCACACACATACCTTCACACACATATTCATTAACATCTAAATTTAGCATATCCAATCCACCAGCCGCTAGCATGTTTTTAGGAGTAACATGGGAAGAACATGTGAAAATTCCAGCTCATGTTGCGACCTACAAGTATACATACAGTATTTCATCACCTGCTTTTAGGTAAACGGATTTATATGTTCCTCTCTGTTAAATTTGATGTTTGTTCCCTCTAAAGAGGAATAACGGTTTAAACCGAATGCTTTTAGTAGGCATGAGTGGAAACACATTTGGTCGAGTAAATAGATATGCAAGGTGCTCGTTGTGGCAAGTCATAGCTGGTGAGTGTGTGTGTGTGTGTGTGTGAGGAAAGAGGGTGTGGGAGGTGCCGGTGTAAGGAACTCCATAGGTGTGTGTGTGTGTGTGTAGCAGGAAGCCTTAGGTATGCTGTAATGCCACGAACAGGCCACAGATAATGCAAACAACACATCACGCTGTAGAGAAAGCGCCCTTTTGTCGGCTGGATACATGGGAAAACATCATGCAGTTTTGGAGTTTACTGAACTGTACAAATGGAGGTATGTCTCTTCGTGCGGATTTTGTAAAACCTGTGGCTGGTGTGGATGTGTTATGTGTTAAACCTGGAGTTAACATGTCCTCAGGGGCAGGATTTGGAAGGTGGTATCTTTTTAACTCGGAAGATAAAGGATAAGACAGGGTTTATTTTTGTTGTTCCTCGTATTGGCTCGGGAATGTTTTAGAATCTAAACTGAACTGGTCACAGCTTTGAGCACCACAAAGACAAGACCAGGCGTAGCATATCTTATGGTTCCGGCTGAACGTGATGGATTCCAGGAGAAGTCCCTTACCGCTGATCTGCTTCAGGCTATAGGTCTGAAAAGTCCAACAGTGCAGATACAACATTGAAGATACTGTATGTATACAGATGTACAGAGTAAATACAGGCTTCAGTTCAATTCAGCTGTATTGTACACTGAACACCAGCTTTAGAGAAGTGAGAAGATTAAGGATACACATTTTCCATTCGCTCAATTTATCTTTATAAATGTATCTCTAATGAGTGGCGTAGAGAAACTCATCCTAATCTGTGTAACAGCAGATTATATATAGTTCCATTTATAACTGTGTATTATATGGTCAAGATACAACAGTGAGGAGTAGTGTATGTAGGAAACTCATTATAGTTTTACTGTTGAAGTCTAAACACGCATGAACTTTGGATTTAATGTGACAATAATATCTGCTTTTTAAATAACGAAATTGTCAGATTTGTCAATTCTTAGCACACATTAGGCATGATGTGTGTGTGTGTGTGTTTTAGGGCAATCTGTATTGAGTTTATGGATTTGTCTGTATTCATTAACGCTAATCCCGATTCCGGTTCCAAATCCAAATTGACACCAAAATCTAACCAGTTAGCAAAATAACACATAATTATTTTAGCAATTAGCGGACTTGCTTTCAAGCTAGTGACTTGCAGCTCCTGTGCTAGCAGACTTTTTTTGTCCAGTGGGTTCAAGGCTTCAAGAATTAAAGTACACTTGTTACTTCACCATGTTTCTTCACTATGTTTCTTCACACACACTCATCCCAGTTTTCTTCTATTAAGCAGATTCATTACTGCCACTAGTGCATGTTTGTTCTCTATTTCTTTTGCTGGCTAAGAGGATCTGCTCAGTCATTAGTGAGTCACTGGTGAACGTTGTCAGACAATGATGTCTATAGTCTATAGTAAAGAAAAAATATATATAAATAAAAAATTCTAACTCCAACCCACTGACTGAAATTCTGTTCAAAATTAGGAGTGCGTCCACACATCTGGCCAGAGTGGCACACACCTGGATCTATAATTATAAGCATTATAAAGGGTAAAATCCTGTAGTGTGACTGCAGCATAAGAAATGTTTTTCTCGTCAGAAGAGGACACCTATGCTAGCAGCAAGTTTTATCATTTTGAGCAAAATTACCAACAGAGCAGTGATTACCGTACATTTCTACTATTACCGTGTTGTATAACTCAGCTAAAGCTCTCAATAATGTCATGCAGTGTTTATTTATTCTATTTCAATTTAATTTGAAACAAACTTTGTTTTGAAATTTGATCCCTTATGTTACGGATATTGTCACGATGTAAGAATCAGTGTAGGAGACCTAACCGCCATGTCATAACATTGCAATAACATAGAAATGAATAAAAAAAAATGTTGTTAATGCAATACTCATGGGTCTTGTGTTCAATCCTAATATCAGGTTTTCAAGGCTGGCTAGCATCTTCATTTTTTTTGTCAACGTAATGAAACACAAACTAGCTGTCTATTAAAAATCAGTAAATCAGTTCAGTTCATTCAGAGATGCTTTTCTGCTGATGGTTGCAAAGAGTAGTTCATTGAATTACTGTAGCCTTCTTGTGCAATCATTGTGCATAACCTCTGTAAACTGTTGTGCAGGAGAAGCCTAGGAGATCAGCAGTTTCTGAAATGCTCAAACCCCAATGGGTTTTCTCCCATGATTAAAGTCAATAAAACTTTCTTTCGGCTTCTCCTATTAGGGGTCGCCACAGCGGATCATCCGTATTCATAATCCGCATGTTCGATTTTTCACACGTTTTACGCTGGATGCCCTTCCTAACGCAACCCTACCCATTTATCTGGGCTTGGGACCGGCACTTAGAGTGCACTGACTTGTGCAACCCGAATGGCTGGGGTCGGTTTCCTGACTGGGAATCGAACCAGGGCCGCAGCGTTGAGAGCGCCGCATCCTAACCACTAGACCACCAGGGAACCTCAATGATTAAAGTCAATAAGAACACATTTTCTCTCATTGTGATGTTTCATGCAAACGATGAAGCTTTCGACATAAAGGCGCATTATTGTATTAATTGTGCACTGCTGCCTGATGTTTTTTTTAATTGAGCAGAGGTTCACATGTCAGTAATCAGCAGTGTATATATGATATATGAGCATTGACTGCAACAAGCAGAGAATTGGTGGTGTTGGAAATGAATTCCCAATCCCTGACCTGTGCTATTGATTTGTCCAACATGTGTTCAATTAGCTTTTTTTTTTAAAAACAGAACTTTAAAAGTTGCAGGCATTTTGGTTTTATGATTATGATTATATACGTTGGGGGTTCTACAGTACAAAATTGGAAGTATGTCAGACAAGCGGATTGGTATTTGATTTGTAGGTGTAGTTTTCCCCATCACACAGCGGTACTACACAACGTGTCAGACAAATCAGTGCATAATATAACAGAAGGCTTCACACTAGTGTCTTGTGTATATTAGAGACCTGATTGCTGTGGTTCAAAATTGTTTTTAACGAATTGTTTTATCAAAAGTTTTGGTGTAAGTACACGAGCTGGTCAGTAGGTCAGGAATGGTGTCTAGGAATGATATGCTATGGTTTTAGAAGCTGCTGTGAGTATTTTGTAAGTTTTTTGAGTTTTTATATATATATATATATATATATATATATATATATATATATATATATATATATATATATAAAATAGAATTTAAGAGTAAATATAGAATAACTCTGCTTGATTAACACTGCTGATTTGACTGTGCAGTTAAGGGAGAATATTTGTTTTATCATCCTTATGCTTATAATTATAGATTTGGAACTGACAGAATATTTGAACTGAACCTTTGCCTTTTCTGAATTAAACAATGACTGCCTGAATAGTTGGATCCTTATTTCTCTAATTATAGATAAGGTGTATAAGATCCATTCTTGTACTATAATCTTCGGTTTTTACTGTAAATGGGGAATAAATGTGCAATCGGATGTTCAGAAATCACACACGAATTTTATAGTACGGTGTCCACAAACCTTTGTCCATACAGTGCATTGTAAAATTGTACTTCACATCAGTGTTCCAACAGTGTTGGAAGTTTTTCGTAATATAGTGTGTATTAGGTATATAATTTATTGGATGGAAAGCTTCAGCCAGAAGTTTGGTCTTATGGCAGCATTGTAGTTTTTTTTTTAAATGCATGATTCTGTTTGTTTGTTTGTTTGTTTAGTTTGAAATCACACGCCTTGATAAAAATGCCATGTGGGCGCTTGTCATGTTTTTGTCCAAGCTCAGTAGTAATAAGGTTAAAGGAATGATGAGGCAGGATACGGTGACCTCAGCGTTAATCATTATGCGTTGCTCAGTTCCAAATCTGATCTTTGAGCTGATTAACACAGTGCCACATCTTCTTCTCATATCTCAGTCAAACACTAATGCAATGAATATTTAATTCGCATTTATTTATTCAGAGATTTCTGAAGCATTGGCTTATAAAATATGCCGTGGGGTTAATCAATGAGACACGTCAGACGGGTGTATTCTCAGTGTACGTTCCAGCTTTAGAGTCTTTTTCATTTTATCTGGGTGACGTGCCCAAACATAACCATGCTCACCTGTATGTGATGGTGGAAGATAATAGACTTACGTTGAAATTGCATTGAAACATGCGATTCGTAATGTATTGTGCCTGAACCAGAATTAGGATCACCTTAGATGTTGGTATTCTCCGCTTTACACCTATACAGGTCAATGTATTTAAAAAAAAATATTACTCTGACGTCATTAAAGAGGAATTTGCCCACATTCCATACTATTACTACTGACTGAGTCGGCTGCTGGCTATTGAGACATACGCTGACTTGCTTTCACTTGTTAGATTTCTCAAGTGTTCATTTGCTACCTGTTCTCTCTACTTCTATCAGTGAGATACAGAGGAACCAGACCAATTCATTTCTTTAAAGCCAAACGGACTCAAGCTATTGAGTCAGGGGAGAAGACATGACATTTCTGAGCTTCTGAGAGTCACCCTGACAATTCTGTAATAGGGATTCACACTCCGAGCTGTCAGACTGGAATTGGCAGGAGTTTTATAAAAGAAATATCGTCAAAGACCTGCTCCCAAAATTTTCACACAGAGCAGCAGGCACAACACAGAGGCAATTCCTCATTTAGGCTTGCCTTTGAGCTAGCCATATACACCCCAAATATTATATATATATATACTATATGCTTTATGCAAATGTATGATTATTATTTGTGAAACCCAAAACTCATCATAGAACATGAAGATAAAATATTCTTGTAAACGTTTTAAAGTAATTGTGGTGTTTTAAATTACGTAAATCATCAGACAGAACTTTTACTATGTTTCCACACGGGCGGTTTTGATTGCCGGATGTGTGCAAATATTGTAATGTGTCAAACAAATATTTAGTGAATTAAAAAGATTTTTTTTCACTGGAGTTTATTTATTTTTAATATCCGAGTAAAGAAAGACTTTTATATTTGTTTATTTATATATTTGCTAAAAAAAACCATGCTAAAACGAATTTGAATGAATGGAATATATATAATTAGGGCGGCAAATAATGACTTTTTTGATTACCGATTAATCTGATTCAGGAAAAAAAAGTTACATAAGCTGTTTTGCTTATTATAACTGTATAGAACTATATAGAACCATTACAGTGTACTTTAAATAAATGCAAAGCCACTTATTGAGTGTAAGTGTCAGGGTGCGAGTGAAACAGGAGGCGGACGCTGGAATAAGCTCACTCAGGTTTAATGATGAGAATGAGAGAGCGAGATACACACAAGCACACACACAGACGCGCACACACACTCACTCACGCACGCACACGGCAGTCCTTCGGCTGAGAGAGTCCGAGGTGCATTTTGGGGAAGCGTAGCTGACCCGAGATGCGCGGGGAGGAGAAGCGCAGCCGAAACGGGATTGAGGAGTCCGGATGAAACGGATAAATAGAGTCCTGTGTGGAAATCCGGACACAGAAACATAGACCGCACGTAAAGTCCAACACATACAATAACGAATGGGGATTGGGAGTGAATGAGGAGCTTATATAGAAGCGGGGTGGAGTGATGATGAACCCCAGGTGAGCGTGATTATGCCTGGAGCTCCAGAGAGAGTGGAGGCATGAGTGATGATGAGCTCCAGGTGTGCATGATTAAACCTGGAGCTCTAGGGAGAGCAGAGGCATAGAGAGCCACCAAAGGGGGCGTGGCAGGTGGTTCCCTGACAGTAAGTATCTTTGATTATGACATTTGTGTCTGCTCACTCATGCTGGATTGTTTCTTTTTATTTAAAAAAACCAAACAAACCAAAAAAAAAAACATTTGCGTATTCAAGGTGTAAATTGTGTAAATCAACATTTGTGTTGTTTTTAATGGTAATTGCAACCATGCTTTAAAAAATACACATACATTTTGTTTAGTCCTAAAGATATACGAATCTACAATATAATACATTTAATTTAGTATAATTATTATAATAATAACAATAATACTAATTAAAAAAAAAAAAAAAAATATATATATATATATATATATATATATATATATATATATATATATATATATATATATATATATATATATACAGTGGAACCTCGGTTACGAATTTCATTCGTTCCGGTACTTTATTCGTAACCTGAAACGTTCGTATCCCGATACAAATTTCCCCATAATAATGAACAGAAACTTCGGTAATTCGTTCTGGACAACCAAAAATATTACTTAAATAAAAATAAAGCCAATATTCACTAATATTATTTACTTTTAACATGTTATATTAAAATCATACCACATAAAACATACAAAAGAGGAAAAGATCTTTACCGGTACTTTCCTTTGAGAAGACTCGCTGCAGGAGACGAAGTTCGTAGAAGGGGAGGAGGAGAGTTATTGTTTGAAGGAGAATCTTATTATATTATATTATTATATATTATTATATATTATATTATAGAATATTAAAGACAGTGTTATTAACACTAACGCTGAGACAATTGTTGCATTAGAGGAAAATGAGAGCTGTTTCTTTAAGGCTACTATCAGTTGGTATTGAAGTCCAGAGTGAAATTCATTATGGGTATTGTACTGGAAAAGACTGTAACCCTGCTAATCTATCTTCATAAAAACAAGTAAAGTGGTTATGCATCGGCTAATGTTGTCCATCTCATCATTCCACGAGCATCAACTAACGAGTTGTTACGCTGCTGCCGGAAAAGTTCAAGCGGATAAGTAACACGATGCTCGCTAGGGACACAGGACGCTAACTGATGTGACGAGCTGCGTGGATAGAGCAAAACAACCAACTTGCCTGCGATTTTTGGTGAGTGACGTTCGTATCCCGATACAAATTTCCCCATAATAATGAACAGAAACTTCGGTAATTCGTTCTGGACAACCAAAAATATTACTTAAATAAAAATAAAGCCAATATTCACTAATATTATTTACTTTTAACATGTTATATTAAAATCATACCACATAAAACATACAAAAGAGGAAAAGATCTTTACCGGTACTTTCCTTTGAGAAGACTCGCTGCAGGAGACGAAGTTCGTAGAAGGGGAGGAGGAGAGTTATTGTTTGGAAGGAGAATCTTATTATATTATATTATTATATATTATTATATATTATATTATAGAATATTAAAGACAGTGTTATTAACACGAACGCTGAGACAATTGTTGCATTAGAGGAAAATGAGAGCTGTTTCTTTAAGGCTACTATCAGTTGGTATTGAAGTCCAGAGTGAAATTCATTATGGGTATTGTACTTCGGAAAAGACTGTAACCCTGCTAATCTATCTTCATAAAAACAAGTAAAGTGGTTATGCATCGGCTAATGTTGTCCATCTCATCATTCCACGAGCATCAACTAACGAGTTGTTACGCTGCTGCCGGGAAAAGTTCAAGCGGATAAGTAACACGATGCTCTCGCTAGGGACACAGGACGCTAACTGATGTGACGAGCTGCGTGGATAGAGCAAAAACAACCAACTTGCCTGCGATTTTTTGGTGAGTGACGTTCGTATCCCGATATATTGTTCGTAACCAGGGGCAAAAATTTTTATGAACTGCGATTCGTAACCTGAATTATACGTATGCCGGGGCGTTCGTAACCCGAGGTTCCACTGTATATATATATATATATATATATATATATATATATATATATATATATATATATATATATAAAAAATTAAATAATTATATATATAAAATTAAATAAAAAAGACTAAAAGTATAAAGTATGGGAATATGCAATAAATTGAGCAACGGTTTAGATGCAGCCTTAATGATTGGCTCAGAATTTCTCATGATTAGTCCCTACATCATATTTTGTGATTATTCCCTATAATCTCTACTCTTACGAGGTTTGTTCATACCTGTGTTCCCATTTTACCACAATTTTGTCCTCATGATGAATAAAAATCTATGTACTGTTAAGTTACATGCACAACTAGCATCCACACAAACTGCACTTCATTAAAACATATTTCCAGTGTTAGATTTGAAAAACTTAAGTATCCTGGGTAGAGCCCTGATCTTGACCTCACCGAACACCATTCAGGAGAAACTGGAACAGCGACTGTACACTAAACCGCCTCATTAACATGAACGCCTGAACTCACTAATGCTTTTGTAAGTGAGTGGAAAATCCCCACAGCCACGTTCCAGAGTCGAGTGAAAAGAAGAGTGGGGGTTTTTAGAACAGCAAATGAGGATCAACTGGAAAATGGGATGTTTAGAAAGCACATTTGGGTGTGTTTTTCAGGTGTCCACATACAAGACATACATCTAAGTGATTTAAATAATGAAAAAGTTGATGGAGTGTAGATAGGATTTGACAATACTTCCTGTCAGGTTGCTGCTTTTTGCTGCTGTAGAGAAGTTTAGTTAGATATTGTGTGATATCAGACCCTATCATCTCTTCACTCTTACACTCAATTCACAGTGAGAGAGAAGGATGCTGTTCAACTCTGCACGCATAAACTCATGAAGGTCAGCGTGTTTTTATGTAAAAGTTCCTGGGATTTGTTTTAGGGTGCATTCTGAGTGTCCAAGATTTTTGAATCCACTTTGTTCTCCTGGTTTCTAAAGAAAGAATATAAATATGTCTCTCCACATCGAATTTTATATTTCAGACTAGAGCATGAAGTAACTTATAATAATGTGTGGGGGTGCAGCAATATATCCTTCAGTGTCGCTGTAGTAAAACAGAGGACATGCACAAAGGTGTTGATTAAGCAATAGTTCATAAATGTTTGAACATATGAGTCATGTAGTGACAGACAGTCTGTCCTTCTTTTTTCCTCATGTTAGAATGGGTTTTTTCTTTTTTCTTTCAGTCACATATGACATCTACCTCCATTCTCTAGAAAACAGAAGGAAAATAAGGTAGAAATGTAAGTTCTGTCAGCATAGTGCCAGTTCCTCAACCTCAGCTCCATCGCTTGAGGTAATATTTCATCTCAGCAAGGTGTGTTTTTGAATCTTACTCATTTAGTTTTTATTTTTGTTTGTACCTGCAGCAATGTTTTCTACCAATTTTAGAAAATACACCGTGCACATGAGATTACACATGCTTTTTTGAACATCTCTTACCACATGTATTCCCCATTTGTTGTTATATTAACGTCCATTCTTCTGAAAAGATTGAGGTCAGAGCTCTATTTCCTAAAGTGTTCAAAATCTACTTTATTTAAACCCGTGTAACCCGGAAAAGGTTACAAATGATGAATGATTTTCTTGATTTTTTGTAGCTTTACATCTGACATCCATCCTGCGCTCACAAGATTCAGGTGCCCTGAGACCCTATATGTATTTATATGTATTTTTATCCACCTGGATTGGTTTTAGCTGGGTTCAAACTAAATGAAAACTAAATTAATCTGATTATTATAGCCGTGGAACAGTTAGACACGTTGGATGTTTTTATGAGGAATATTGGTGGGTAATCCAATTTGTCTATTATTAAACAGTAATAAAGCAAATGAGGTTCAATCAGAGCAACCTTATGTGTGATAGTTTCTTCTTCATGACCCTAAAGCCCAAAACGTGTACTGGATAAAACAACAGATGCACACCATTAATATTATGGAACAAATAAAAAGAAAAGCATTTTCCCTTCAGAAAAGCATCCATTATTTATAGATTGCTGTATTATAGTTGCTCTGAACTGTACTGTGAACATAGATGTGGCATTTGGGTATGGAAGCGCACTTTGTCTCATTCAGTAAGTATAAAATCATCTCACAAAAGTGAGTACACCCCTCACATTTCAGCAAAAAGTTTAGTAGATCTTCTCAAAGGACAATACTATAGAAATGACACTTGGATATATTTTAGAGTAGTCAATGTGCAGCTTGTATAGAAGTATAGATTTACTGTCCTCTGAAAATAACTCAACATACAGCAATTATTGTCAATTGTCAATAGCTGGCAACACAAGTAAGTACACCCTAAGTGAAAACAGCTGTACGTCATGTAACCATGCAAAGTCACACGTCCTACTCCTTACGTTCATGTTTCTGTCTGCTTAACAGGACCATACACATGTGTGTATCTTGTATAAGAGCAGTTAAAATTTGATGCTTTGAGTACAATTCTCTCATACTGACCACTGGATGTTCAACATGGCACCTCATGGTAAAGACTCTCTGAGGAGTTGAGACGTAGAATTGTTGCTCTCTACAAAGAGGCCTAGACTATAAGAATATCAGAACACCCTGAAACTGAGTTACAGTACAGTGGCCAAAGACATACAGAGGTTTTCCAAGACGAGTTCCACTCAGAACAGGCCTCGTAAGGGTCCATCAAAGAAGTTGAGTCCTCGTGCTGTGAGTCAGGTGCAGAAGCTGCTTCTAAAAAAACAGACACATGAGTGCTGCAGCATTGCTTTAGAGGTTGCAGAAGCGGAAGGTCCGCTTGTCGGTGCTCAGACCATACGCCGCACAGTGCAAACAGTTTGCTGAAGACATCGTGTCTAAAAACAGGAATTACTGGAACCATGTCCTGTGGTCTGATGAGACTAAGATAAACTCAGATGGTGTCCAGCATGTGTGGTGACGCTCTGGTGAGGATTAACAAGAAAATTGTGTCTTGCCTTAGGGCTGTAACGATTCCTTGAGTAACTTGAGTAATTCGGATACAAAATAGCATCGAGGCATATTGTTTAACTACACAAGACAATGCAAACAGACAATACAAGATAGTGTAGGACAGATACACAAAACACATAATACCAGTAAACCTACTGTATATGTTATACAGCACAATGTGAAAAAGAGAACAATAAACAAAAGCACTTACTAACATACAAACAATTATGTGCAAAACATATTAACAGCATAAATAAACAGTATAATATGATTATAATGTAACATGGGTGGTGCTGAAGACATGGATGTGTATGAAATGAGTATTGAGTGTGTGTTTGAGTTCAGGTTGTAACAGTTCAGGAACACACAGTTGAGCGAGTGTGTGTGTGAGTTTGATACAGTTCAGTTCTGTGTGTCGAGGAGCCTGATGGCTTGAGGAAAAAAACTGGCACCATTTTGGTTCTCGAGACGCCGCTGTGTTCTACTGTTGCTCCGCCATCTTGGATAATTTTGATGTAATATGGTAATTAAATGCAGTAAATGGTTTTCACAGATTGCAACTTCAGCAAAAGAAATGGTAATTTTTTCTAAAAAAGGAAACAAATTACTTGAGACCTGATTTTATTTTATTTTCTCCTGTATATTTAGTATTGCTCTTTAATGAAAAAAAGAACTTCTTATCTGATTAAGTCAAGTCAAGAGGCTTTTATTGTCATTTCTACTATACGCAGTGGTACACAGCACACAGTAAAAACAAGACAACGTTCCTCCAGAACCCTGGTGCTACACTAAACAACATAGAGCTACAACACACAACATAAAGTTACATAAAGTGCAATCGAGTGCAAATAGTGAAGAAGACAGAGTGGGACAATACACATAACACAAGATAGCACCGACTAGCAAAGCTACTGTATACTTTGAATATACAGTACTGAGCAGAGAGGACTATAAAGACTAAAAACAAGAGTATATGTAAACAAACACAATGCAGTGCAAAAACAGCCGTAGCAGCAGTCGAGAGGTGCAAAAAAAAGCATTTAAACGGTATAATATGGTTAAGTGTAAATAAATGGTGGTGGAATGGATTGAGATCAGAAATGTGTGTGTGTTTAGTTCAGGTTTGTGTGTGTGTGTGTGTGTGTGTGTGTTTTCATTTAGTTACTCGATTGAACGATGAATTAATCGGTAGAATACAAAATAATCAATTACTTAAATAATCAATAGCTACAGCCCTTTCTTGCCTACAGTCAGTAAGTGCTGAGGAAGCTGAAGATAAAGGTGATGGAGTGGCAAAGTGCGTCTCCAGACCTGAACCTTATTGAGCACCTGTGGGGCATCCTCAATAGGAAGGTGGAGAAGCGCTATGTGTCTAACATTCAGCAGCTCTGTGATGTCATTATGGAGGAGTGGAAGAGGATCCCAGCAACGACCTGTGCAGCTCTGGTGAATTCCATGCACATGAGGATTAAGGCAGTGCTGAATAACAGTAGTGCTCACACAAAATATAGAAACTTTGGACACAGTTTTTACATGTTCACTTAGGATGTACTCAATTTTTAGACAATTTATTTAGACAATAAGAGATATTGACTACTCTAAAACTCTAAACTATATCCAAGTATGATTTCTATAGTATTGTCCCTTGATTGTCCTATATATTAGGAGTTCAGTACATACCTCTGTTTTTGAATCACAGTTCTGTTAAATTTTGAGAGAGAGAGAGAGAGAGAGAGAGAGAGAGAGAGAGAGAGCGAGCTTTGGAAAGTGTTGGCCCATGATGCTGATGAAATCACACAGGAATTTGTATAGCAGTGTTTATGGTGTTTTTTTTGTGTTCACCTATATACTGTAGGACGTCGCTACAGTGACAGTGTTGCAGAGTCTCGCAACCATTTGCGTGATATTACAGGACTAGTGTTCCCTGAAGTCCAGAGCTGCCTGTCTCTTTAGCATATGAATGAGCTGTGGGATGACCATGTAGTCTATGTGGGTCAGAACTGAATTGCTGTCAAACATAATAAACAGGAAAGAGGCTCTCTGTCTTTCACGCAGCTTCTCTCATGTTCGCTTAGTTGTGTCTGTTTGCGTCCTTTTTAGCCTTTTATCAGAAATTCTACTGGAAATTTCGAATAAAATGCAGCTTGAATCAATTCTAAAGCTTTCATAGTAAACTGTGATATTGTGTTTAGTAAATGCTTTTGATGCTTCTTGAATGTAACTAATCATAAAACTGAAGTAAAACTTATCTGACAATAAGAAAAAAAATCAGTCATGCTCCATTATACATCTCTCCAGTTCATATTTCATTTTGTGTGTCGCGTATACAAGTCTTGTTTTTTAATTGTATTATATTTGCTCTCTTCCCGAAGCGTAGATTTGTTCTAGATTAAAGGTGATACTATTGTTAGCAACTTGCGGTCATTTGTTAAACTATTCAGTAGATGCACTATTTGGACTAAACATTATTTGGACACGGGACTTTTCCAGCCATTTCTGGTTCTTCCCCAGAATGTTACCATTAAGTCCCATTCGTATCGGATGTGTTTGGATGCGGTAGAATTAAATCTTCCCCTTCAACTAGGAGACCTAATCAAATTTGTTCCAGCATGACAGTGTCCCTGTGCACAAAGCCAGCTCCATGAAGAAATGGTTTACATGAGCTGGAGTGGAAGAACTTGAGTGGCCTGCTGTAGAGTTCTGACTTCACCCCTAGTGAACACCTTTGGAATTAATTGGAACGCTGCCCCCTCCTTATCCTATATCAGTACCACAAATCTCCACAAGCACACTCCAAAATCTTGCGGAACATCTTTGCAGAAGAGCGGAGGTTATTAAGAGAGCAAATGGGGAATGATGTGGATTGGGATGTTCAAAAAGGGCATACAAATCTAATGGTGGGGTGTCCACAAACTTTGGTCCATATAGTGTATTTAAGCCCCCCTCCTGAAAGAGCAGCTGAAATCTGTTTAGAAGGTCATAAGGTGTTATGAATGAATCTGCTGCACTGAAGTAGTCAATTGTTACTACTGCTTACCTACTACTGTAATGATGCTCTATGAGCACTACAGCTCTGATCGCACAGCTAGAGGGCTCTCTTTTCTCAAACACATGGCCGGTCTGTGTTCTATCACTTCTTCCAGTACACACTCACTGCCTTAAAAGGATGCTCTGTCGTCTTGGTGTTTTTAAGACTGGTGTGTGACTAGTTTTTATGTTCTTTTTTTTTTTGTTACAGATATTGCCAGGATTTCATACTACGGAGGTAAGCAAATACCAAGACTATCCTTCAGATATTTGAAAGCAATCGCATATCCATAATTGCATTCATGGCTTTTAACTTTGCTGCTTTGACCGAATGTGTACACACAGATTCCAGATGGGGAAAGGAGGAGGGGGCATTTCAGACATAGGGAGTTTTTCATGTGAGGCTGTACCGTGCCCAAAAAGGCCAGTATTGAGCACGTAATGGCTTTCCGGGCTGATATTTGAGCCAGTGCAGTTCCTGTGGGAGGGTAGGGTAGCAGGAAATGAAACTATCTGGTCTCTATTATGGAGATCAAACCTTTACTCTTGCAGCGAACAGGCTTTAAGACCAAGGTCACAAAAGATAGAAAATCAAATATGAGTATTAGAGAGGCTCTGTTTATGTAACAGGTTAGTATATTAGTTTAATACCATAGTGTGATTGAATTCTCAGTTCTCACATTATATACAAATCTATTAATATTACCTTGGGCCATATCACACCGCCACAGCATGCATTATTTTGATTGAGAAGTACAGGCTGTCATGTGTTATTTCTTGCGTGTGTCACATTAGTCAGAGCGGTGCGTTGCTTTCATTTATGTCTCAAATTCATTTATTTGACCAGGTTATTTTTAGACTCTTTCTATCCCAGAAACTTTGTGTACTATTTCAGTACAAATTTATTTGGTGGACATTATGTGTAAAAAATAAATAAAAAGGCGTATTTATAGTGGTCGTAAAGCTTTCTGTTCCCCACCTCTCCATTGACAGAGCACTTTAGCTCCAAGTTGACCTTGTTTAAGGGCCAACTTGTTTTTACGTTTTTTCAATTAAACCTATGTGAATCACGGGACCAGGAAAAAAAAAACATCAGCATTATAGGAACTGTAAAATAAATGCAAAAGACATTTAGAATGCTCATTAGTGGATGCAAAAAAACAGACCCTGTGGGGGTCTCTCACTCAGAGACACATTTATATAATTAATTGATTAAGTAGTGAATTAATCACTGTAGCTGCTCGTGCTACTGGGAGCAGTAATGTTTACTGAGGCATAGGGTTTATGGATACGTGGAAACTATTTGAATTATTGCATTAATGTTACAAGTCAAATATTCCATTTCAATTCAATATTCAAATTCAAATTATATTGTTTAAATGGTTTTTTTCAGACAGATAAATAGTATATAATAGTATATAATAAACATAGAAAAACAGAATAAAATGTCATGGTTAAGAGTTTCTGCATATTTTCTGATGCTGTTTGTAAAATGTCTGTGCATTTGCTTGGATGCCATAATGCTGATTTGCAGTCAAGTGCATGCATCAAATCTGATCTGTAGCCATTAGGTGTGATTTTTGGAAACAATCGAATTGAGCTAGCTAAAAGAGTTTGTTCAAAAGAATTTGCATATTGCTCTGGAAACTCCTCCCATTTTTCTCAGCTGCCCTGATATGATTCACCCATTCTGTCTGTCTTTCGCTCCCCACCCCTCCCTTTCTCACCGGCTCCATCCCTCGCTCTTCCTTTTTTCAAGTCGTGCACAAATGCTCACACCCACACGGCTTACACACACACGCACACACACACACCCACACATATACACGCACACACTGCAGCGTTGCTTCCTATTTCATTCTGGATATCACCTCTGAAAGGACGGCAGTAGAAGGTGTCCTCCAGGAGCCTGCATTTCATCGCTTGAGGATTTCTGTTCCAGATTACGAATTAGTTTTGAAAGTATCACTTGTCTGTTTTTGGATTGCTCCATAAAGCTGTGCTGGATTTACCGGTTCAGGATGCACATAGTGATATAGATGACTCAGTTTATGTTCTTCTAGCAGTATTGATTTATCTGTCGGTCATCCTTATCTCGCTACACCTGTCGCAAATTTTGTGCACCGGCGTCGATCAGGGCTACTTGGTTAACCGGCGGTCAGCTCTCCCCAGCGTGCCGCTGGCAGCACAGAGGTCATAGAGGGCCGAGGCGGGCCCGGGCGGCCCCCCGCTCCCCATGTGTGCGAGGGGGAGCCGCAGAGCCGCTGGGCCTGGGAGAGAGAACCAGGCGGAGGAGCAGGAGGAAGAGGCGAGCGTATGGAGAGCAGTGGATGCAGCCCCTTCCCCCTGTGCTGGGCTCGCAGAGCCTGCGTCTACTCCTACACATCTCCTCTGCCAAGTATGTCACCTACATACAGTAGTGCTCTAGCTGTAGGAAGCACACTTACTTACTCTGAGATGTGCTCGAGTGTCATGCAGCTGGTTTAAGCGTGTGGCTGTGATTCGTTCGAGAGATTTTAGTGCATCAAGTTTTGTTTTTGTGTTTGAAAGATAAAACTAAGCACTAAGATTTTACAGTCACTCAGAAATACATATAATCTTGAATTTCTGCTTTTGGGGCGGAAGAAGGTGGCCTGATTCTCGATCATGGGTGTTTTTGAAAAACGGACCACACTCATTTAGCGATGTAGGTTAATGTAGTTTGTTGCACTTAGTGCTATAAGACGATGCACAGGATTAATAAATGAACTGATTGAGCATGCAACACCATGTAGGTATGCAATGTGTAGTGTGTCATACATAGTGGCTGCTTGACCTCATTAAACTATGTGTGTAATGAGCCGAGAGAGGCTGAGCTCATCTCGGAGATTTAGCAGTAGCCTTTCATGGATCAGCTTCATTACTTCAGTAGTGATGTGTGCGAGAGATATTCTAGAGATGAATGTAGGTTATTAGCTCACTGATGAGTATTTGATGGTTGCCAGTTATAAATGGCCAGAGTACGGTTGGAGGGATTTTTTTTTTTTCAGTGTTTGTATTTCACTTGTTTGATATCAGAGTTTATTTAGCATAGCTGTGTGATAGGTTTTTGACAGGCTGTTCAGACTTTCAACAAAGTTTGTGAGTGACTATGTTACAGTATTTAGTGTAACTGTTATTGTCAGTAGTACCTGGGTATGACATGGGTAGTCAGGGTATTTGGCAGGCCTGTAGGTGCAGGTCTCGCAAGTGTGGCCAGGCTCGGTTTAGTCCTTGTGACTTCTTACCTTGGCAGGTGAATAATTGTTTGGATGATAGAATTTCTGCCATCTGCTTTGGCGCTGAAGGGCATCTAGGGCACAACAAGGAATGCTTTTGGAGGTTCCCCCTCATGGAACATGGCAAGGTCAATCAGCTAGTTATCAAAAGTAGGTGAAAACCTGGGGTGATCCACATGAGCACTCAAGTCATTTGGCCAGCAACACATACAAGGCAACTAAAGTAAACGCTTGCCAAATGTTTGTGTTTCTAGGTTTTTATTCATCATTCATAGGCAAAATATAAACATTGAGAGCTTTATATTTTTCGTATTGTATTGTATTGGCATATAGGCAGATAGAAAATTATATTAGCAGATCCTTTTATCTAGAAATGTGTCACTAGAACAATAATAATATAGTATTACAAGCTTGAAATTAGTATTTTTAAACATTGTAGAAATATTTTAAAGGGAATAATAAATTATTTCTGATGTCTAGTAGCTGTTGCAGGATGATTATTACTCTAGCTACAGTGCACCAAATGTTCTAGTGTCATTTACTATTTACCTTTTGCAGAACAGTTGCAGCTGTGTGTAGCAATGTCTCTTCGGCTGCTGAGCAGCAGTCCTCAGTGAGTACTTTACACCGAGTGGCCAAACCCACAGCTGCAGGTAACCTGGACAAGGGTTCTGGTCTAAACCCCACTCAAAACAAGCAGGCTGAGCTGGACAGGAGTCGACCTGTAATGACTTCTATAGCCGATAATTTTCTTATGTTTGATCTCCAAACTGCTATTACCATGACACTGATAAACTGCTATAAATCCACAACAGGTAAATGTGATAAATATCTAATTTCCTGACTGTTTGCATGGGTTCTTTATAAGCTCACGTGACCAAATATGCAAACTGACACACTGAAGCTAATGCAAATACTGCAGGTCAACACAGTTCAAATGTCTTTTCTGTAGTGTTGGCACGATCAGTGCACACTGTACTCACAATAACACAGTTTTTACTTTCCCCTCCAATTTGTGCTTGTATTGTGTGTGCGTTTCTGTTTCTGTGCAGCGTTCAGAGACAAAAAAGAAAAAGAGTAAAACTCCGTTAGCAAAGTAATTTTTTGTCTTGTTTTGAGTTCTCATTAGAAGTGTGAATTAGGAGAAGTTCTTGGATGACCTTTTTTCGAAAGACATACATGAAACACACAGATGGCTCCAGATCTGTCTACTCTTCTGCCGTTTGATAAGGCCAGGAATAGGTTATAGTAACACCGTAATTCGTGAAAAAGTGGAGCAGCAAACGGCTCAGAACAACTGCTGCAGGAAATCCCAACTTCAGAGCACTTCTTAATGTGGAAACCTGAGATTATGCACGTTTCTGTCAAGGCACCAACGCTCCTAGACTGCGGCGGAGATAGGGTGTGGATCCTGGGCTGATTGACAGTCATTGAGAGTAAAAGAAAAAGGAAAATGCTAGTTCCTCAGCTCCAGAGACTTCTAGCCTTAATGCCCTCATTCATGCTGGAGGCCCAGACATTTCTTAGTGGTGAAAAGGAGAAGGTTCCAGTCTCGCCCCTTTTCTGTAACTACATAGTGAAAGAAGCACTGGTCGAGTTTTAAAGCAGTTCATGGGGAAAACATCTAATAACCAGCCAAACTAAACAGGCTTACTAAAGCAAAACATTCTACTTCATTTATCCACGAGCTGCGTGTGATTCGTAAGCCTGGAGCTATCCTGGTTGAGTTGGATGTCCACTCAGCATGAAGATCCTTCACTTATCAGTGAGTGCATAATGTCTGTCAGTTATTCTTTCATGCCATAATGTTTAAACGGGTGTACTGCAAGCTTGTGTGGGGAAGGAAACTGGAGGCAGGATATACCAGAGAAGCAAATGCTGAGCGTTTGTTCTGAGGAAGGCCACCACCAATAAGAAATGATTCTACTGTTTTTAGTACAGCAGTGATTCTGACTTGGTGGTCGCTTGGTGTTGACTGATGCATAAGGTAAAATGTGGTATCATTGAAATTAAAAAAGATAACCATAGCAACTGGTTTCATTACAAGTGCAATTACCCCTGTGTAATGCCCTGTTTTTAAATACAAGCATTTCATGACAAGGTCTCTATACAGCAACGGAGGAGAAATCTCAGGTTATGAATATTAGCAACATTTTCTATCCTTTCCCTTTTATGAGGTGATTGCACCTCAGAAACCTTTTTCGCTGTAGGGGAATAGCAGTGCTAACATGATTCTGTCAAGTGCTAAGGTATTGGAGGTAATGTGTCTTGAGTCATGGCTATGAAGCTGCTCCACAACTCGAAAAACAGTACTCTTAGGAGACGTAAATGCATCTTAAAACATACCATTTTATTTCCACAGAGTACCTGAGAGAACTTTTGAAGAAAGGGGAGGAAAGAAAGGTCTAAATTCGCTCGGCATCGTGACTCAGGCATATTGACGGGTGCTGGCCGAGCATTGAACAGAGTCTGACAGGGAGCAGGATTCTGTCAATAATCTCTGAAGCAGACTGAAGCCAGAGCCATGCTTAATGTCAACGGTTACAACGGAATTACTCCAGTATTAATCTACTGGTTAAACTGGAAAGAGTGCATTGGCAATGACTGAGACTTTTTGCAGAGTGTTGATTCTTTGAATGCTTTTCCATGTCGGTTGTGTATCGGTTTATGTTTGTGTGGTATTGTGTTTCTGCCATTTTATTGTGATCTGTCCGCATTGTAGGCTTGTGCATTGGGTGAATGCTCTGCACTGAACTGTTGTGTGCAGCTCTTAGCTGTGTTTGCATTGTTGACCGTCATGTGGTATCTGCAGTCACGTTTATATTAGTCTCTGTCTTGTTCAGTCCAGCAGAGCTGCATAGTTCCTTTATGTGTAAATGCACACTGCTGGAAATAAATGTATTTTATGATCACACATACTCGGGAAATAAAGCTGATTCTGGTTCGGATGGTTACTTTGATATATACAGTATATATAAATATATCAAAGTATATACAAGTGGAAGCACGTGTAGTAGTGAGCAAAAGAAAAAAAAAAAAAGCAATTCAGGCTGTTCATATTCAAGCTAAAAAGTTATTAAGATGTGAGTGAAATAATCCTAGTTTGACTGTAGTGATTTCAGTGCATATGTATATAACTTTCTTGCTAAAGAAAATAGTTGTAGAGTTTTATACAGGTACTGACTTTGCAGTATGTCCAGCTACTTAAAGCTAAATGCTGCTCAGGAAGGGGAGTGTGTGCTCCCTGTGTCTGTGGGGATATAAAGAGACAGGAACTGGATATCCATAGTGATTCACTGGAGCTTCACTCTGCCAAAGTGCATTGTGATAAGCAGGATGTGACGTCACAGTAAAGGAAATACGGAAATGTTTGCCTGTGGGTTTCAAAAAGTGTTGGACTAGAAATGTGTGTGTGTGTGTGTATGTGTGTTTAAGAGGCAGAGGATTACTTTAGGATAAACTAGTTTAAAATTAACTTGCGCTGCTACTAGTGTTTGTGTGTGCAGTGAGGTCGATGTGTACTTTGGGATTTTGGAGTTTGCCTGAGTGTTTGCGTGTTCACATCGCTGTTGTCCTGCACTGGTCAACGCAGCTCTGGCGTGTACGTGCTGGCCTTTCAGCAGAAAAGGTAAGGAGAGGACTGCAGGCTAGAAGACAGACACAATCTGCTCTCAGATACTGTTCTTTTTGGTGGCTTTAATCTTTACTTCATACTTCATTTGTGTTGTGGATAGTAAACAATCAGTTTTATAGCAAATATTAAATGGACAAAAAGTTTTTGGATGCCTGACTATAAGATTGGTATGTGCTTTTTTAACATCCCCATCCACATTTTCCAGATTAAGTCCCTATTTGCTATTATAATAACCTCCACTTTCTGGGAAGATGTTCCACTAAATCTTGAAGTATGTTTGTAGTGATTTGTACTCATTCAGCTACAAGGTTGTTAGTAAAGTCAGGTATTGATGTAAGATGATGCATTGATGCCTGGGGTGCAGTCAGCATTCCAATTCATCCCAAAAGTGTTCAATAGGGTTGAGGTCAGAGCTCTACAGCAGGCCACTGAAGATCTTCCATGCCAACCCAATCCACCATGTGTTCAGGGAGCTGGCTTTGTGCACAGGGGCATTGGCAGGTGTTGGTCTCCTAGTTCAAGTGAAGGGAAAATGTGATGCATTCAAAGACACTTATACACACACACACACACACACACACACACACACACACACACACACACACACACACACACACACATATATATTGTATTAATGCTAATTCGTTATAACGGCCATAATTTAATAAATATAATTTATTCACGACGTCCTTTTTTTCTATTAAGATATTTTAAAAAATGTACTCCAGCATAAAACAATTTTTAATCACTAAACATTTGTTTTACTGATGCGCCAAGTCTCAAAACGCTTTCTTCTTCTTTTTCTTCTGCTTCTTTTGCTAACTCCAGACAATAAAGCAAACACTTCTCAGTTTCACCCCCAAGAGAGTCGAAGCTTTCATTTTAAGTGTTTCAGTTCAACTGCTGGTTCACTCATAATATCATTGGGATAATACAGCAATTTATAATTAAACAAAATAAAAACAATATAAATAAATTATTAATAAACAAATAAAGTTTTATACTGTGATTTTTGGTCAGCTTAAATTATATATTTAATTCCGTTTTTTTTTTTAAATGGCTGACATTTTTAGGTGGCACAGCAGGTGTAGTTGCCACGCCACATTTCCAGGGTCCCTAGTTTGAACCTGCTCATATTTCAATGTATAAAATCATATTTTGGCTCTTTATTTGAGTCATAGAGCTTTTTAACTTTTCACTGAAATGCCACACAAAATGTCTTTTCAATTCAAAGTTTTTAAGAAATGATGAATTTCTAATGAAAATTCTTCAAACTTTTTGAACTGTAATCATCAATTGCGTGTTTAATGGACGTTAGCAGCATTTGCACTCCAGCCATGTCTCAGGGCCACACAGCTGTCCTGCCATGATGGAGTGCTGCTGTCTTGGCACGTTGTCTTTCTTCCTCTCCTTCAACAGCCAGCTCTGATTTGGGCCAGTCCTTATACTGTCTAATCAGAACTCTCTTCAAAATCAGTGCTGATCATTAACTGTTATAAGGTCAATTTTTTAACTGATGATTGATGATGATTGATGTAACCTTGAGGTTCTGTGACAGTTGTGAAAGTTTTATTTGTTCTGCCTCAGGATTCACCAATTCTCATGATTATTTAAATAAAAAGAATGTCAAAGTGGTTGTTAAAGCGGTGCAGAGTATTGCAGCAGCAGTGTTGTAACAGTCTGTACCATATTGGAAATGAAAATCACCACAACTGTCATCATTCTTTCTTTCTTTCTTTCTTTCTTTCTTTCTTTCTTTCTTTCTTTCTCTCTCTCTCTCTCTCTCTCTCTCTCTCTCTCTCTCTCTCTCTCTCTCTCTCTCTCTCTCTCTCATGTCTTCCCCTTCAGAATATGACAGACACCTAGCATCTCCCAACGGCATGGCAACAGGATACCCGGACCCTAATGTAAATAACCATGGCCTAAATCAGGGGGTGAAAGCACGCTTCAGTGGAGGCATGGAGCGGCCGGCCGGGATGCTGGAGCGTGTGCTCAAAGTCTTCCACTATTTTGAGAACAGCAGTGAACCTTCGACATGGGCCAGCAACATCAGGCACGGAGATTCCACTGACGTCAAGGTGTGTACATTGTGGAGCTCATGAATAATAATAATAGTTCAATCATTCAATCGTAATCGATTAGTTAAGATTAGATTCCATTCGACTTTATTGTCATTGTGCAAGGTACATGTACAGAGGCAATGAAATGCAGTTACCATCTAACCAGAAGTGCATAAGAGGCCTATTTACAATAAATAACAGTATGATAAATAAGAGTATGTGGTCCATATGTACAGGGGTGAGAGGAATAATGTACAAAAGGTGCAGTAGGTAATAATATATGTGTCAGGGTGCGGACCATGATTCGGACACGGAAGTAACTCTATCATGTTTATTTTGGAAAACAGAGCACAACACAGAGTCAGGGAAGTCCGTATAATCCTCAGAACCGGTATGATTAACGGAACGAGTAATCCTAGGAAACGAAAGTGAACCTCGGAAGAATAGTAATCCACGGGAGTGAGTGATCCACGGAACCAGCGGGGAATGCTGGCAGTCTCGGGTTAGGTCGGTGTCTGTAGCCATTGAGTAGGTCCGACACAAGTAAGATGGGAATGGAGGCTTATATAGGGGATTCGGTAACGAGAGACACCTGATAATGCCGGGAGCGGCAGAGCGAGGCAGCGTGACAGCTAACGAGGGGGGGCGTGGCAGGTGGATCCCTGACAATATGGTATATATAATTAAGGATATCTATAGTAATATGCAGTATAACTGTGCATGATATGGATATGTACAAGTATGAATGTATGTATGATGTAGTATATACGTAATAAATATGGGTGGAATATACAATATTGCAATGGTACATATAGGTATAGATGGTGCAACAATGCGTGGTGGGTAAAGGAGTGCAAAATACACAGAAAGTGACAATGCAGTAGTGTATTGTTAACATCGTGTGCTGAAAAATCATCTGTTCAGTGCAGAAACAGCCACAGGGAAAAAGCTATACTTCAGTGTGTTCGTGTGGAATCTGAGGCACCTGTAGCGTCTGCCTGAACAAGAAATTGGAAGAACAGGATGTGTACATTTTAACTGTAGATGCGTTGTCCAGCCTTGTACACAGCGACCTTTCTCTCCATCGTCACAGTGAAGGCAAACAACTTATCAAATCAATATTTAATTAGTCTTCATTACTGATCACCGTTTCTCTCGATAGCAAGTTGAGATCTTTCGCCTCGTTTCTCTCTTGGACACTTGCCTTGCTCACTGCTTGGTCTTAAAAGTGAGGCTACAGGCAAATTAAAGAATATTAAACAATAAAGACACAAGGAAATAAGAAAAGAAAAAAATGTATAATGGGGCATAAGAAGTTATAATTATTTACAAGTGTGTGCAGAAAGTACATATATATATATATATATATATATATATATATATATATATATATATATATATATATATATATATACACACACACACACACACTTTATACACACACACATGTATACACACACATATATACGTATACATATATAAATAAAATGTATATTTCAGTAAAGACAGACGTATTATTGAATAGGGATATAACGTTATCAGGATATAATACGGTACCTTTATATTTTTAGGGGATCATCCAGAAAATTGTTGACATCCACAAGGTGAGGTGTGTCGCGTGTTTTGGCATGCGGCTCAGCCACCTGAAGACAGGCGAGATTCACTGGCTCCATCCAGACATGGGTGTCTCACACGTGAGGGAACGATATGAGCGCCGCCACCCACAGGACGAGTGGAGGTGAGTCAGCGATTCACAGCTGCCGGCATGACGCATTTAAGATCCAGGCGATATTTTTGCCTACAGTTTGTGTGTTTCCTTTCTTCGTACAGCAATGTCTCAGAGTTGCTGGGAATTAAGCACGTTTGATTTGTGCTATACGCCGTAATACTCAGTAAGCGCTTGACTTTGAGCACTTAAACTGCACTAATGCCGCATGCAAATCAAACTCTAGGAGATGCCTCAGTCCCCGCACTGTTTCTGTTTAAGCTGAATATGATATTTGCTTTTAATTCAGTTGTGTGAAATTGACCGTGTAATGGACCAGCCTTTCAGATCACCTCTCTACCACATCTAACACATCAGAGCAAGGCAGAGTAGAGCTGTCTTCAGGAACCTTGAGTCCTTCAGAAGGCATTGAAACAGATTTCTTGTTTAGCAGCCAAGGATGTCCCTGTCTGTCCATTTATAAGATTAATCAGTTTTAGCTCCTAAGAGTGGACAAAAGAACTGTAGAATCTATAAAGTCGGTGTAAAATCCATATTTATGTGGATAGAACAGAATTGGCTGGGGGTTTAAAACTAGCAGATCAAAAACCTTTCCCAAATTTGAAACACATATGAAGTTCCTGGTTAAAACATAACAGGCAGTTAAACTGGTGAATAGAGAGTACATTTACACGACACCTTCCCCTCCAAAATATTGGTACAGCAAGGCCAATTCATACGTTTCTGCTACACCCTGAAGATCAAAAGATGAATATGAGACTTTAGATTTTTTCTAAGATTCCTTATATATATATATAGTACATCTAGATGTGTTTAATTTCCTGCCACTTTTGGTGCCTGAAAACAATGTATGAAAGCTAATAACAGTTAATATTTGCTGTATAATCTTTGCTTGCAAAAACTGCAAGTTAATAAACCCATTAACATCACCGAACTCTTTCCTTGATGAGATCCTTTTTCAAGCATGCACTGTAGCTTCTTTTATAAGCTGTCATTTGTTTTGGAGGGGTTCTGTCTTCATTCTCCTGGAGGTGAATTGCTGCTTTAATTGAGTTATGGTCTGGTGATCGACTCTCTCACCATCTAAAACCTTCCACTTTCTTGCCCCTGATGAAGTCCTGTGTTGTGCTAGCGCTGTGTTTTTAATCATTGTCTTGCTGTCTGATAAAGTTCCTCCCAGTTAGATAAGATGCATTTTATTTGGCACACAGATTGTTTCTGTACATTCTGCCATTATGTCAACATCATGTGTGACATTATCAATAAAAAATCAGTGAGCGTGTTCCAGAATCAGCCATTCCAAGCCCAAGCCATGACACCCCTCAGCTGTGCTTTACCGATGACCATGTACATCCTGTTCTAGTTTTCTTAACACACTTACATGTGGCATGTATATTCATCATCTTTGTGTTTTGATCTCAAACCTGATTGTCTTCAAATGAATTGGCCGTGCTGTTCCAACTACAAATGAAAAATGAATAGCCATGAGCTGAACGCCGCTGTTAGTGACTTGTCCACTTGGTAGTATATTACAATGGTGAAGTGAATTCTGATGTGGAAATGCTTTATGACATATAGATCCCAGTATGTTGGTTAGCTTCAAATCAGACCTTTCCAGATTCATATCCAGTTTGATGAAGATACAATCCAGCCGATATCACCTCACAATTTAGAGAAACACACAGTCTATCTTAAGTAGATCATACACCATGCGTGATTACCTGCTTGTATAAAGAGCCATTGTATTCCAGTTTTGGCTTTTCTGCTGTAAAGCCTGCAGTGAAGGTTAAATGGAGCTAAATGAAACAATCTGCCCCAATTGCAGTATTACTTACACTCCATTCATGTTACTCGGAAAATCTCGTCTACTTGTGTAATCATTCTCTTGTTTTTCTAACAAATGCAGAGTTTTATCATTTATGCCAAAGATTTCAGTGTGAGGCAGGTTCTGATTTGCTGCTTGCACGTTCCAGCTCTCAGACTGACCTGCTCGAACTGGAATCTCGTGCACTACGATGGCACAGCGGGTGGCATTCTCGCCTCACACCTCCCTGAACCCCAAGGTCCATCCTGAGATCAAGTTACTGTCTGTGTGGAGTTTCACACGTTCTTCCCATGTCTATGTGGGTTTGATCTGGATTTTCCTGTTTCCTTCCATTTCCTACACACTTGCCAGTAAAAGGATTTGCTGTTACATTGCATCTAGGTATGACTAAGTGTGCAAAAGTGTGTCTTGTGATTGAATGGTCTCCCATCAGGCATCTCATTTTTTCCCCAACAAAACCTGATCAAGCTGCAGCAGCTACTGCAGGTGAATTGAAGCGTAAGCTTTTGACCATGTCAGTGTTACTTTACAACCTCTCAACAAGCATCTTCTTATCGCTATTATTGTTTAACATCACAATTTTGAGTCAAGCCAAATCAGTTTATTGGCATGTGCAATAAAATAAAACAAAATTCTAATTAAAAAAAAAAAAAAAAGCTGATTGAAAATGACATTTTACAAAAATATTAATGTACGTATGGACGAGACCCAGAAATATTGTCCATCATCGCTCCTGTCCATCATCGTTTATCTCGTGTCAGACACAAGCTCCCGATCGAGGCTGCTCAGGTGTTGCTGCAGTCTGGATCGGATTGTCTGCCTAATTGTTGGTAATGGAGAGCAAACAAAAAAGGCAGCTGTGAAAGAATGATGAATAATTTTAGCTCACAGGCAGAAAGCTGCTTGGTGCAGGCGCTGATGAAATCCTAATCTGGCAGCTTGCAGTGGAACATGCCTCACTAGAATGTCTAATCACTTCCATTTGACAGCGAACATTAGCCGAACTCTGAGCAGCCTGCTGCACATATTAAACACTCTCATTCACACACTGACACAGTGTTCCTGATCTGTTTATTTCATCAGCTCTTGTTGTGTATACAAAGACCTCACACACCTGTAAAACAGCTGGACTGGACAGTCACTAGGAAAGGCTGGGTGAAAGCGAACATGGCGGCAAATGACAGCGCCATCATTACCATTTAGAAAGAAGGACATCGTAATTTCAGCACTCCGAAGTCTTCCTCGAGATGCTCGTACTGGTTTTGTTTCTGTCTGTAGAAGCCTTCCAGAAAGGAGTAGGAACTCCCAGACTTTTCAGCGAACACCCAGTTTGTGAGAACGTAGGGCTGCGATGACAGAATGGCTTAATGATGGAAATAATAGCAACACTCATATTGCATAACTCACACCTAGCACCAGAGTGAACTCTTTCCAGTGCATTTGGGTGTGTGCATGACGTAACTAGAGAAGGAGCCCAGTAGATAATGGTACAGACTGAAAGTGCCGTTAAACAGTCAAGCACCATGCTATATGTTATTTTTAACTAAAGCCAGTGCCCTGCAGGTTCAAGTGATGAGTGAGAATGTAATTGCTGCTCATCTGATTCGAAAGCGTGCTCTGTGCTCAGTGGTGTTTGTGCCTAGACAGCTAGTGACAAGGTTGATTCAAATTTCAGAGACACATCTATAAAAGCAACCAACAGGAGAAGAACGTAGGATTATGCAAAACTCTACTGGCAGTGGCAGAAACATCTTAATGCACAGAAAAATATCCTTATTACCTCAGGCATGTTTCCTCCATCAATTACTTTATCCCACTTGTGCTGATTAATAATGATTTAAATGATGCAGGACTGCTGCTATCGATTATTTTAGTAATCGAGTATTCCAGCGATTATTCCATCGAGTAATCGAGTAATTGGATAAGAAGTACTTTTTCTTTATTATAGGGAAATACTAAATAAGAGGGGGAAAATAAGACAGGTCTCTTAAAATAAACAAGTAATTTGTTTTTCTTTTTAGAATAAAAACCATTTTTATCGCCGAAATTGCATACAAGAATATCGGTGAAAACTAAACACATTTATTGCATTTAATTGCCCTATTACATTAAAATACAAATACAATGCATTCAAAAAGTCTCTCTGCAGTCTACCCATAGATTAGGTTATGGGAAACTATTTGGTGATGAAACGCAGGATTATTCTCACTCATGTATTTATTTATTAAATCGCACACAGTATCTTGATGTGTCTCCTAAATCGGTGTATATTTAAAAACGTGCTCCACTACCTGCTTTACACGTCCACTGCAGGGGGACTTTTTGTACGCGTTGTATATAAATAATAATATAAAAATCAATTTCCAATTACCTTTAAAAATGATGAACGCACTGTACGGTGCTCTCTTTATGTTTCAGTTCGAAATGATCCCGAACTTTGGAAACTTTCTGGCGTTTCCTTTGACCTGAATATTCTCCTTGTCCCCCTCTGTTTTCTCCCCGTTCCTCCATTTTTCATTCTGCAGCGTCTTCTGTGTTAGCAGGTGGTGCGTCAGCTATATTGGTCCGTAGGAAACACAGTTTAAATGGATCGAATAAGTTTTTGTAATCGAATTACTCAAGTTTTTCTGAGGAATTGTAATAGGCCTACTTGTAAGAAAAGTATTTTTTTCACCCAGCAATCTTACTCAGGAAAATGTATAAACGTTATGTAATATATAGTGCTGCATGTGACTGCACACCCAATGTAGTTTTCTTTTGACTGGGTGGGGAAGTCTCCAGTGGTGGACGAAGTACACAAACCCTGTAATTAAATTCAAGTAGAGATATAGTAGGTAAAATATTACTCCAGTAAAATTGCTCCCTCTAAACTTTCATTTGAGTAACAGTACAAAAGTATTTGCTTTCTAATGTACTTAAGTATCCAAAGCAGTATGATTTATTATGGCTATAATGTTGCTATTATAATTTTTGTCACAAGATTTTGGCTTTATCAACTCAGTTTATGTGAAAAGACTCTGTTACTCTTAGCACACCAATCTCTTCATAGAATGATATCAACAAGTCAGACATCTAGTAACAAGCCAAATATCTATTAAAATGATAATGAGCCCAAAACCTTTTCCGTAAAAATCTTGCAAATAAGGCCTCCAATATGTATTCCTCTCGAAATGTTCTGCTTGCTGTTGCACTGATGATTATGGTAAGTAAATACCACTAAGCGGCAATCACAAGAAGTTGAAAACGGCGCGCTCTACCCTGATTGGTGGCTTGCTGTGTGCTTAACCAGTTACATTTTGATCCACTCATAAATAACAATGAATTTCGCAAAATGTAGTTAAGTAAAAAGTACGATATTTGACTTTGAAATGTAGTGAAGTTAAAGTTTTCCCAAACGGAAATACCTGAGTAAAGTACAGATACACAAAAAAAATACTTCAATACAGTAATGAATTACATTTACTTCCTTACTGTCCACCACTGGAAGTCTCAAATTGTATTCCATGGTAAAGTACATAATTTATCGCATCGCACAGCGACATTGTAACCTGCAGTGATAACTGACAGGATGCAACTCAGCATACATGATATCGAGGGTAGTCCAGTAATAGTCACCATAGTCCACAGGAGGGGGCGAAGAGCAGGAAGGCATCATCCCAGGATAATCCATAACTAAGTTGGAAAACCAGGAATTACTGTACATGGGAAATTTGAAAGCAAAGTCTTGAAGTGAACAGGACAAGAATGCAGGACGAGTCTCACTGAAACAGTAAACCTTCAGGGATTAAATAGAAAAACTGTTAACAGGTTCAAACAGTCATGACTCAGGAAGACAAAACACTGACTGCATGGAGACAAAACACACACGGCTTTATAAACAAGGCATAATATATGGAAGCGGCAGTGTTTGTGCTAGAAACTATGACCTGTACCAAAAGAAGACATGGCCGTCATTGCAATATTTCAAATGGGGCTTTTTACTTTGCATAATGCCACTTCGATTCAGATTGCTCATTTTATTCTTATCTGCATAATGCAGAGTAAAAAAAAAGAGCATGCTCGTATCACTAACCAAAATACGTGGGTGCTGTTATCTTCTTTTTAAAGATTAATCACTCCATGTTTAGACTATACTGCTTCAATTCAGAAAATGTCATGTTTTTTTCCCCTCAGGTATGAGCTTCGTATACGCTACCTGCCAAAATCATTTCTAAACCAGTTTACTGAAGACCAGCCAGCACTAAACTACTTTTACCATCAGGTAAGTAAATTATTGCTTCAGCACTTACAGCTTTACCCCTGTCTTACTTACGCCTTATCAGGATGCTGGATATTGTTTAAGCTGTGACCAGGAGGCACAATACTTTCAGTTCAAGTTTTCAGGACTTGTAGGAACACGGTACATTGTGTGCTTGAGTAGTCTGTCCTGGGTCAGTAGGGTGATGTACAGTATGTGTAGTAACTATATTGCCATAATGTACATGCAGGATGTTTAGGACTCAATTTAAACTGGGTCAGTTAGATTTACCTTTTTATTCCTAACTATCTGTGATCTGCTTCTGGACCCCTGGGATAATTACATTTGAAAAAACGAATGGCTATGGAAAAGCAGAGCCCAGACAGGTGCCTCAGTGGTTTCTCTCTCTCTCTCTCTCTCTCTCTCTCTCTCTCTCTCTCTCTCTCTCTCTCTCTCTCTCTCTTTCTCTTTCTCTCAGAGACAGGGTTTGATGTGGCATCACAAGCTGCTCTTAAGAGGAATTCTAGGTTTGGTAGTTGCCCAAATGTATTGCTATGCCTTTTTGAAATTCACTCGTAACAAATTCCACATCGAACAGATTGAGAGCAGTCTGTTCTCTCTACTGACTCCATATTAGTGTTAAGTGCACACAGTCCGTCACAGTCCTTTTAGGCTTAATGATCATATCCTGGTCTGAGTACCAGTTTTTGTTCTGATCATATGCAATAATACACATCTGACTATATTAGCCTGCTGGATTGTCAGGATTCTCTTCCTAAATACTATGAACCCCCCTGTAATTACCAGGTGAGAAGCGATTATATGATGGAAGTAGCTGATCAAGTCGATCAGGACATTGCACTTAAACTAGGCTGCCTTGAAATCAGGTAAGCACCTCAAATCGATTACTGCCAGAAGGGATTACACAGCATGATACTGAAAATCCATGTGTATGTGTATTTTTAGGGGAAAAAAGTCCTTCATTTTGTCCCATATCTCCTTTATTTTTTTTAACAGGAGGTTTTTCAGAGAGATGCCAGGAAATGCCCTTGATAAAAAATCCAACTATGAATTACTCGAGTAAGTGAACCTATTGGCAATATAATTGAACTCGATCCAGTGACTGGGTTTGCACCAAGCGTGTTCTGTGAAAGATATTTTCTCTGTCCTCTATAATACAGTATGTGGGTCAGGATAAAATGTGCTCTCGAAACCCTGTTTGCCCTATTTATAACGGGGAAGAACCGATCCCTACACATTTCACGCAGTGACGTAAAGTGCACGCCGGCGCAGTGTTTCTGCATCGTGAAAGCTCAGTGAAAAATCAGACTTTTCGCATTCAGCCAGTCTTTTAATTAGTAATAGAACTACATACTACACCACGTAGTTTGTGCTTTCACAGTGTATTATACTCTCAGTAAACTCTCTACGCATTCTCGAGTGGCTGCACCACTTCATTAGTGTGGTTTTAATGCTTTATTCACAGCCTTAAAGCCGCTGTTGCTCACGGAAGGTATTGTGCAATACCATTTTTAACATGTATTAGACATACATATGAATGATAGATTCACATAAACAGGCCAGGTAGCTTTGCATCTATACTACTTTTCTTTAGTCTCAAAGTTTAATGTTAATATTCTTTACATCAAGTGACATTTCTGTGGAGGCCACTGAGAATTTCTGTGGCTTATGTAAAAAAAAAGAAAAAAAAGAAAACCAATATGGCATTATGTTAATGATGATTAGAGAATTGATTGTTCGGTGTTCGAGAGGCAGGTATAAATAATCAATTCTGGGTCAATTACCGTAGTCCAAACCAGACGGATTCGAGCTAGTGTTGACTTGAATTAGACATTAAGATAACTTGGTTTAATTTAAGTTTTTATTTCTTTTTTAATCATTAAATTGTGTAAATTCTTTTCATCTAATAACTCACTCTCCTTTGCAGAAAAGATGTTGGTCTGAGGAGATTTTTTCCCAAAAGTTTGTTGGACTCAGTCAAGGTGAGACCAATGCTCCTGTTGCTTCCTGTCAGGTTTAATGGCAAGCTGCCACTCTGCTTAATGTGTATACAGTGAGGGTGCATACACTTACACACACGCAACCTTTCACAGTATGATTTGCAGCTGGACTCTTTACAACTGTCCAGTACAGTTTATATGCATACTTACTGTACTTGAAATTAGTAAAAAAAAAAGATTGATGGAAGAAATTGTATATGCTTCATGAGGAATAAAGTGCAGATTTAGTATGTATGCGCAGTTCTATGTGTAAGACAATGCTGTGCAACATCAGGCTGAAGTGGGTGCATATGAATATGGGGAAATAAAATATATCAACAGGACTGTAGGGTGAATGGGGGTTACACAAACAATCTAAAGTGCAGTTCTAGGTTTGAAGCCTTCATGCTTTTATGCAGGCAGCCGAATGTGTGGTAGCAGCTCAATGCATAAAACCATAAAATCAGACATTAGCCAGGTCTTTATTCGGTCCTTAACTGTTCAGGTGTAGAATTATAAATCGATGTGGCCTTCTAATGTTGTAGCTCCTTTGCCTCAAGGATCAACATACTGCACCTTTTTGAGATGCTTTTCAGCTGTGCGCGGGTGTAAAGAGTGCTTATTTGCGATAACCGGTCTGTTTATTCTCTTCTGACCTCTCACAAGTTTGGTACATCTTCAGAACAGCTGCTCACTTCACTTTTCGATACAAATATTTTGTATAAATTCTAGAGTTTATTGTACAAGCGAAACCCCAGGAGATCAGCACTTAGTTGATATTTTTAATAAAGCGGTGTGTGGGTGTATAGTGAACTAACCGAGCACCATCGCACGACTCGCAACCTCAATCACACTCAGAGACGTATTGAGTTTTGAAACAGGTTCGTCTGAGCTCTACAGAGACTTTCAGAAACATAGAGTATTAAAGCATAATACAATTCTGCCTGGTGTGAGGGCGAGGATTCTGTTGTCCTTCTCGAATCATTACCTGCTCAGCTGCCTCAGCGTTTGTATGTCCCTAGAGAGCGAGTGGCCCATTTCTGCCTTTCCTTCTTATTGTGCTGCTTAGGAGGACTGTAACAGAGTTCTTATTGCTCCTCTCACCATCAACTCTGGAGCACAGTTCTCTCTGAAGTGACTCCTGCCCTAATTCCCCAGTCAGTAGGGGGTTCATCTATACTTTATAAGCATCATGTCACTTTGCTGTCACTGGTAGCATGCATATCGTCTGTCTGTCTCTCTCTCTCTCTCTCTCTCTCTCTCTCTCTCTCTCTCTCTCTCTCTCTCTCTCTCACATTCTAAATCCACTGATGTCACACAGCAAACCCCCTCATTTAGTTCTTCTACTAAAGGTCTAAATGAAATGTCGGGCGTGATTCTTGGTGTTTATGATTACACATCACAGTATGAGGGAGAAGCAACACTTCCTCGCAGATGTAATTCTGCAATCAGGTGTTCTGCAGGCTTCCGAGATTCCTGCAGATTACATGTGCAGGTGTGTGCTTGCATGCAGGTGTGTAGGGGTGTGTGTATATGTGCGTGTTTGTGTGTGTGTGTGTGCCGGCCTCCTGATTTGGGAAGAGATGTTTGCCACCGTTTTGTTGTTCTGCTTCACTTCCACTTTTATCTCCCTGAGGCTTATCCATCTTATCTCACTCTACCTCAGTGCTCACCGTGTCTGTCCCTGGAGACGTACCTTCCTAGAGAACATATCGTGTTATCTGGTGCAGATGTGTGGGGTTAAGATTAGAATATCCACCAAAGCCACATATATCTAGGTACAATATACAACATAAAATATTGTAATACATTTATTTTGTAACAGCCAAAATGTAAACTTTGAATATGGGTAGTTTTGAAGCTCTTCATATTCTTTCCTCTGGAATTGCAAAGAATATTGAATAGTGATATTTGAGGCAACAAAATTATTTTATTTTTCTCCATTAGAATTCTGTAGATGTCCTGCGTTGTTGATTCATCTGCTACCCTTGTGTTTAGATATACCTTATATGGACAGAAATATTGGGTCATTTTTTTTCACCCATATTTGCTTCTTCACCAAACCGTTTTACAAAGTTGGAGGCACACACTTGTGTAGCATGTGTTTGGATGCGGTAGGATTAGATTTTCTCTCCACTTGAACTAGGAGACCCAAACCTGTTCCACCATGACTATGCTCCCATGTACAAAGCCAGCTTTAGGAAGATATGGTTTACATGGGTTGGAAAATCTTGAGTGGTCTGCTGTAGAGGTTCGACTTCAACCCTATTTAACACCTTGAATTAGAACGCTGACTGCACCCCAGGCCTCCTCACCTCACCTACATCAGTACCTGACTTTATTAACATCCATGACACTGAAATCTCCACAAGCACACGCCCTTCAGATGTGTATTCTGTAGACGTAACATTTTCCTGTGTGGGTTATTAAGCTCGTTTAATTATAAATATGTGATTCGTTTGTATTTGTTTTGTATAATCAATATGCATTTGCAAAAAGTGACAAAGCATCACTCAGTATTCTGCTTGAGAAATGATTTGTTGAATTTGAAATGTTATGGTGAACTGGGTTTTTTCTTTTAAAGAGAGGATGTTTTTCCCTTGAAGTTCTTTGTAAGATTTTTAGCCATTTGTTAGAAAGCAATTTGAATTTATTTATTTATTTATTTGTTTTTTACTTTGCAGCCCAAATCATTACGGAAGTCGATCCAGCAGACCTTCAAGTTGTTCGCCAACTATAATGATGAGCAGAGCATCCTCAAGTTCTTTGAAATCCTGTCACCAATTCACAGATTTGATAAAGAATGCTTTAAATGTGCTCTTGGGGTAAGTAAATCATTTTCGTGTCAGAGTTTGTGCTTCAATATATTTGAATTTAGTTGAAACAATTTTTGCAATGTTATTTTCTTTCTAACGTTGAAAACTGGAGATGGTTTCTCCTGTGATTAATTGGAGGCTGCTAATGACCTCTGCTGGTTGACAAAAAGAACTGTTTAAGTGCTATGCCTCAATTATCGGGGTTTGTAGAACTTATCGTACAATTGCATTCCTCCTGATCAAGCTTTCGGTTATTTCAGAACGGAGACAAAAACACAAGGGGTCTTATCTTTCACAAACTATATCACTATATCACCGCCTCTTTTTTTTAGCACACAGATAATGAAATAAGTCGGACAGTTTTTTGAAGAGGGACAAATTGATTTATCAGCGATATGACTGAACTGTAATGGCAGTGGCATAAAAGCTTCACTGGTGAGAACGAATGGGCCATGCGCCACGACTTACCTGATGTTCTGTGTGTTACAGACTAGCTGGGTGATAGCAGTAGAGCTAGCTATCGGCCCCGAGGAAGGAATCAGCTACCTCACTGACAAAGGCTCAGCCGTGAGTATCACTGCAAAGACAAACTGCTGAAAGAATAACCACAAAACAACCAAACTTCCTATGTAAATGAACAATATAAGTTTCTGAGTTGATTTACATGACCTTTTGTGCTATTTGTGTGTGTGTGTGTGTGTGTGTGTGTCTGTGTGTGTGTGTGTGTGTGTGTGTGTGTGTGTGTGTGTGTGTGTATGTTGGTAGCCCACACACCTGGCCAACTTCACACAGGTGAAGAGCATTCAATTCGAGGAACAGGAGAAGAAGGGCATTCTGCAGTTGGACGTAGCCGGTGCAGCAGAGGTAGTGTTCACTCCACACACACACACACACACACACACACACACACACACACATACACACGTAGGTACACAGAGAATTGTGTGCTACTGGTAGGGGTGGGACAGTGAGGATGTCATTACGATATTCATTATGTATCACAATATTATGTTTTGAATGATCGTCTATATAAAATGTAGAACATAAAAGCAATAAAAATAAAAACATTTACCTGTGTGTCTACCTGCTTGTCTATGCGATGTGTGTATGTGTGTTTGGTGCCAATGAGCGCAGCCTCTAAAGGTGACGACACCATGTGTGAGCACCGCGGAAAACATGGCCGACCTCATCGACGGGTATTGCCGCCTCGTCAACAAAACCTCCTTATCCCTCATCGTCCGTGTGCATAAAGGTACAAACGATTCAATTTCTCCCATATTTCATTTATAACTGCCGTTTATAATTGCGTAGCCCGTGCATGGTGTTTTTATACATTTTCGTTGCATGCGCAGCTTAATCATGTCGTATTGTGCTCTACAGAGGGAGAAAGAGCTTTGCCTTCAATCCCAAAGGCTCCAAAGTAAGTACTTGTTCACCTTCGCACACTAACTGCGCATTCACTAGAACTTCTGGTGTTTGTAAAAGTCTCTTTGGGTTTGTTTTTGTTTGTTTGTTTGCTTGTTTATATTTATTTATCCCCTCTCATCCTTCTCTCATTGCACTGTGCATTTCGTGTTTGTTTGGTTTTTTTTGCCTGTACAGCGACCTGAGCTATAAGAACCGTGTTATATCAATTAAACTATCATAGAAACAATACAGACGTGTGCTCTCTGTGTGGAGCAGGGAAAGGCTAGCTAGTGATATAAAGCTCATTGTAGTGTTACATATACCCTTCCTGGTACTGTATGTATTTTACTCCACCACAATCAAAAGAATCCTCAGGAGTGTGGCAGGTCCCGTATCTGGTGATATCCTCTCTATAGTTAAAGGCGAGGTGATGAATGATTATTAATTTTTTATCCTTTTAAAAATTTCCAAATGTTTTTTTTTGCCTTATAGGCTTATAGAAATATTGATTTAAAACCCTTTTAAATGTAGATATGACAATACATTGGCTTTAAGATGCATGTCTAATCATTGGCTCATTGCTCTCAGCAGGTGGCTTAAATAATGAACGTTTCTCAGTGCAACCATGTGACTGAAAAGATGTCAAATTTCTGTCTTTCTATCAGGCAGTGCCTAAGGCCACAATATAGATTCCTAAAGTTTTTTTTTTTTCCCAGGCAAATGACGCAAACTGACACAGTCTAGTCTTTGCCTTTCTCTTTTACCTGACGTTTTAAACCACATGATTTATCTTGTGAGACACTTGCCTAACTAATGTGGAATTTCTCAGTTTGCTTCAAAAAGCATTTCACGACATCCAGCGTGATGCACCTCCCCCTTTTAAAACAGGTTGTAATCAGATCCATTTTTTTTTTTTTTTTTTTTTTGGTCTAACAGTGTGGCCTAGGGTCTAAGTTAGGCTTCAGGTCACTCTGAAGTAAGCAGTGTATTCTAGGTAAAAAAAAAAATATGACAATGATGTACAGTAGTCACCTGCTGCAACCTTTAATCCACAGATCCTCGAACCATGACAAACGACTACAGAGCGTCAGGGCCAAGGCCGTTTTTGTCTCAGGTAAGTTTACACGTCTCTACTCCACATTGCTATTGCAGTGTTAGGCAGGACATAAATCTCGCCATTTTTGCATTGTATTTGGAATGAGATAAACTGGATTTATATATTAAATCGGTAATGTAACAAATCTTTTTAGAAACCTTTACACAAATATAAAGCATGTTTCATTTTCAGGGTTTATAAAATAGATTTATAAGGGAACATCGGCCCGGTCCACACTAACACGAGTAAATGCAAACGTTTGCTGCTACTTTTCTAAAAGTCTGGACAGATAATAAAGTCGTTCTCACGAAGTCATGGCTTAGAATTGTTCAGGTCATAACAGGCTTTTCCCAAAATGTACTTTCCCACAATATGAAAATGACATTTTCGGATATATTTCCTTGTTGGATTTCGAATCCAACACAGATCAAAAACAGATCATTAACCTTTTTTTTTATTTTTTATTGTACTCCCGTTAATCCAGACTAGGCCATACCTCTGTCTTCTTCTTCTTTACTTGCATAGCAGATGATCCCGTTAATGCTTACTGTACATTTATTTAACAACAGTTACGAACTGTTGGGCAAATATATAAATAAATATCCGTGGGATATCCTTTATTTCATACTTATAGATTAGTCCACAGGCACCGCTATAGAAAGCCTTTTCCAAAGTAGTAGTTTTTTTTTTTGCACCTTTAACCTCACATCATGCTGCCAAACATACAGTGCAATCCGAAATAATGCAGTGTTACAATGTCACGGTTGCGTGCTGCATTTATCTAATCATGATTGCAACGCAAGTATGCAAATAAGAGCATTAACCCAGGATTTAGGAATATATACGAGGTGAAAGAGTTGAATACCCAGGATTAATTGTTAACCCCGGGTTATGAATGAGCGGTGTGAAACGTGAAACTAGATAACCCAGGATTCTGTTCAGCCGAGGTTTAGAATGACCCGGGGTTAACTATTTCGAGTGCGAAAAGCCCTATAGATATTTTTAACCTTTTGCTTTAGGAGATGCACTACTATGCGGCCGAGCTTCTAAGGATAAATATTCATTTCCATCCACTGAAAACTGTGATTGCTTTACAAGCAACACCGCATGCACTCTAATCTCGCTACTCTGAAGATGCCTATTTTTACATTGTTTGCTTCTGTTCATGGTTCTAAGACATAAATATAATCTCTTTCTCTCTCTTTCTCTCTCTCCCTCTCTCCCTCTCTCTCTCTCTCTCTCTCTCTCTCTCTCTCTCTCTCTGTGTGTCTTTTTCTTGGTCTGATCTCTTGCATGCTGCCATGCTTGGATCTGCAGATGAGATTAGCGGAGACGGTAATGTCATACTCCATTCATGTAGCTAAATTCAGCCAAGCTTCTGGCGAAAGATCAACTTTTTAAAATGAGTGTCATGAAATACACTGCAAGCCAAAGGTTTCGAAGCGCACCAGCCTTTTTGTCCGAATAACTTGGAATGGATTAAATAAAACAAATTGCAAACGTCCAACCAAAAGATTATCTGTCAGTGTGTAAAGAAATGTATAGTGATGTAGGTTTCCTGCAGATTTAGAATGAGTCCATTGCTCATCTCTATTATTTTGTTGAGCCTGTGGCAGTGGCAGCGATAAATACAATTCCAGGTGTTCCGAAACGTTTTGGCCTGCAATGCCGCAGTAGACGTAAACATCTGGAAGCACATCAGCGATGATCTGCTGTGAGATGTTTTGTGCTCGTGTCCGATTAGAACAGTGCCGTTGTGTGCGGCTGCTCTCTCATGCCTTGGAATCTCTGCAAATGTTGATATACTTGATGCTGATGTGAAAATAAAAGCAGCGGATAAACTCTAACCAGGAGTTAGTTCACTTGGTTGTCTGTATTTTATATAGGAAGGGAAGCTCCTTATACAGCTGCATTCCTCTGCTCTTGAGCTTCTCCTGCACTCCTGGCAAAAAGCTGAGCCTTTTTTTTTTTCTTCAGTTTAAAGCAGAGTGCAGAGAGACAATGCATGTGAAAGTAGCCATGACTTCATCTGCTTTTCTCAAAGACTCTAAAGTTGTCATCCATCCCTCAGTATATATACACACACACACACACACACACACACACATACACACGCTGTCTCTCTCTCTCTCTCTCTCTCTCTCTCTCTCTCTCTCTCTCTCTCCTCTCTCAAATGCCAGAGCGGATCCTATTAAGCTGACAGGCCTTTTAAACATTCAGCTGTGTTGGAAGAGTGTGTAGATATGACGCCACTCTTTCTCCTCTCACTGAGGTGTTAGCAGAAAAGGGAATACTCCAGCCAGTTTGTTCTTTACCTTCTCTTCCACTGCAGAATTAGCTCCCGCATTCAAGTTCATCCTGCCTTCTCTCTCCTCTCGCACAGAGACAGACGACTATGCCGAGATCATAGACGAAGAGGAAACGTACACCATGCCCTCCAGTGAGTATTCGCAGTTATTACACACGCTCCAAGCTCAGCAATGAAACAAGGTAGCCAGAGATATAAAACCAGTTTTATATTTAAAATTGAGAGGGGGTGGGAAGGGTTTGTTTGTTTTTTGTTTTTTTTTCTTCACTCTTTTTGCCAAACCAGATGTTCCTGGAACTGTGCTGACCTAGTTTCTAGCATGTGCTCCACTTTTCTTTTTTTTTTTTCGTGTGCTGTTTATCTTTACAGCCTGTGCTGCTCTTGTTCAAGTCAGTCACTGTTGCTTTCTCCTGAGCTGGTCACTTTAGTGCTAAAACTGAACTGCTGATTGCTGCATTGTTCAGATTTAGGCTTTTTTTGTTGTTGTCGTTGCGCTGTTTCATTATATAACTTTGTTCCAGACCGAAGCTCTTCTTTACTCACGGTCAAATCCAGTTTTATTTATCAGATAAAAAAAAAAAAAAGACATGTAGGGTACTTCCTGTAGGAAAGCGAGTCTAAAATGTAAATAGAAAGCCGGCTTTCATAATTAGGCGATTCACTGCTATACTGAAAACCACATTTTCATCATAAAAAAAGCCAAACCTGGAGCCCCCTAGTGGAATATTTTATACTTAGATTTTTTTATTTTTACATTTTAACAAACAAGCACACTTATGTTTCATAATATTGTTCCTTCGTTGATTTAATTACATTCATGCATTTACTGTGTAGGGTTTGCCCGTTAAAATTGACCGTGCCATCACCCAGTGTTATGTATCCAATTTTGTCTCTTTTCACATTAATTGCACTACAGAATACTGTGGACTAGATGAAGGTAAAGGTCTTTCTCCTGCTTTTTCCCCATTTCCTCGCTTTTGCTTGCATAGTGTCGAATAACTATAACCTTATGCAAATGTACGCACCTTTTCCTTTGCCTTACATTTGTGGTTATGAATTTATCTTCGGCAAACAAGTTGCTAATTTCTCATTAGTATGTTAATAAGCGACATTCACTGTCTACTTGATTATGTCCATTTGTGCATCATCTAATCAGCTAATCGTGTGGCAGCAGCACAATGCATTGAATCATGCAGTCACAGGTCATGCGCTTCAGTAAATATTCACATCATACATCGGAATACAGGAGAGTGCGATCTGTGTTACTTTATTCGTGGCATGTTTTCAGATTTTTACTCTCAACAGTTTATATAGAATTGTGCAAAAACAACAAAAAAAAAAACATCTCGTCAGCGAAGAGTCTGAAAGATGAAACACCTTGTTGATGCGAGGTCAGAGGAGAGTGAGCAGACTAGTCTGAGCTGTCCAGATGTCTGTAACAACGCAAAGAAGTGAGCCGTTATAGCCGATTTACTGCCAGGTTTGATGTTTTGTGCCTGGTGAGATGCTTTTCTGCTCATCATGGTTGGAAAGTGTGATTATTTTACTTGCTATCGTTACTTGATTTTTATCATTACTTGGCAGTCTCAACCAATTTAGTCTTTTTTTAAAAAAAAACAAGTTTTTAACTCTCTTTGTAGCAATGATTTTTTTGCAGTTTGCACGAGTCTGTGAAAGCCCTAGAGACTGCTGTGGGGAAAATCACCCCATAGCCGGTCTGGAACCAATCACAATGCCACGATCAAAGTCACAAAGTACACTCCTTTTCCCTAAACTGAAGCTCTTGTCCTATATTTGCGTTATTTTTTGCATTGTTTTGCTGGCACACGATTGGCCGATGACATAACTGCATGAATGTGCGCGACTGCAGGTGGATGGTGAGTGTAAATCGCACATTCAAGGAACAGTTCTAGGAAGTTTTTCTTTTTGTGCAGCAGTTTGAAAATTGTGTTCTGTAGACTGATATTTTTTTCCCCCTTGGTTTGTTCGTATGTGTGTTTGTTTATTTACTGCATGTGCATATTAATGTTTCTTTTTCTCATGATGTAATATCGATTACATTATTACATGCAACTGCTTTTGAAAAGGAGGCTACTGGAAATAAAGTTCTTGCCAATTGTCTGTTTATCAATCATTTATTATCTAGAGTCCCTGCATTTGTTTCAAATGCCCTTTAGGCTGTAATATCTCTGGAGGTCGTGTCTGCATGAGTAAGAGTGCAGATTTAGTAAGAGACCTCCCTGCATTCGTTACAACACGAGAGGCCTATATCTGTGCCCTCGCTCTGTGGTGAGTGATTATTAGAGATGCCTCCTGCACTTCAGGCATGACCTTCTGAATCTGCCATTTTCTGCTGTGATGAGTATGCAGTTATTTGTCCCCTCAGCCAGGGATTATGAGATCCAGAGGGAGAGGATTGAGCTGGGCCGCTGTATAGGAGAAGGCCAGTTTGGAGATGTCCACCAGGGAGTCTACATTTGTCCGGTACTCCATTCCTCCTTCACCGCTTATGGTATTGTGCACTTTATCACATTTTCTTTTTTAAAAAGAGTTCTGAGCTTTTATTTTCCTTTGGTCTGTAGGACATTCCTCCTCTCTCAGTGGCCATAAAGACCTGCAAAAACTGCACATCAGACAGCGTCCGAGAGAAATTTCTCCAGGAGGCCTGTGAGTACCAAATAAGGCTAATGTAAATAAACACTCACACATACAGACAGTCTCCATGTGCTTGTGTGTATTCTCTCCAGCTTCTATGTCATATGTACTCAAAGTATTTCAGCCTAGATTTCTGTACAAGCTATATATATATACACAGCACAGACCAAAAGTTTGGACACACCTTCTCGTTCAAAGAGTTTTCTTTATTTTCATGACTATGAAAATTGTAGATTCACACTGAAGGCATCAAAACTATGAATTAACACGTGGAATTATATATGGAATTATATACATAACGAAAAAGTGTGAAACAACTGAAAAATATCATATTCTAGGTTCTTCAAAGTAGCCACCTTTTGCTTTGATTACTGCTTTGCACACTCTTGGCATTCTCTTGATGAGCTTCAAGAGGTAGTCACCTGAAATGGTCTTCCAACAGTCTTGAAGGAGTTCCCCGAGAGATGCTTGGCACTTGTTGGCCCTTTTGCCTTCACTCTGCGGTCCAGCTCACCCCTAAACCATCTCGATTGGGTTCAGGTCCGGTGACTGTAGAGGCCAGGTCATCTGGCGCAGCACCCCATCACTCTCCTTCTTGGTCAAATAGCCCTTGATGCCTTCAGTGTGACTCTACAATTTTCATAGTCATGAAAATAAAGAAAACTCTTTGAATGAGAAGGTGTGTCCAAACTTTTGGTCTGTACTGTATATATAACTCATTTTAGCATTTCCTTCTTACTAAGTAGAGCATTTATAGTTAGGAGTATAAACCATTAAAGCTTGTGTGATTTTAAACACATTCTGTTTTACAGTTTCATGGTTTATTTGAAATATCTATGATAAGTTCATCTAATGTGAGTCCTACAGTGTTATTTTTGACAGAAAGCTATTATTATGATAAAGATTAATTTATGCAAATACAATTGCTCTTTGTTGGTTAGAAGAACAAGAGGTAAAGTTTGATGAACTTTCAGTATTTCAGTGGTTGTATCACTGACCTTCTCTTTCTGCAGTAACAATGCGCCAGTTTGACCATCCTCACATAGTGAAATTGGTCGGCGTCATCACGGAAAATCCGGTGTGGATCATTATGGAGCTCTGCACATTGGGAGAGGTAATCCACGTTTCTCCTGTTTCCCCCCACGATGCTGTAGAACAGGAGATCGCAAGGTTCACAAGACTTACCTCAGTCCTCAGTCATGATTACCGTATTTTTCGGACTATAAGCCGCTACTTTTTTCCCACGCTTTGAACCCGCAGCTTAAACAACGAAGCGGCTAATTTATGCAGCAAAAAACTAAGCGACATAACATTAGACGACTGGAAACGAAAAAACGCAACTCACCTGTGTTCTGAGCTGCACGGCTTCGGGAGAAAAACTTTCATCGGGTGATTTTTAAATGCACGACGATGCCAAAAGATAGAGAAATAGTTGTGAAAGGAAGGAGGAAGACAGTGAACAATGACTTACTTGGTAGGTTACTGTTTAGATACAAGCCGTTGTAGCACGTTGAGTCTGGGTGAAGGGAGAGCTCACTAACTCCAGTTGCAACAGAAATCATATAATCACAGACAGGTTTCCAAAACTCGTGCTTTTTTATTTTTCTTGGCAACAGCGTTACAGGTTAGTCAAAGAAATTTAGAAATGAGCATCAGAAAATAATAAGGACATAATCCTCGGTCTCCACACATGCAGTAATACTGGAAAAATGCAGTGGCAGGCTATTCCCAAAATACCGCTATGCTCCTAAAAGGAAACACAACATATTTCACCCGTTATACCGTGTGTAATGTGTCTTTCGTTAAAGCCTGTGTAAAGTACATTAGTGTAGACAGGTGTGGCTTATTTATGTTAAAAATAAAAATATTTGTAAAATTCAGTATATATTATATATTGGTGCGCTTTATAGTCCGGAAATTATGGTACACACAGATCTACTTTCTTAATGTTATCTTTTTTCATACCTCTTCTTTTAGAAATATTCAGGAAAATTATATTCTGTAGTAAGATTTAATAAAGATTCACTGTAGCTATAACGAACAGGGTTTTGTTGGTAGTAGTCACATGAGGGTAATTAGCCATTTGCTTGCATATTTGAATACAGTTATTGTGTTATTGCAGTTGCGCTCGTTCCTGCAAGTGCGGAAGTACAGCTTGGACTTGGCGTCACTGATCCTGTATTCCTACCAGCTCAGCACCGCACTCGCCTACCTGGAGAGCAAACGCTTCGTGCACAGGTTATTATATCGACTGTCGAATCTCCCTGCATTGTTTGTCTTTCTCACAAGCACATCTTCGATACTGTTGGTCTTCTGAGAGCAGATTTACCCAAAAAATGGGTTTTAAGCAAAATAAAACAGTTCACAAAAACAACCAAGAAATGTTTGAACTGGGTTTTCTAACCCTGCCTTCGATGTCTGCCTGCCAACTGAGTGAGGAGATTTTTAGTAAAAAGCTGTCAAAATGTCCACAAATCATAAAAACATCATAAAAACAGAGAAGAGAGCATACACACTCTGTACAGACGACAGCAAAGTTATACAAATGACCTAATAAAGGACATTAATAACAATAATCAATGATAACGAGACTTGTTTTTAAATGCTGCAAGTTTTTGCCCTCAGGAGGTGAAACACACACGAGTGTGGATGATGCTGGTAAATGCTTAACTTTTCACAGATGCATAGTAGGTGTGTGTGTGTGTGTGTGTGTGTGTGTGTGTGTGTGTGTGTGTGTGGAGAGGACACTTTTCTCACTGTGTTTAAATGTGAGTTTTGCACTTTACTTTTAAAATGATTGAAAAACATTTTCCGGTTGAGACACGATTCGTAAAAGTATAGCGTTTTCAGAATTACACTATATAGACAAAAGTATTGGGACACCTGCCTTTTTTTCAGCTGTTCGTGGCTCTTTTCCTAAATCTTACCGCAAAGTTAAAGGCACACAAGTCTAAAGGGTGTCTTTGGATGCGTTATCATTACATATTCCTTTGACTTAAACTAGGAGACCCAAACCTGTTCCAGCATGACAATGCATCTGTGCACAAAGCCAGCTCCATGAGTATTTGGTTTACATGGGTTTGAGTGGAAGATCCTGCTCAAGTGGCCTGCCATAGAGCTCTGACCTCGTCCCTAATGAACAAGTCAAGTCAAGTAAAGTTTATTTCTATAGCGCTTTTCACAATGGACCCAGCTTTACAGAAATTAAGAATTAAGGTGAACGATGTGTATTCATCCCTGATGAGCAGCCAGGGGGGCGACTGTGGCAATTAAAAACTCCCTTAGATGTTATGAGGAAGAAACCTCAAAAGAAACCAGACTCAAAGGAGAACCCAGCCTCATTTTGGTGATAGCAAGAGTGGGATTATAGTCTTTAAACAATACAGAACCCCGGAGAGTGAGAACTAACATGAATGTAAGATTATGAGTAATGTCCTTTCTACAGTCTTATAAAGTCAGTTGACGTTACAGAACCAGGAGCTACTGAGCAACTCATAAAATCGCTCAAGGAACACCTCTGCCTTACATCATTACCTGACTTTACCAACACCTTGTGTGGAATGTGGAATGGGATGTTTTTTTCAGAAGCACATTCAAATCAGGTGTCCACAAACTTTTGTCTATGTAGTGCATATATACAGAAGAAATTTTAATTTGAAAAAACTATGTCTAGGGTATTCCTGGACTGCAAACATTGTATCGATGTGCGCTGTATTTTGAACTAAGGCACAGTTCAGTTTCTGCATGTGGTTTTAAAGCGATATTTGCTCTCGTCCACAGGGACATAGCCGCTAGGAACGTTCTGGTGTCGTCTGTAGACTGCGTGAAACTGGGAGACTTTGGTTTATCCAGATACATGGAGGACAGCTCTTATTATAAAGGTTTGAAGATTTGCCATTTCTGGACTGATGTATGTACCATAGTGTCAGCAAACTAACATTTTTTTTTGTTAGCTGAGTGTATTGTGGCGTAAGACGACCTGTCAGGGGAATATTAGAGATTTTGCACGTGACACTCGGTTGCATACATGTTGTGTAAAGTCTTTTTAAATTTTTTTTTTTTTTTGAAGCCTCTAAAGGTAAACTCCCGATTAAATGGATGGCTCCAGAATCTATTAACTTCAGACGCTTTACATCATCGAGTGACGTGTGGATGTTTGGTAAGTGTGCAGTTTTGGTGTGATTGTGAGCATTTTTTTATGATTTTTTTTTTCCCATTTTAATATATTGCAGTTCAGTTGTTCAGAATTGATCGATTTTGGTTTAAGGACAGTAGGAAATGATTGAAAAATATTATCAGCTCTACAGTCAGGGTCTGTGGCAGTTATTAAGATGGATAGAGGATTTTTTATTTGCAATTCTTCAATAATGTTCAGAGAACAGACTGCTCTGTTATTATATGGGTACTTTAGAAGAATAGCTTGTCCTGTTATTTTTTTGTGCCGCTGAACAGTCAGCAGGTCCGCTAATATAATCTTTAATCAGCTTTAGCGGATATCGTGGCGGCGTGATACCAATAATATCGTCATATATATCGTCACATTTGTGTTCCTGTCAAAATTTCATGAACACATTCTGTAGTGCAGGGATTTGATATGCATTATGTTTTGTGCTGTTGTCGTGTTCTGCGTGCAGGCGTGTGCATGTGGGAGATATTGATGTACGGAGTGAAGCCCTTTCAAGGTGTGAAAAACAACGATGTGATTGGCCGTATCGAGAACGGCGAGAGACTGGCCATGCCCCACAACTGCCCCCCCACCCTGTACAGTCTGATGACCAAGTGCTGGTCTTACGACCCGAGCAAACGCCCTCGCTTCAATGAGCTCAAAGCACAGCTGAGGTACACACACACACACACACACACACACAAAATGCACTCACAATACACAAGTAACCTTCTGTGTTATTGGGGTATTGAGAGGTCTTAGGTTATGTGTGTATTATTTGAAAGTGTGGGTAGATGCTTGAACATTTGGCCATGAACAATTATTTATTTTATTTCTTTGCACCAGGGGGCGCACAGGAGAACTGAATGCGAGGGTTACGTTTTTTTTTTTTGTTTCGCTGACACAGGACCTTTTTTTGCATCATGAACATACGTCCTGTTGTATTTTAACATTTAATATTCTAAAAACGAATCTAAAACTGGAGTGAAAAAGTACAACGTCACTGTCAATTACTGCAAACGTTTTTGAAGCAGTGCACTACAGCAGCAGACAAACAGTCAAAGTAAAAGTCTTTCTATTCGCCTTTTTTATACTGGACCAAAAAAAACCAAAAAAACACGATAGCACAATTACATGTACACTACTCTCAAAACCTTAAATTGCACTAATATTTAAATGAATTGTATTAAAAACATTCTTTATATAATCTAACAATAACCTACTCCACTATGTCACAGAGAGCGCATTAAGTATACATGTGAAACCAGGAGATGAGGATTATGATTGCAGGACTGATTTTGTGTCCATCAGAGATGATACATAAATTCGCCAGCGAAGTTCCCTCATAAACCGTGACTCAGTCCGTGTCTGTGTAACTTCCTGTTCACAGTTTATCTCGTAGGTGGCATAGCAACACAAAAGATATTGGCATCAGTGCCACTCCTTTTTACTCATTGATTCCTTTCTTTCTTTGATCTTGCACACATTTGCAGACACACACACCCGCACACACCCATTCCCGTTCACAGACTCGGTCCTAAAGGCATGTCTCCCCAAGCTATAGAGAACAACCTCAGTACTGACGAAACAGTAAAGCGAGTCCAGCATTCTCCGCTCATGTACACACACGCTCTCTGTGGCGGCAACGAAACAAGCTTCCAGAGGGCACACTCTTGTGATGACGCGAGACTCAGCACGTAGCATAATTGTTTATATGCAGGTGTGAAACATTTTGATCAACAGGACTGTGACAGCTGATCAGCAGCAAATGTTGCATTCTTTATACGGTTACACACTGGTACAGCACACATACAGCCCCCCCACCCCCCCATTTCTATCCACATTAGTAATTTTCCAGGTTTCCTGGAAACGATGTAAATATTGTCTTGGTAACGCTCTTTCTAGCACCAAATCAGGCCCATAAAAGGCACTGGTTATTATCATAATCATCTGTTAGGAAGTAATCTCTTTAGATGCCATGTGTCAGGCTTTGTTCCTATTCAATACATCTCTTTTAGGTAAGACGTAAGTAAATGGTTCATTTCCACCCAAGTTGTCAGCTGTCAGATATTTGAGGTGCGACGAACATTTTAATCGTTCGCGGTAATGCAAATGACGAAAGTTCTCAAAAGTCAAACACGCTGCCTCACTTTTGGCAGCCTGCTCTGACCGTAAGTCAGATTAGCTTTCAGTCGTGCATTGTACATAAAGTCCATAATTTAATATGCGATTCAGTAGACTATTAGAGGCATTTCCTGAATGTTCCCTATGCAGCTGCACAAATAGCTTCTTGGTATAAGCTGTAAGTCAGTAATTGGGCATATAACCTGGGGAAAAGGTGGAGTGAATGGTTTAAAATAGGGAGAGGAAAGTAGATAAGGCAGTTATTAGGCCACGTCCAGGTTCAGGTTGAGTCTCATTAGACCAAAAAAGAAGTGGACTGTAAAGAGTCAGTCAATCGGAATGAAACCAAACCACCTATAATTAAACGTATGCATTCTGATCCCAAAATACAGCCATAAAAAGTATTTATCATTTAAAGACCAGGCTCCTACTCAGACCTCTTTCTCCCCATTATATTTATTTCACACTGTTCTGATGTCCTAATGCGCTCTAATGACTTCTAGTGTTATTCACTCACTTTAGCATAAAATGAACTATTAGAAATCTGTGTTCCTCTTGTATTAAGAATCCGTGTTCTAAGCAGCACTGCAATGCGGATGATCAGGTTTCCACCTTTCATTTGTTTTGTAATTGTAATGGAATTTTTTTTCCCGAAGAATCGCGGAATTTGCTGACGCGTTTGTAGGATATCGTGAAGATCTGCAAAGTCGCGTGATTCGGTGACTATTTTTATCGCTAATCCATATGAGATCGCTCGTAGATTTTTTTATTCACCTTCAGGCTCATGGTGTATTTGTTGTTTCATGTCACCGGGAATGCACTGTGTACATCAACTCTCAGAACGACTCAGATCCAGAAGGGTATCTGCCTATTATACACTCCAGAAGTTCAAATATTTATTACTTTTCTAGTACAGGGTTGATGTATTTGCTGTAACAGCATCTCTTGACAGTATTTTGGGCTGCAAAGTTAATATGGGCGTGCTCATTCTAATACAATTTTTTCTGTAGTAACAGCTTAAACAGGCATCCTTATGGCCTTATTTGCCAATTGTTTAGTGTTTTCTGGGCTTTATTTGTATTTGGTTTTTTTTTTTGTTTTTTTGTAAAGGAGTCTCCTGTGTAACTTAACAGTCAGAAGAAAAATCTTTGATAGAGAGGCTGATGAGAGAATTCAGTTGACCCTAGCATCAAAAACATAAGTCATGGGAGCTAAATGTTAACTATAGATATACTACTACTACTAATAATAATAAGTAGTAGTTACGTGTTGTTGTTGAAAAAGTAACACTTTTGTGCTATAACATTATAATACCTCCCTGTGTATTGTCTTCCTAAACCAACACTTTGCTTATGTTTTATTCCTCACACTTAGAAGGGACATATTTGCTTTCACATTCTTATCCACTGCATGCATGACTAACTGAGCGATGATGCATGACAAATACAGGCTTGTATGAACAGGCTGCCTATTTTAGGAATAGAGGCACTTTTCCTAAATGTTACACATGCTGTACATTCTACTCCTGATGAGCAAATATTACCATATAGTGAGCAGTGGTCTTACAGTTTCTGTATAATGCGCTTTATTGGGAACTCCTGTACATCTATACACCAGTGGGATAGAAACTCCTCTATGTGACTTTAACCAGGACATATTTAATGTTGGCTGGTTTAAGTGAACAGGACCCTTCTTTACAAGTGTGATGCACAGAACCGGAATCTGAGGCTTCAGTGGCCGAAGACTCACCGGAACTCATCGGAAAAATCCAATTTACAGCTTTAAATTTTCACTCATGATGTTGAATGTGAACATTAACTTGAAGCTCTTGACTTGCATCTGCAAGATTTTTTGCACTGCCATGTGATTGGCCGATTGAATAAATAGTAGTTTTGAAAAAAAAAAAAATTCACATCAATTGGCACCAATAACATTATTTAAATGTTAGCATTTATTAAATTTTCTATCTTTTTATTTAATTTTTTTTATAGGGATTAATGTTTGAATTAACATTGTAGGAATGTTATATAATGAGCTATAAAATAAAATATAAATGAATTAAATAGAAAATAAAACTATAAAATAAAATATAAAATAAAGCTATAAAATAAAAGCTATAAAATAAAATAAATACAACCCCCCAACATTCCATGTATTGTTGATACCAGCTCGGAATCTGTTTTTCTTCTTCTCACCTCGTCGAGTCAAGAAATAAAATAAATTTGGGTATGACCCGTGATGGTGTCGGCTTTTAGCTGAAGCGTTTGATTGCGGTTTCCAGGTAAAGGACTAACTTTGGAGAGGACCTCTGAGGCCACACTTTCACGAATGATCTGAACAGGTGTATTTTAACTCTGTTGTGTCCTTCATTCATCTGTTGGCAGCACACATGCCGGGTTTTTCAGGGTTCGCTGCATCTAAATATAGTAGTCAGAGCCCGGGTCTAGGACATGAAGTACATTCTCTTCTGTTAGTGCGGGGTCTCACACGTTTGTGCTGTTAACGTCTCCTCCATCTCTCTACAGGAATCCGGTAAGTTGCATTAGAGAGGGTTAGTATTCAGTCGAAATGGATTTATTTAAGTCTTGCTAGCTAGTTTTTAGCACTTTGAAGCGTAACTGTTGTGAAAGAGTTTCCTGTAATGTTCATGTTCATATGCATTCCAGTGTGTATAAGTCTGGGTTTTTACATTTCACAAGATGAAGTGTTACATAACAAAGTCAATCTCTTTCCTGCTGCTGGTTATGGGTTGTGTCATTCTTTCCTGGAATTTTGATTGGATTTGTGCATGGAGGCAGGTCTGGACTTAAAATACACACACAAGAGTCTTAAACAGTTAGTCTTAGTGTGAAGAGCTTGAGTCAAAGTGGCACGTGTATCTGGATTCCTTCCCACTGTGTGTGCTTGTGTGTGTGTGTGTGTGTTCAGGCTTTAGCAGTGATGTTGTTAGCTCACAGGGCTTTTTTCCCTCCTCCATGTTTCTGTAGCACCATCCTCGCGGAGGAGAAGACTCAGCAGGAGGAGCGCAGCCGGATGGAGATGAGGAGGCAGGTGAACGTGTCCTGGGATTCCGGGGGTTCAGACGAGGCACCCCCCAAAGTAAGTGGCACGATGTTTCATTTGAACCGAAAGCATTTTTTGAATGGGAATATGAGACTACTTTTGTACTCCACAATCGGCGAGAGCTGCATCGTTCCAGCTGTTGAACTGTTACGTTCAGTACGCATGTGACATATATATTAGTGTTTTAGCTTTAATTCTGTTTACAGGCCAGATCTGTATGATCCGTTTGAAATAGAGTTGCCGTTGGTTTGGTAACAATTTATCATTTGTCACTTCTGCGGTTTGGTCAGTACAATAGTCTTTGTGTGAAATGCAGCTGGATTATTCATTCATTTTCAATAAGCACTTTGTCCTGGAATCCACACTGGGTGTAAGGCAGAATTACACAGTGTTCAGTCATCAACTGATTTTCAATTCCATTATACCATAAACAAAGTATGACTGGATGTGTAACAGGGAGTGCTTATATGATAGAGAATACGTACATGCTGCTATAAAATGTGCTGTAACTAAAACAAAATTCTGGCATTTTTAATATAGCTGAACAGTTATCCTTTTATTTAGTTCAGTATTTTATACCCATCTTAACTGCATTATAGTCACTCTACTTTGCATGCACCAAATGGGAAGATTGCTGATAAGACTACAAATGATATTTCAACCTATGAACATTATATATATGTCTGCTGTGCCTGATTTAGAGCAGAGAAGGCATTTGAATGATTTGCTTTGGAAATACCAAACCTAATCTCAATTCTTAATATTCCCCTAAATAACATAATGCTTTCTGCACTTAGTTTTTATATGGTACAATGTCACAGTAACGTTTTGACCAAGTCCTAGGAATAGTGTCTGATTTCGGACTCGAGAAATATATACCACTATATATATATATATATATATATATATATATATATATATATATATATATTTCATTCACAATTCATCACCATATTGCATGCAAATGAAACATTGGCAGGTCTCGAGTCCGAAATCAGACACTATTCCTAGGACTTGGTCAAAACGTTACTGTTTGGGTGATAATGTATTTTGTATTCAATAACATTTCATGAATAAGTTAGTTTGGTTATAGGTTTTATTCAAAGTGAGAAAGATTATTTCATATGCTATAGCTAAAATACATGATTGTGCCAAATCCAATATTATTATTATTATTATTATTATTGTTGTAGTTAATAACTATGATTAATAATAATAATAATAATAAAATTGTTTAGAAAATAAGTAAGACAGCCAGGGATTTACATCACTTACTAGTCAGCCACATATACACACACACATACTGTGTGTGTGTGTGTGTGTGTGTGTGTGTGTGTGTGTGTGTGTGTGTGTGTGTGTGTGTTTATTATAGCTTTTCTCACACTTTTCTCACACTCCCCCATCACCTCCCCCATTGAAATTATTTATGGCCATGCAGTCATTCTGCTCGCTCTTCTACAGGTGTTCCTGTCTGTCTGTCTTTCTGTCTGTCACCATCACACCAGCTAAAGTGTGGCTATAGTATTGTGTGCTTTTTCTTGTCGACGTGTTTATACACTGTGGCTCATCTGCGTTGTGTTGTTCATGTGTTGTTCTCATGCTTCTCTAAATATCCTCTCTTATCATCTACGTTGTGTGCCTGCTGTCTTTGTCTGGGCTGTAACGTATCTGCTTGGTGTGTGTGTGTCTGGGTGTGGGTGTGTGTGTAGCCTTCACGCAGACCCTCTCTGCAGCACAGTTTTAGCTCGGACTGTCTATCTGCTGCTTCTGCATGTCAGCAGTCTTTCGGCTCCCAGCTCTCCCTCTGCTTCTTCCAGCCCCCTGCTGTATCTCCGCTGCTCCCACTTCAACTATTGCTGAACTCCCAGAATACCTCACTGCCCCCACATGTGCCCATGCTCAGCAGGAGGCCCTCCATACCACCCACAATGGCCCTAACTGGGCAAACCCTGAGACAGCATGCTTACTGTCCCTCTCTACAGGCAGGTGTTATTGGGACAGCAGGGAAAACTAATTCATTTGAAAAACTTTGTGAACGCATCTTTCCAAGACGTGGAAATTTCTGCATGTTCAGTGCACTCAAGCGTACCACATGACCCAATTACTTGCTACCTGCATGTGCATGAACTCATTGTAATTTAGGTAAACTGGGTTCTCGTGTCAAGCTGCAGAACTTTACAAAAAGCCAAGTGTTTAGAAATGCCAGTGTTTCGAACTCTTAAGAACTCCCATTATATTTCACTGTTTGTTTTTGACTCTTTCTTTCCTCTGCTCATCCGGAGGGGTGTCTACGTGACTCTCTTTATGAGAGGCTGTACAAGGTAGATTTGCCTCTTAACAGCTCTCTCCATCCACAGCTGAATGTGGTGCAGCATCTCAACCAATCAGAAGAGGACTTGCTGCCTTCTCTGTTTAATCCCCTAATATCAACTAACACACATCGCACCTCTTCCTCAACTAAATAACCGTTTAAAAAATAGGCATTGTGTACGATTGACTAAGTGCTTGGTTTTTATTTTGGTTTATCCCCTTCAACAGACTGGATTTTCCATCTACACAAAATCATTGCAGCCTTGTGGTTTTGTGTGTGCCTCCTCCACTAACCACAGTGTCTCATACAAATCAGAATGGTCAAATATACATACAAAATTAATGTGTGTGTGTATATGTGTGCGTTCACAGCCCAGCAGACCTGGTTATCCAAGTCCACGCTCCAGTGAAGGTTTCTACCCCAGTCCTCAACATATAGGCCAGCACAATCACTTTCAGGTACACACACTACAGCGGTACTGCAGTCGATAGGCACGCTGTACAAAGACCACAGAGACACAACATTCAGGTGGTATTTTTCATCCGTAAATTGTTTAAAAGTTGTTTGGTGTTTTCCAGATGGGAGGCTACCCAGGACCTCACACCATGCCCTCCATGCCCAGTGGGCTGTATCCTCCACAGGCCTCAGGCATGGGCCTCGACCTCCACGACAGCTGGAATCATCACCGAGCTGCTCAGGATCACGCCATGTGGAACCCCAGCATAGAGGTCAGAGGAAAAAGACTGGCATTCTTGATAATCAGCTATTAACTGTTTGTAGACAACAGGCTATATTGTTGTAATGAAGATAATAAAAACAAAAGCAGTTTTGTGCTTTTTTTTTTTTTTTTGCTTAAACATCCAACAAATTGCTTTCTCCACAGTGCACATTTCCACATACAGGCACAGCACTGCTGTACGGCCTCGATTTTAACCTAATATTATCTAAATAAGCTAAATAAACTGTTCCTTGATGTCTCTAATTAATTAATAATGCAACAAGAATATGCTTTTTGCAATCAGTATTGCTGTCAGTATCAGTGCTTTCTAGTGTTGTACATAATCCTAGAGCTACACATTTCGATATAATTTCTATGGTAGACGGGAGATCAGTGGTTAATGCTCTGGCGGTTCGAGCCCCGGTATCGCCAAGCTGCCACCCTTGGGGCCCTTGAGCAAGGTCCTTACCCGTCAGTGCTCCAGGGGCGCTGTATCATGACTGACCCTGCGTCCTGACCACAGCTTCCTACATCACTAGGATATGCGAAGATAGTATAAAGCCCCTTTCTTAATAATAAACAGTGATATGTCATAAATAGTGACTCGGTTGTTTTAAAGTCTCTGATTAGTAATAAAAAGCATGCTGTGTGTGTGTGTGTGTTTGTGTATATAAGGATGGCGGTGTTCTGAGGGCCGTCACGGGTCAGTCTCTCCCTCCTCACCTGATGGAGGAGCAGCTGATGTTGCAGCAGCAGCAGATGGAGGAGGACCAGCGTTGGCTAGAGCAAGAGGAGCGGTTAATGGTATTCAGCTCATCTGATCTCATTAGACTAGCTTTCCAGCTGGTTGTCATGCTTTTTACCACTTGTCTACCTTTCTATTTTATAATTTCCTCTTACCTTTAGTCGCTTTTCAGCCATTTCTTATTTAATGACACACTGAATGATTTTCTCTCCATCTGTTTTCACCGTTTTTTTTGGTCCCTTTTCCTGAATTTTTTTTGCCCTCAGTAAGATTTTTTAAATATGTGCAAGGGCTCCCCCTGTCAGCTAAACCGAAGTCTCATTGGTTGTCTTTTTTCCAACGAATGGTTGAGTCGCAGCACACATACGCTAGCAAAATGATCTCAAGAATTCGATTATTATTGTATTTTATAGTGTATATCAGCAAAATATCGCTATCAATGATGAGCACACACACACACACGTGAGTAGGATCTTAGACATGTAAACAGCACTGACCTTTTTTCCTGACTTTGGAAACATTCTTTTGTAGTCTCTTCACTTTTCAGGCGATTTTTACCATTGGTTAAAATACCACTGCAGGAATGCGAAGGCATGTGAATCTCCAGAGGCTGACAGATATAGAGTGTCATGATCCTTATAGGCTTGGAGAGAATACTGGCCAAGCGTGTGTGTGAAAGAGACAGGGAGCAGGACATGAGGCTCTGGCACGGTGCCGGAGTTATTTATTATACTGTCATTATCTTCAGCCTGTCTCATAGAACGCCTCACTCTGTTTCCTGTGGAAAGCTGAAAGCGCAGCACCGAAATATGCTGGCGAACGTCTTCCCCCAACACGCCGTTGTTCAGAAACCTGTTCAATTCTTTACGACGCTCTGATCGTTCAGAAATACGCGGGTCCAATCATATTCTCGTTATCGGGTCATGATAATGGTTAGAGTTTGGAGGACTGTTTTTTATATAAAAACAGCGTGTATGGTACAGGTGCAGCATTCGGGAATTCCTGAGTAATGAGGGGGTTGTGTTAGCAGTGAGGCGTGAAGCAGCTAAACTCACCCTGACCCACCACTGATGAAAGTTAAATTGCTGAGGCTAGGAGGGAATTTTTCCCAATGCTTTTGGCTTTGCCCTGCTTCTCTGTATAGCACGAAAACGGCTGGCATGCGGAAAGAGCGCCCAGGCTAGAAGAATCAAGCAGAGAGAATGAGAAAGGGTGCGCAAAGGCAAAGAAAGCAGTGTGAAAAGAGGCAGAGGGGAGAGATGTAGCAAGGTTGATACAGAGAGGTTGTAGAGAAGGGAAAAGTAAGAGGTGGAGAGGAGGTGGAGGAGGGAGGAGAGCAGGGGAAGACTTGGCATAGCTAAGTTGAGGCTCGTTTAGTGGGAGTGACTCGATGTGGGTGCATGCATGCCTCACCACAGGAGCTTCCTCTCAGCACATGCTTTTTCTCCATGAATGGAGTCAAACGCTGCTCTGCTCTCAAGACTTAAAAACACAGAAAGGAATACAAAGGAACGGTCTATAGGATGCAGGTCTTCAAGTCCTGCTTTGGGAAACTGGTATGGTGCTGAGCAGGGATGGGTTTCATGGGTTTAATAGGTTATATGTCTTGTGTGTGTGTGTGTGTGTGTGTGTGTGTGTGTGTGTGTGTGTGTGTGTGTGTGTGTGTGTGAGTTAAATCAGAATGATTTTTTTCCATTGATGTATAATAATATGTATATAATGTGTGACTGATGTGGTTTGTTGCAGTTGTTTCTTGAGTTCACTCTTAACATGACTATAAAAATATATTTTTTTAAAGTATTATTTTTGTAATCTGTGTAATCTTGATGTCTCCTCTGTTGACGTGCTGTTTTCTTCTCTTTCCCTGTCTCTGTTTTTTTTTCTGCTTAGAAACCAGACTCTAGGAATTCCAGAGGCAGTATAGACAGAGAAGACTGCAGTCTCCAGGGACCAGTAAGTTTCTGTTTTTCTGTTTGTTTCCCAGGATGACACAGTGGAGACAATGGGAATTTCCTCTTTTCTAATAATGAACAAATCTGTTGTATAACAGTCATATGTGTGTACACACATGTTCAAGCTCCAGGCATCATTATTATCCACTTGTGGTCTAATAGTGACACCTTATAGTAAAGCTCATTTGCAACATGATACCTTTTTAACAGTAAATAAACCATCAACACTTTGAATGCTACGGCTAACTTCAGCACATGTACTGTTCTAACTAGTCAGATTTGACTCATAATATGTGTGTGTACAGGCATGTGCGTGTGTGTTTGTATCCTTGGACGTACTCCCTGTAGAATTGCCTTTGGCTTTGTACTAAACAGAAAAAGGAGACATTACATTGGGTGTTTTGTTTCTGCTCTCACTATGCAAAAATGTTGGTACTGGTGCTATATATATATATATATATATATATATATATATATATATATATATATATATATATATATATATATATACACTGTATATACTGTATATACTGTTGTATATGAAGTTTTATTACAGTGTATTATAAGTCCAATCCTGGTTGTTTCTTCTAACTGAGCTCAGCTGAGTTTTATGTGATTGAGAGGATGCACACCACACTATTAGGAATGAGTTTACCATTTTGTGCTCTTTTTATAGTGCATGGTTGTCTGAGCATTCAGTTCTCCTCCCATAGTATGGACACAGTGAGTCTGTCTATAGCCAGTGGTCCTGATGATGTGACAGACCAGTGAAAGGCTAATTTGATCATTTGTTGATAAATAGGACGTTGTTTGGGTAAGGCCTATGTTCTATAGTTCTATAAAGTCACATATTCTTCACAAACATGGGCCATATGGGACATGTGGTAATTATGTGTTTATTAAGTGAGGCTGTTAACGGTTGACTCATTAGTCAGTAAGTGTTGAAATGCAACAACGTGATATAAATAAAATTCCAAAGACACCGGATAAGTGCTTGAGCCGTACTTTTGGTCCAAGACTCGGCTTTTATCACTGGGTACTATTTTAAATAATATTATGACATTTATTTAACAATTTTTTGTATAACACTTTTAACAATGTACATTGTTCAAAAGTAGTTTTAGAGAATCAAAAAGATTTCATATATAGATTTTAGCATCATAAGTTAGTCCCTATATGTTTAACTCTAATGAGCAAGCCAGTGGTGACTGTGGAAAGGGAAAAACTCCCTCAGATAGTATGAGGAAGATACCTTAAGAGGAACAAGTCTCAAAAGTGGACCTCATCCTCATCTGTGTGACACTGAATGTCCTTTCAGTACAGTCCTATTATTGTTACGGTGATCAGCTGACACTTGAATGCAAATCTTTTCATGTAGTCTTAGCAAACAGAACCAAGCTGTGTCTGTCAGATGCAGTGTTTTTCCCACACCATTTTTAGGATCTCTATACGATTCACACTTTGATTCTATCCACGTGAGGACTTGACATTGTTTAAATTGGAGATTCCCTAATGTTAAGTTCTAAATACATCTCCTCTGACTTTTCTCCTCAACAAGGCATCCAGCCTGCCAGCATGGTTCTGTTTTAAATTCTTGCTTCTTTATTTATTCAATGAAATTCCTGTTTATTATCGATATTCACAGGCAAAAAAAACAAAAAAACAAAACAAAACACAGGGGCAGGAGAAAATCCATGCATATAAAATCCCAAAACTAAGCATCTGTCTACTAGTCAGTGTTTACAGTTATGGGTGTTTCAGGTTAAACATCTGTTTATTATTATTATTATTATTATTATTTTATTTAGACTCATTTTGTCCCTGAAGCTCCTTTTATTATGTTCACATCCTTATGTAGATCAGTCTCTATTGCGGGCAGGTGTGTACGTGCGTGTAAGTGTGTGTGTTTGTGCATAGGTATGCCAGGCATCTTGGTAACTTCACACTCAAACCACAACACAGATGGAAGAAGAAATGCTACACTTCTGTATTTCTCTGACTGATGGTGTTTTTTTTTGTTTTTGTTTATTGGTGCAGACAGGAAACCAGCACATCTACCAGCCAGTGGGGAAAGCAGGTAAATCTCTATATGCTTCATTCCACTACCCATGCACACACACCACTTACTGTATCTCCTTTCCACTGTAGGTTTCTAGAGAAAATAGTGTTTGTGGTATTATCTTTTTTTTTGTGTGTAATTGTTTCCACTTGCTAGAAGCCTACGGTTACACAGTCCTAAAAGCACACACACTAGCATGTTCTTAAAGCAACATCCTGCCTGGGCTATAAATATTGGCAGTGGTTTTGGTGCTTTGTGCTCAGTCTTTCTGGTCGTTTCACTGCATTTCTTTCAGATCATGCTGTTCCTCCTAAGAAGCCTCCTCGTCCTGGAGCCCCGGGTCATGCAGGCAGCGCAGCCGGCCTTAACACTGCAGATAGCTATAACGACGGCGTCAAGGTACAGACACACAAACACACACAAACAGTCCAGCCAAAGCAATCTGTCTCTCAATGTCATGCAGAATAGCTGTTTTTGTTCAGGGAGTGTCTTCTGTGTCTGGGCTCTATAAAAGCTTGTATGTTTGTTAGGCTTTGTTGCTGCTCACCACTGCAATTATGGCACACACATAAAGTTATCCACGGTTTCTGCTTTAGCAAACACATTCATTTACATATATATATACATTTAAATATATATATATAAAAGGGCATATATTGAAATGCTTTGGAACCACTTTATGTTAGTCATTGTTGAAGTGGGTCGGGAGGTGGGAAGTGAAAGTACTGAAGGGGATTTGTTGTATACACAGTATCATGTTTTTGGGAGGGAAAAAGAACAGAGAAGTCAAAGATTCTTGCTTTATATGCATAACTTTACAGATTGGATACATTTTGAATTGATGCATTATGCATATTATATTACATTCTTATTATAGATTTTAATGGCCTACAATAAATAAACGTGATAGTGTTGGCCTCACTACTTCATTTAAAAGGTTGCTGTTCAAAACAAAACAAGCGAATTTTTTTTTCATACAAAGATACATTAGTGTACATTGTGTACATTGTGTGTGTGTACGTGCGTGTGTGTGTGTGTGTGTGTGTGTGTGTTTAATTTCGGCACGTTAGGGGGAAGAAATGCAAAACATAAAATGACTTGTCGTTTTTTATTAGCGTAGTTTATTATTATTAACATTCATGATCATCAACATTTCAACCGTTTACATTTTTAAAACAATTTTAAATAAAATGCCTGCTTGGTTAAATAATAAAAAAAAAGAATATTAAATAAAAAATTAAATTGGATAAATCAAATTAATGCAATGAACTTTTTAATTATGTTGATTAGTTCGATTAATCAATTAAATCGGCACAATTTATATTGATTAAATACAATTTGATAAATGGGAAAATAAAATTAAATAGTTTATATTTGTTAAAGACCCAATTTGGGTAATACAGGTGTGTGTGTGAACGTGTGTGCGTGTGTGAGTGTTTCACATTTAATATTTATTTTTCACTCCCTTGATATTCAGAATTGACAGGATTTTCCTATATTAAGAGAAATTTTTGAAGCTGGACATAAAACGCTAAAGAGTATGGATTCTTTATCGTTTTTATGCATGCGCAAAACAAATCTTATCCGGTATGGAGTCAGTAGCCAGTGTCGACTCTAGTTTCTTTTTTTTTTTTTATACCCTCCGGCATTGTTGTGTACAATATGTTTTGAAGTTTAATAATATTAATAAAAAAGTGCAAGGCGGAGACTAAACAAACTTTCGGTCCGCCACTTAATATGTTCCTGAGGGAACTCAGATTTTAACTATGTTCCGCATTTAAAATGGATTGCATTCGGTGTGTGTGTAAATATAAATATAAATATATATATATATATATATATATATATATATATATATATATATATATATATATATATATATATATATATAGAGAGAGAGAGAGAGAGAGAGAGAGAGAGAGAGAGAGAGAGAGAGAACAGTAACAGCATGTAGAGTGCAGAAATATAGACTTCCTTTTCCCTGAACTGATCTGGATTGACTGACTGTTAAAATGTATGATAATAGCCTCTCTCTTTCTTTTTTCTCTTTTGCTGTATCTGATTCACTCATCAGCATATGAGTGAATATTAATCCCTCTGTGTTTCTTTCTTTTTCTCTCTCTCTCTCTCTCTCTCTCTCTCTCTCTCTCTCTCTCTCTCTCTGTCTCTCTCTCTCTCTCTGTCTCTGCCCCTGCACTTATTCTGTGCCTCACTGTTTTGCACTTCTAGCCCTGGAGGGTAAGAACACTGAGTGAAGTCTGTCTTAGACTCTTTCTGTTTTTCCATCTCTGTATTTTTCCATCTCATGTCTCTGTCAACTTTCAGGATATAAACACGCAATCGAAAATCAATGTACAAATTCCACATTAACACAACATATTTCCACAAATTGTTATTTCCACAATAGAAGCACAATATAAGTTGACAGAATCATCATGCTATTAAAGTTTGGGCATCATGGTGAAAGCGGGTTTGGCTGGCCTGAACATTTCAGTTGCTTCTTATACCTTATTATTAATCATGGTGCAGTTTTATAGGCATCATATAATGAATCAAACACCAGCTATCTTTCCTGAACATGTTCTAAACCTGCCTGATGTGTAGCTGGTGCAAATCTCCAACTTGTTCAGGAACACACCAGAGATTTACAAGCTTGTTTGAGCAGGAGGTGAGATCTGGGCTGGTATTAATAAATCACACACACACACACACACACACACACACACACACACACACACACACACACAGTTAGTTGATGACACTTCACCAGGTGTTAGACAGGGGAGTGCTCTTTTGTGTTAATAGGGCTTATGAACAGCTTTCTTTCTTGGTTGTAAAGACTGTAACTGATTCACTTCATGTTAGAAAGGAGCTTTTACAATACCAGCTGAGATTTCATTTTCTAGCATTCAGTCCTTATAGGATTTTAGGGTTATTTTAGCCGGATTTACACTGTATGAATTAAAAAAAATTGCACATTGTAAAAGATACTTTGGACCTCAACTGAGATTTGAGGTTTTTCAAACATATACTGTGCTCACCAACAGCCGAAATGCCTTTATTATTTATTGTAATAATTATAATCTCATTTTAAATGTCTCTGTTGATGTGAACACGTTTTTCTGCACACAACAGGATTGCAATAGTTGATATAATATATATATATATAATCATGAAAGCAAGCTGGAATAGCACAGTGTAAAACCGGCTTCATAGTTACATCGCTAATTTTAATGTCATTCATAATTCAACCTCTAACTCTACTAAAGTACTGATCTGCTCAATACTGCCATCTGTCCTCAAAAACCTGCAATTGCACCGTGTTACTTGTGTTTAAACTATTTACAGATAACAGTCGAATCAAACGATTGCAAAAGGTGATAATATTATTGTGGCTTTAATTGACTGTCCTATAATAAATATCTTTTGTATTTATTTAGATTCAGCCTCAAGAGATTAGCCCTCCCCCCACAGCTAATCTGGACCGTTCAAATGATAAAGTCTACGAGAATGTGACTGCGCTGGTAAAGGCTGTGATCGAGATGTCGAGTAAAATCCAGCCTGCTCCTCCAGAGGAATATGTGCCAATGGTGAAGGTATGATGTGTGTCAAGTAATACTGCATTTTTTGTTGCATAAATCACATCTATATTTTACTGCAAGAATGCTTTAAAAATCTCTTCAGTTGTCTGATTGGAATCTGCAAAACGTTTTGTACAAAAAAATACAAATAAAAAGAGGCACTATAAATAGCTTTTTGTATATCATTGTTTTGGTCCTTTCGATCCTTTAATAAAAGCGATTGTGCTGAACTGTTTTTTCAGGAAGTAGGTTTAGCACTGAGGAATCTTCTAGCCACAGTGGATGAGACGATTCCGTTGCTGCCGGCTCACACACACCGAGAGGTACATCTCATTTCGCTTACACAATCTGGCTCTCAATCTTTTCACCCCGAAGAATGCAGTTGTGTCGATTTTTTATGATGTCACGCAGATTTTAATCTGTCATAAATAATGTGTGTAGGTCGAGATGGCTCAGAAGCTGCTGAACTCTGACCTGGCGGAGCTGATCAATAAGATGAAGCTCGCACAGCAGTACGTGATGACGAGCCTGCAGCAGGACTACAAGAAGCAGATGTTGACGGCTGCCCACGCGCTCGCCGTCGATGCCAAGAACCTGCTGGATGTGATCGATCAGGCCAGGCTGAAGATGCTGGGCCAGGCAAGGCCGCTCTAGAGACGTTTGAGCCTCACTACTCACCAGCACAGAACTACTAAACTAGCACACAGACATGATGCTCAGAACACGCTACGTTCTCACTCCAACCTGCCTGCCGGGAGCACAGCAGGGGTTTTTGAAGGAGTAAAACAAAGTGTGATCTGCATTGGGACTGCTGTATTATTACTAACATATTAGGAGAAGATCCGGATTAACGACGAGCCACTGGAACGGAAACGCTGTGTCATTGTATAGGTCTCTGGAGAAACAGAAGACGTCCTCACACTGTATTTACCAGTTCTGTGTCTCATTGGTGAGCCTCTGCTCCACAGCTACACTTAACAGAATGGAGAACCAGCTCGACGGGGCCTCTGTGAACACTCACCAGTGTTTGATAAACTGTAAAGGTCTAATCCGGCGTGTTTTGTCTGGATGTGGAGCAAAGGCCATATGTGCCTCTCCACAACACTGAAGGAGAGGGTTGTATATTTTGGCCATGTGCCATCTAGGATTAAAATAAAGCTATGTCTGAAACTAAAGTAACAATAGAATGAATGGCTCTGCTTAATCTTATGGGTATCAAATGTCTTTGCTGAAACTTTTTCCTTTTCCCCTGAAAGCTCTGCTGTCATTGAGACTGTCTCTGAGATATTACCATTCACTAATGATAAAAAAAAAGCAAAAAAACATCATCGAACAGGTATCACAAATCGCTTCCTTTTTTATTTCATCCAGGTCTCCATTTATAATTTCAATATAGAATGTTTTTTGGTATAGAATTGATATTACAAGTGAATCTCTACTTTTGCCATTCCTGTCCAAGTAATACTGACACCGCTTTTACTCACAGAGAGCCGTGTAAACCTTCTCATGAGAAAACACAGATATACAACTGAACAGCATTAATGATCAGACCTGGGGTTATTGTATGTGCTATTTTTTTTAATGAATTAGGTCATTATGTCACTTTGTAAGGACTTGAAGGCATTTAGACACATTTACAGGTGGCTAAGCAAAAGCGGAGGACGGGATTCTGTAAGACAAGCCGGTTTTCTGAAAATGTAGTGTAACATCTGGTAGAGTTATAACCTTTACTCGTTCATTCATCTTCACTAATCCTGGAGCTGGCCTCGTTGGATCTTAAGCTACCCCTAGAAAACTGCAGGGCTGGGAATACACCCATTCAAACACACACACATGAACACACACACATAAGGGAACTTTTACTGACATGTTTTGTGAAGAAACCTCTGGGAACACAGGAACACCCTGGAGCTGAGAGGCGGTAACACCAGGTTCTGTCCTTCCTGTGTCACACCGACTTAAAATAAATAGAACGAAAATCTTAATACACATTATTTCATGTTCGTGTTGCTTCTCATATTAAATCTATGAAACCTGATCTAGTTGATCTGTGGCCATAAATGACTGCTTTTTTTCTTTTAGGGGTGTGCAAGCTTTTGCATGTATAGCTGTACAAAAACAAACGACATGCTTGCTCCACTAGAGGGCGACATTTAGGGCATTTAAATAAATAAATAAAATTTTATATATATATATATATATATATATATATATATATATATATATATATATATATATATATATACACAGGTATAAAAAGTCGACACATAAAAAAAAAAAAACTTGTATACATACTTTTAATGCACTAAATGTAACCAAAGAAAAGGAGCAGTGGTTAACAAGGCAACAGGAAGATGTTTGTTGTTTACAGTTTTATAATAATAATATATATCCTATAAATATAATTTATTTAGTTTCGACAATTAACCTTTCTACGCTCGTATGGTTTTTCGGACATTATATTAAAAGATTAGAAGGCGAGCTGTGGAGCTTTGAGGAGTTTGTTGGAGGAGAGGAGGAGAGCGCGCTCGGTGGCGGTGAAGGCGCGGCAGTGAGGAGGAGGAGGACTTTTACTGTGAAGCGCTGTGGGCAGTGCGCATGGCTGGGGCTCATGGCGCCGTGCCCGCTGTTCCTCTCCAGCGCTGTGCGGAGCGGCTGCACTCAAATCAGGTCATCAGCAGCGGATCAACACGAGCCACCGGCGCGCGCGCGCACACACACACTCACACACTCACACTCGTCTATATCCGGACACGCACCGACGAGACGCGATGTGTCTCAATAGAGAGGTAAGTGAGCGACACTTCACTCTGTATGTATGTATGTATGTATGTGTGTTAATTCAGATCGCATCCGATCTGCGCTTCAGTGTCAGTAGTTCCGGAGGCGCCGCTCCGCACAGCGCGGTGTTACAGCACACTGGAAAGTTGGAGCGTCTGCGCCTCTGCGCCTCTGTCCGTAATACAGCAGTGATGTGACCGCGTTTAACCTGAGTCTATATACTGCTCTCTCTCTCTCTGTGTCTCCTTTTTTCTCTCCGTCTGTCTCTCTGTGTCTCTTTTTCTCTCTTTCTGTCTGACTCTTTCCTTCTCTCTGTCTGTCTGTCTTTCTCTCTCTCTCTCTCTCTCTCTCTCTCTCTCTCTCTCTCCATATATTTGTCTGTCTGTCTCTTTCCTTCCCCTCTCTCTCTCTCTCTCTCTCTCTCTCTCCATATATTTGTCTGTCTGTCTCTTTCCTTCCCTCACTCCCCCCTCTCTCTCTCTCTCTCTCTCTCTCCATATATTTGTCTGTCTGTCTCTTTCCTTCTCTCTCTCTCTCTCTCTCTCTCTCTCTCTCTCTCTCTCTCTCTCTGTCTCCCTTTCTCTCTATATATTTGTCTGTCTGTCTCTTTCCTTCTCTCTCTGTCTTTTACTCTGCCACCCCTTTCTTTTCTTTTCTCTTTCTCTCTGTCTCTTCCCCATCCTGTCTCTCTCTCCATCTCTCTCCGAGACACTTCCCTTCTGTCCACCGGTTTGTGAATGGGAGTTAAAGTGTGTGTGTGTGTGTGTGTGTGTGTGTGTGTGTGTGTGTGTGTGTGTGTGTGGGAGACAGAGCACTAGCCTAATGCTAAAGCAGAAAAGTTGACCCTGTCCCTGTCTGCTGCATCCCGCTCACTTTCATAACGCTTCTGTGTCCCTGTCCTGCTTCTCTCAGTCTCCCAACAGTCCCTAAATGTCCCCTATAAGATGACCAGTGTTTAATGTGGTTCATCTGCAGTGTGTGTGTGGAAGTTGTGCCTTAGCTAACTGGCTAAGCTTTTTCCCAGCCTGCTTCATGTCTCATTTTCCTGTATTATTCAGTGGCTAGAATATGAAACTTGCCAAGGAAACAGCTGTTAGTGTGGATTACTGGGTCGGTGTGCTGCTTGGGCTTGAACTTGATCTTGAACTTGAGCTTGAATAACAAAAATAAATCCAGTGAACAGTAAATGAAATGTAAGGCAGTGTTGTGAGGCTGAGCTCAGGGGACTGTTAGTTATTAGTGATTGCTGTATTACAGATGAAGGGTATTTGTAGTGTTTTTGCAGTGTTTTAGTGTTTTCACTGTTCTGCTCTAACACACTTAAACAAACTCATCAGCTAACTGAGAGTTCAAACTGAGCTTCAGCATGCAGTGCAGGAGCACCGGAGGAGCAGGAAACACTGCCCGAGGACAGAGCACTGAATGAGCGGCTCAATAAGGTGTGTTAATGCCATGAAAATGTGCAACTGCAGTGCAGTGTTTCGAACCCACACGCACACACACAATATGCAGGATGGATGCACCTTGACACACACCACACAAAGCCAGTACAAGCCCCAACCCTGGTGAACACTCCAGGTTTATTTTCATGTCTGCCACATGGATGTTTTCTGTCAATCAAACCTCGAAAAGGCCTCGAGGTGCTTTTGAAGGAGAAATGAAATCCACACATTTAGTTTTTGTCGAAATGCGGTCTAGATCCTGTCCTTTGACTGCGTGAACTGTGTTTGAGATTGGCGCTCCCTCCTAAACAGATTTGGTTGAATGTTCAATTGTAAGCTGAAAGTGTGTATGCTTTCAGAGCACACAGTCCTTCTGTCTTAGTCTTTTGGCTCACACTGCTTCATAATGTCTGAAGCCTTCAACTGTCCTCCCATTACTGCATTTAGGCGCTCTCTTTCTGACTGCACTGCATATCTCAGACTCAGTGTGAGGCATGCGTGTGTGTGTATGTGTGTGTGTGTCTGTGTCTGTGTCTGTGTGTGTGGAGTGGTGTGGACGTCTGCCAGCTCCCTCTCTGCAAACTTGGAGCGAGTGCAGTGCCTGGGGCTGTCGTGACCAGAGTTCTCCATGGCTGCAGACACACTCGCTGTGCCCTTTCCTGTGCACTGCAGGCACTGGCCTACTTGCGCCGCACAGACACGGACACGTCGGCTACTGCCAGACAGAACGGAACAGTGCTCTCCTTTTACAAGCTGCCGCTTTGGCCTGAGGTGCATGTACTACACCACCTGCTGTCTGCTCCTATCAGCTCTGAAGTTTACCTACAGTCTGAATAGTTTGAATGGTTCGGATGCTTTGTTTAATTTGCATGTCGAGACAGCTTGTCGGAGGAGTCGTTATGAAATCGACACTGAAAGGAAGCCGTCGGAGAGGATTTTGAAACACAGTTTGTTCAGTCTGCACATTGTTTTTTTTTTTTTTTTTTTTTTTTTTTTTCCGTCAGGGGAAATGAAGTCTGTGCGTTCGTTCTGTACGTCTTCCTTTTTGGCTTTGCAGTAAATTGTATTGGTGGAAACGAGAGCTTAGTGTTGCACCGGGTTGCCGCGTTTTCATTATTTGCCGTAATTTTTGGACTGCTCGTGTTTAAGGGTCTTGCTGCCCAACATTTGCTTTCAGCAGGTGGAACGGAAGTTGTGTTGTAGCCTAGTAAAAAAAAACCTAGAGGCACAACCTATGCTTATATATTACACCCTCTAATACAGAGGTCTGACCATTTATACACCACAGATCCATATATATATATTTTTTTAAATATATATATTTTAATGGAACTGCTGTTGTGTGTGTTTGAAGTGATCAGATACTGGCTTTTAAAGCACAAATGGCACAATAAGTTTTACAGTATCATATCTATAGCCATTTTCACCAGAACCTCCTTGTAACCCAATATCCCAGTACTGGTCATGACCTGATGGTTGTAAACCTCTGCGCTAGTACGTCCAGTCTTGTCTCTTAACCATCATTAACTACACAGTAACTCGGTTCAAAGTTAGGAGTAACAATAAATAAATAAATGTTGGGGTTTTTTTTGGATTATATAAATGAATGAGTATTCAAAATATTTCTTTTTATTCCTTTTAGCACTTTAACAGCAGAAGGTGTGATAACACTTTTCCCTATTCCTTGCGTCTCACCTGATACCAGCATATATTTCTGTCTTTAAAATTACTTTTTCTTTTTTTTTTAATAGTGAAAGCACTTTGCTGAAAGAGAAATGAGAAAAAAATAACACCACAAATATGACTTTATAAAAGACACCGTTTTGTCTGTAAGGTTCGCCTGGGACACAAGAACACACGGCAATGTAATAAAGCACTAAATAAATACACCAAAATCAATTCTAGTAAAAAATAAATAAATAAATAATGTCTCTGTTCAAATATTTTCAGGTCAGGTTCAATAAAAAAAATCTTTCAAATTCCAGTTTTTACAGGATTTGGTTCGGACATTTTTCTTCTCCGCTGATATCATATCCACCAGTTTTTGCTGGTATCAGCCCAATGCCGATCCTGCATATCGGATCACGTAACCTAAGTGATCGACTACAAGTAGGTTATTTTTATATCAGGCAGTGTAACCAGCGCTTACGTAATAGTGCAAACCGTCTTAGCTGAAACCCGAATCATGAGCGAGGTATTTCACGAAATATTTCAAACACAGTACGTGTAACGTTACACTTTATTCCATCATCCAGCAGATTGTAGTGCAGATGATAAGTTTTTATCTTTTTAAATCGATAATAAAGGACTGCATCACAGATTCTATGGACAAAAGTATTGGGAAATTTGACATTTTCCGCCGTGTGTGATTCTTTCCCAAACTGTTACCACAAAATTGCTGGTACACAATTGTATAGAATGTGTTTGGATGTGGAAGCATTACATTTTCCCCTCACTTGAACTAGGACACCTAAACCTTTTCCAGCATGATAATTCTACTTACTCGTGGTCTCTTTTTTTTCTTTCTTTTTTTCTTCTTTTTGTATTTATACAGTACAGACCAAATGTTTGGACACACCTTCTCATTCAAAGAGTTTTCTTTATTTTCATGACTATGAAAATTGTAGATTCACACTGAAGGCATCAAAACTATGAATTAACACGTGGAATTATATATGGAATTATATACATAACAAAAAAGTGTGAAACAACTGAAAAATATCATATTCTAGGTTCCTTCAAAGTAGCCACCTTTTGCTTTGATTACTGCTTTGCACACTGCTTTGACATTCTCTTGATGAGCTTCAAGAGGTAGTCACCTGAAATGGTCTTCCAACAGTCTTGAAGGAGTTCCCCAAAAGATGCTTGGCACTTGTTGGCCCGTTTGCCTTCACTCTGCGGTCCAGCTCACCCCTAAACCATCTCGATTGGGTTCAGGTCCGGTGACTGTGGAGGCCAGGTCATCTGGCGCAGCACCCCATCTCTCTCCTTTTTGGTCAAATAGCCCTTGATGCCTTCAGTGTGACTCTACAATTTTCATAGTCATGAAAATAAAGAAAACTCTTTGAATTAGAAGGTGTGTCCAAACTTTTGGTCTGTGCTGTACATTGTGTTGTGTGTGTGTGTGTGTATAGACTGTATACTGTATTATGTCTCTTTTGTTTTCCCACTGTGGGATGAATAAAGGTATATCTTATCTTATCTCATTCCCCTGTACACAAAGCCAGCTCCATGAACATATGGTTTATGTGGGTTGGAATGGAAGATCCTGAGTGGCCTACTATAAAGCTTTCACCTCAACCCTATTGAACACCTTTGTGATGAATTGGAATGCTGACTGCACCCCAGGCCTCCTCAATGTACACCAATACCCGACTTTACTAACACCCTTTTAGCTGAATGAGCACAAATCTCCACAAGAACACTCCAAAATCTAGTGGAACATCTTCCCAGAAGAGTGAAGGTTACTATAATAGCAAATGGGGACTAACTGTAGAATGGGATGTACAAAATGCACATACCAAACTATGGCGCATGTGTCCACAAACACGTTTGTCCATATAGGACCCTATATAAAGTCCCTTCGGCTGCTCCCATTAGGGGTTGCCACATTGGATCATCCGTCTCCATACCCCCCTGTCCTCTACATCTGCCTCTTTCAACCCAACTACCTGCATGTCTTTCCTCACCACATTCATAAACCTCCTCCTTGGCCTTCCTCTTTTTTTCCTTCCTAGTGGCTCCATACTCAGCATCCTCCTACCGATATTGCCTTCTCACTCTGTGTTAAAAGTGTAAAAGAGAAAAAGTGCACACTTTTTAGTGTGTAGTAAAAGGGACGTATAAGCCCCTTGTTGCGTAGTTGCATCTTGCAGCATGTTATCTTTGATTCATTCCTTTGCATTTTTGTTTCCATGCCTCATAAAAAACACATTATGTCACAAATTCCATCCTCTTTCACGCAAGCTGTGGACGATATTAACCGAGAGTTCACTGATTCACACTATTAAAGAATCTATTGGAAACTCGTTTCATACTATGTACTACAATTCGGGACATGCTTGTTCTAAACGCAGGTACTATTTCGGAGGCATAGAAGGCAAATTGGAATGCAGAAACAGACTTTCCTGAGGAAAGACTGTGTGTAGATTTCGTGTTAGATTGTGTCTCTGACTAGTGATGCTGTAATACACCACACTGTAAAACAATTCTTTTTTCTTTTATATGATTATGTGCTAGTTTTCAGGACGTCTTTACACCATTTTACATCGACTTGCATTGAGCTGGTGCAGCCCACATCTTGCAGTCACAGCCTGCATGCAACCTCCGCCTCTTAAATTGTTGCAGGATTTCAGGCTCATTGTCTCGAAGGCAGCTCTGTGGGGTTAAAGGTCAAGAGCAGGCCACTGGAACTTGAATGCTCATCTGTCTGCTGAAACTTTGCTGCATTCAGAACACAATGGTGTGAATGCTTAATTAGTCCAGAGTGACTGGCAACACGAGTGTCTGTCATGTCTGTCTGCACTGTGACTCTCTTCTCATGACGTTTGAGGCACTATAGAAATGCAAACGCTGAACAATTGTGTCTCTCTCCTCTTTTTTTCCTCCCTATGCACTGACCTAAGCTTGAGAATCAGGGCTTTTTAAAGGTGACCTGATTAGGTCTAGTTCCACCTGGACTTTATTAGGTAAAAGTGCACAGTGGTTTCTTGTATGACACACGACTGCTGCTTATCACATAACATACTTTACTACATAAGATATTTATTCATTCGCAGTGGAATAAAATAGATTTGGCAGCATTTTAGTCCCAATTAAGTGACCGTATTTTGAAAGCATTTTTTAAGCAGACATTCGTGACTTTCCAGCACCCAATACATCTCTCAAGCTCGCATCATATTTACATTCATGCCATTTGGCAGATGCCCTTTTCCAGAGCAGCTTACAACTGAGCCTATAAGGGTTAAAGGCCTTTCTCAAGGGCCCTGCCTTGGCAGCTTGGTGGTGCTGGGTATGAACTTGCGACCTTCTGATAAGAAGTACAATATTTTAACCACAGAGTTAACACTTTGTGTAGGGGATAATGGTGGTCAGTGGGTTTTGGTGATACTGGTGACCACTGGCTGATTGTTGGGGATAATGGGTGTTCCCAACACCCAATCACTAATCACCAGTGTTTGCCTGACCCAGTTTGTCAGGCAAAAACGTTCTTTGGTTTAAATGTTTTTTTTCTTAATTATATTTGAGTTATTCAGTATTTAAATTGTACCCACTTATTTATAAAGAATCTATAAAGGATCTTATTATTTTCCATTGAAAACAAAACTCGCACGTCTTTCAGCACGATCCTGACAGTTCACTGAATATGAATATTTTTCGAGCAGGCATTAGTTTTTTCCCCTGAACAGAGAGAACAGTGGGTTGTTGCTGTAAAGACAGAACTTCCCCAGACAGAGGAGGAGGTGTGTGTTGGCGTGAGGAGAGCATTATGTGTCGCCAGGTTAAGGTGCCTTTTTTCATGGCATTGAGCCAAGTGTAACAGTGTACTGTGATGGCACGTGGAGCGCGGTGTCAGAAATATGATCGATCTGTGTGTGAGTGTGTGTGTGTGTGTGTGTGTGTGTGTGTGTGTGTGTGTGTGTGTGTGTGTTTGGGGTTGGTGGGGGGGGTTTGCACATCGCCATCACTGTCTCCATAAAACATTCACCATAAAAGACTTTACGACTGAATGATTCACTGTCGCATGTTTGCCTTCTGATTCAGCTTCTTTTTACATGCTCATACACGCTACCTGTCTGTCCACAGCTGTTGGTTGTTTAGTCTGCGGGCGACGGATTACTGAAAAGATAAGTACGATAGGCTCAGCTGCCTTGTTAAACTTTCTAGCAATTTTACAAAAGGAAAGCTTATTGTTTTTAGGGAGAGGGGTGGGATTTGTGAGGCTGTTTGTGATTATATTGAGTCTTATGTTGACGACTTGATATTTGAGATGCGGCCCATAGTGCAGATTAGCTTCCAGTCTCTGCACTTGGCATGAGTGGGAACTCTGCTGAGATCGCTGCCCACTCCCGACCGGAACACTCGCTGCTAATAGGGAGGAGCTTCCTGTCTCGCAGAGATCCGTCTGTCCGTCTGACATCATATGCCAAGCCGCCTGTCTCGTTGTTTGGAATGTCATCACACCTTGGGTGCAGAAAATGTCAGGGGGATCCTGTGAGGGGCCTCCTGCCACAATTCGCCTTTTTATTACCAGACTTTAACTCAAACCCAGATTCTAACCTTGCTGATTTTCTGAATTCTGGTGAAAATCGGGGTAATGCCGCCTGATGCCGTTCTAAAGAGCAGCAGAGGAGAAAATGTAAATGTTCAACCCTGATATAAAGTTTGTGTCAGCACCTCTTGGAAGACTAGTGGCGAACTTCAACATGCGTGTTGGTGCTTTAACAGTTGTGTCTACGTTGGTAATTAGATCAGTAGCTGATCTACTAGTGTGAAACAGAAGCTCTGAAGCTTTTAGGCCTTCTCCTATCTACCGATTGCCATAGCGACTGAGAAAAGAGGCAGTCCATATGGCATAGTAGGGGTAAGGCCCCTATTCCTGCTCACTCATACGCTGACAGATGGAGACTCACCGGGCCCTGAACAGGGTTCTAATCCTAATCCTGGCAGTGTTGGAACCGAGACACCCTTAGACTGTACACTTGCTCCGAACTGTACAGGATTACAGCATCATATGTTCAGTTCTTAATGAACATTCTGCCCAATGTATTAGTTATGTACATGCAGATGGACCAGGGTCTACCACTGCAAATCATCAACTACTCATAGTAGTTTTTCATTTTTTTTTCCCTGAGCTAAGATCTTGTACTATTTTATCCTATAACTTTATGTTCATGAAGTCTCAAATCTGATTGGTCAGAAAATGAACTGATAGTACTGTCTGTAACTGTCAAGGAGTTTTTTTTGTCTGGGCTTGCTCATTAGGGACAAACGTACAATTATAAGAAACAAACATTATGCATTCTTTTAATTATCGGAGTAAAGCTGCTTTGAGACAATGTACATTGTTAAAAGTGCTTTACAAATACAAATTAATTAAATTGAATTGTAATTCATATCACTGGTTTATGTTCATGTGTTTGTCCTAAAGCATTATTATTTCTGTAGCATCTTACACAGGGACATGTTCAGCAGACACTCTACAATAAACGGGTTAAAAACCCTTATAATTGTCGAAATAAAAAAAGTTTAATGTGTCGGCACCTTGTAACAATCAGTGGTAACGCTTTACCTTTTCTACCATGGGTGAGTCTTAAGAACGGAGTAACAGGACAAGCTGTGTGTGTGTGTGTGTGTGTGTGTGTGTGTGTGTGTGTGTGTGTGTGTGTGTGTGTGTGTGTGTGTGTGAAAGAGGAAAAAAGAGCGTTTGGTCAGAAACTACTGTTTTCAGCTGCTACAAAAGTTATAATAGGAGCTTAATTGTGTATTGGATATCCCACACCTTATATCTAACTGTAAACGGATTCAAATGTATAACGTTCCTATCGGCAAAAAGGATGCAACCGTTTTTTTGACCGCAATGATCATTTTTGCATCAACGCAGTGCACCACGCCCTCATTCTTGTGAATTCATCATGGATTCTTTCAAACCACTACGCTACACTTTCTATATAATCCGTTTTTCCATATAATGGAAATGGTAAGATTTGATAGCAGCTGCTTTTGTGATTAGTGCTAATGACCTGCGTCTTTGGATCGTAATCCTGCTTTAATAACCCACTCTATTTATTTATTAAAGACTTTCTGTAACTGTATCGAATGTTACAAACGGGTGAGTGTATTCTAAGAGAGATATGTATAAACAAAAAAAAATCTACCAGTGTTAAATTATTAATGAAAATGATATAAGATGGAAAATTTGTTCCCTCATTTAAACACCTCTAAAATATTTCATGTGACAAAACTGTCTCTGAAAAGGTTTGGACAGACAAGTTTCCTCAAAATTGTCTAAAGATTTTGCCCGATGTCATCTTGAGATTCGTGCGTTTCCTGAGCCAAAAAGAAAGTTCTAGAAAAGTCCAGTTTGAAAACCGGCGAATTTTCTATCATCTGACTGGTGTCTTTTTGTGTGTTGTTTTTTTGTTTTGTTTTGTATTTTACGATACAAAATATTACAATACAATGTTTTAAAGAAAAGCATTTCTATCCCCCAGATACCTTAGCACAACCCAAGGATATGCGTCTGGGTTTAGCTTTTGTGAGTTTTTCTCAGGTAACACTTTTTATTTTATAGTCCAAATGTAGACTGTAAAAGCCAGATTTATTTATGAGTAGGTTAATGCCTGGTGTTTAGTGTACATGCTGTTTTTATTTTTGACAGAAGCCACTTGTCTTTATCACAAATTCTTCAAACGTTTCAGTTCACAATTAGTCTGACGTTTTATGACCTGTTGAAAGACGGGTATATCAGTTGAGCTTTGACGCTTGGAAGCAGACGGAGGCTATGTCGCTCAGACGCTCAGACCGGTTGTTTTAGTCCACACCCGAACGCGATTGCTGCGTTCCCATGAACATAAATTAAGTGCAATGGAGGGAAATCACTTCAGTGTCCCATATACACATATTAAACTGTGTTTGTAAAAGTTTCCTTTAGTTAGTGAGTCGCTCAGTCACTGTGCTTGTATACAGTAGGAAAAAAAATCAATATTTTAAGTCAATTTATGTAAATAAATAAATTAGAAATCAATCATTTGACTGAAACGTTTATAAATGACTGCTATTAGCATATGCTATATGCACAAATTTACTGAACATGGACATTTCCAGCCATATGTGCTTTTTTTTTTTTTTCTCCAAAAATAATTTCCCTGTAAATTTGAACAAGGGTTGAGTGGAAGATCTTGAGATGCTTGCTATAATGCTCTGACCTCAACCGTATTAAAAAGCTTTGGGATGAGTGGCAAGCGCTGACTGCACCCCCAATCCTCCTCACCCTACATCAGTACTGTAAATCTCCACAAGCACACTGCAAAATCTAGTGAAACATCTTCTCAGAAGAGTGGAGCTATTATAACAGCAAAATATTGAATCGGGTTTTTAAGGAGCACATATGAATCTTCTAGTCAGAGGTCTACAAACTGTCTATATAGTATATAAAAAGTTAGTGTTAGAAAGTAAAAAAATAGGTTAAACAACATATTTCATGTGTGATTTGACTTTCAATTTTAATATCTTGTTTCCTAAATTATTAAATGTGTTCTTTAAACCCTTAAATAGTTTAAATTATCAGTAAGGAGTTTGATAAGGAAATGAATTTGCTTATCTAAACAGGTCTTTCTCTCTACCTCTTTACCTAAATCACATACATGTTCATTTTCATTTAATATTAAGCCGCAACTAGGCTTAAATGAATGCCTTAATGTGCAACTTTGCTGCATATAGAGTAGTTTAGTTATAAAATAGGGAACATTTAATGCTAATAGTTTAATATTTTACTGCAGTGGCCTGTGTGGTTGGCTTTGCCTCATCGTTTTCCATCTTAAAGATTGTGCAATTTACAAAGCAGTTCTAAACAACAACGATCAGTTTCCTGCATTCAGTTGGACTGTTCCGTTTGCCTTCTTGGTATCTAAGCAGGAAATCTGTATTTTGGAAGGGAATTTCTGGTATTTTGTGTGTCTTTTGCACTAACGCTGCCCCTAGCAGCTTCATTATGGTGTTACTTTAGGAATACACTAAAATCAGCATCATCGATTATTCAGAGTAATCGTTGCAGCCTTGCTGTTTTGTACGCCTGTGTGTGTGTGTGTGTGTGTGTGTGTGTGTGTGTGTGTGTGTGTGTGTGTGTGTGTGTGTGTGTGTGTGTGGTTTAAATGTTGCCTTCATGTACCAACAGTACACCTGACCGAGCCATTTAGTTACTAAATTGCATTAACCATTATTCAGATCAATGAAATCGTCTCTGTTGTCTGTTTTTCAGCTTCAGGACGTACCTTATAGCCGACATGCTAACCAGTTTTAGTAACCAAATATATGCTGATGATACTAGCCAGTGTTTCTGTTAGAATGTAGAGTGTTTTTGTTTCTTGTTTTGGACAATTGTATTGAAACACCTGACTTTTCCAGCCATATGTGTTTTTTCATCTCTAAACGTCCCACACAATGAATGCATTAAATTTTCCCTTCACTTCAACTAGGAGACCCAAACCTGTTCCAGCATGACAATGCCCAAAGCCAGCTTTATGAAGATATTGTGAACATGGGTTGTAGTGGAAGATCTTAAGTGGCCTGCTATAGAGCTCTGACCTCAACCCTATTGAAAACCTTCACTTTACTAATAGCCTTGTGGCTTAATTAGCACAAGCTATGTAATGAAATGTAGTTAAACATCTTTTCAGAAGAGTGGAGGTTATTATATCAGCAAACAGGTAGTAAAATTGGAGCAGGATGAATCTTATAGTCAGATGTCCACAAACATTTTTGCATATTGTGTATCGACCAACTGTAACCCATTTTGGAATAGGACCAATGCTGCTGCCTTGAGTTTGCAAGTCACAGCTCTTTGATTCTATAGCGAGTCTACTACATGTTCTTACTAAACATGGTTGAGAGAGAACTGTTACAATTAATTGAGAGCAAACTGACAAACGCAGACACATCACAAGCAGCGTACATTCTCCATAGGCAAGCCAGAGATCAAATAAACCACACAGACAAAGTGGCATTAAAACATGAAAGCTTCCAGGGTTAAGGTTTTAATATTTTATGCAAAACATTCAGACGATGCTTGAAAGATAAGCTTTAGATAGTTTATATTTAAATGTATTAAATGAGAGTTTGTAGGTTGTTCGAGAGCATAAAATCTAAAGTATGGTTCAGCAAGTTCTCTTTTGCCATAGTGTATATAAAAATGCCTTCAATTTTAACCAGGCAATAAATACCTCAGTTAGTCTTTATAAATATATATATATAACAGGAGCGCAGTTATCATATTGGCTGAGTGCATGTGTGTGTGAATGGCTGAGTGCATGTGTGTGTGTGAATGGCTGAGTGCATGTGTGTGTGAATGGCTGAGTGCATGTGTGTGTGAATGGCTGAGTGCGGGCGTGTGTGAATGGCTGAGTGCGGGCATGTGTGAATGGCTGAGTGCGGGCATGTGTGAATGGCTGAGAGCATGTGTGTGTGAATGGTTGAGAGCGGGCACGTGTAAATGGCTGAGTACGGGCGCGTGTGAATGGCTGAGTGTGAATGGCTGAGTGCATGTGTGTGTGGCTGAGAGTGGGCGCGTGTGAGTGGCTGAGAGCGGGCGCGTGTGAGTGGCTGAGAGTATGTGTGTGTGAATGGTTGAGAGTGGGCATGTGTGAATGGCTGAGTGTGTGTGTGGGTGTGTAAATGGCTGAGAGCGGGCACGTGTGAATGGCTGAGTGTGAATGGCTGAGAGCGGGCACGTGTAAATGGCTGAGAGCGAATGGCTGAGAGCGGGCACGTGTAAATGGCTGAGAGCGGGCACATGTAAATGGCAGAGAGTGGGCACGGGTGAATGGCTGAGTGTGAATGGCTGAAAGCGGCTGTGTGTGAATGGCTGAAAGCGGGTGTGTGTTTGTGTGTGTGTGTGTGTGTGTGTGTGTGTGTGTGTGTGTGTGTGTGTGTGTGTGTGTGTGTGTGTTGTGAATAAAACATAAGGCTGTAATGCAGCTGTAATGAGTTGAGTGTAGTCTGGCTGATGTGAGCATGGTGATAATGCAGCACACTTGTTTGGCCAGTGTGTTTTCCGAAGGATGTCGTAAAAACGTCTGTACTTCACAGCCTTATTCTTGGCTTTAGCATCTTTTGGCTACGGTGTTCCTGAATATATCCTCCGTTTCTATGGCCATATACATCGCTTTGGCAAGCTCATTGTGTCCAGATTCTCTGTTGTTAAGTGCAAATACATTCAAGAACTTGGTGTTTGCGGTCAGAAATGGGTGATGCATTGTGGCTAAGGGACAAAGTGCCTGAGACCGAATTATAGGTGTAATTTCTAAAGTTTGCAATCGTTATGTCTTTGTGCTAGCAAAGCAAAGATTCAAACGCATTGTCCTCATAGCATTTGTTTAACCAATGTGTCTGTCCTTTGTGATGATGTGCTGATTCTCATGTCCTAAGTCCCAGTCTTGGTCCGAATTGTAGCCACTGCAGCACTCTGCCTCCTCCTGTCTCTGTCGCAGTGTGCAATGCAGCCTGCTTTTGACAGCAGCTCGGCACGAGGACACGGTAAACACCTCAACTTTTGTGAGGCTCAGCACAAATCCAGACTAGTTCTCACTTCAGTCACAGATCACAGGAAGGAGAGTTAATATGCTAGGGTACAGAAATATTACCTTATACAGGATAGATAATTGCCATGTGGCATCCGGAGTGCTGCAATGCAGCAGCGTTCTCACCCTGTAGTGCATGAGATCAGGCAGGATTAAACTGGGTCTGGGTGAATGAGGAATCACCTGTAGTCTCAGAAGCATCTGCTGGGCCAAGCATTTCTGGGTGAATGTGAGCAGAATTCTGCGAAAGGCTATGAAGTCGGAGAATTGGTTTTAACGTTGACATTTCAGAGTCTTTAGTGAGCGGCACTCTGTATCTTGGTGAACTCGGTGCTGCCGGTGACTTGCTCTGCCTGGGTGAGGTCATGCGTGTTGGCGTTCACCTCAGTGACCTCGTCTATACTGACTGCCGAGCAGCAAAGGTCTGGCCGTCTAGACGCTGTGGAAAAACATCCTGATGAGCTTCGTATTGATTTGTCTGGAGCTTTAGCAGCTGATTTGAGACGATAGGAAAAAAAAGCAGTGTGTGTGTGAGAGAGAGAGAGAGAGAGAAGGTGAAAATGGGTTGATTTCAGAAGGACTGCGATCCTCCCTGAGACAAAACACAATTTTTTTTGGGGGGGTGGGGGGATTATGAATCTAATAGTAATTGATTCTGTGCCACATAATCTTGAAGTCATCAAATGCACCCCCTTATTCAAATATCGAACACAGAAAACAAAGCTTGGAGACAAGGGGTGGAGTGTGGGCTGCAAGGAGAAGCTGTAGTGTAGAAGCTGATGTGTGTAAAGTTGTAGAGGAAGTCTGACCGGAACTGAACCCATGGTATTGGACAGAATGTGTAAATGCAGAGCGCTGAGGTACGATGTCGAGACACAGAGATTTCTGTTTGAGTAGTGGTTGTAATATAACCCAGCCAGAGGTATAATTTCTAGAAGGTCCTCCGAACGCTAGTTTGAATAACCGTTTCAGCAAATTCTTTTTTTTTTTTTTTCCTCTTGGAACTCAGAGCCGTGCTTTATGGCGCTTGACTGAAGGGTCAGCAAGAGTGTGAGCAGTGTGAACCTTGCCCATACGCCGCACGACAAACTATTGATGGATCGGTTTGAAACAGGGAGCCGAACTGAAGGCAGAAAAGAGCAGAGTAATCAGGGCGCAGACTGTGAAGCAGCAGACTGGAACGGTGTTTCCGATGTCATCACGAGGCAGAAACACTGCTCAGGCCATTTACTATACAGCATACGAGCATGTCTGTGCCTCTCCGTCTTACCCAGAAAACCAATGTCTGTTAAAAGGAACACGTACACGCAGATTTTATATTTCTGTCTTATAATATTATTCGTCAGTATAATATTGCAAGCTCGAGGTTGGGAAATGATTCTCATCATGTCGCCTGGCAGAAAACAAAATTAGCCTTCTGTTTTTTTTGGATTTTTGGTTCTTTTTTTTTTTGTTGCTTTTTTGGATTTGGGTTGGGTGAAAGTGGCTTGTCGTTGGCACCGTACCCAAAGAATCTGAGTTGTGCATGTCTCCTAGCAAGTGAAGGATATGAAGTGTGTGCAAAAAAATTTTTTTCTTTCCTGCGAGTAGGGGATTGTGCTCGGCAGGGTGCCTTCTTCACATTCTCTCGCTCTCCCTATTTTCCTGCTGGTGTTCTTTGTTCTCTCTCCAGTCTGACAGTCAGTCACGCCTCACCAAATCACCAGGACTCTCGGGCTTTCTCCGCTCTCTGCTGCTGACCCACCTGTTCCTCACCACACAACCACAGTGGCCTCAAATACCACATAGCACGACAGCCTAGCAATCTAACCAGAACCGCCCAGTATGCTGTTGTAAAGCCTCACGTGTGACTTTTGTGCTGAATGTCTTTCTTGTGCAAATCACTTACCTACTTTTAACGTGTGTGTGTGTGTGTGTGTGTGTGTGTGTGTGTGTGTGTGTGTGTGTGTGTGTGTGTGTGTGTGTGTTCCTTCAGTGACTGTCTGGCCTATTTCTCCCATGGTGCCAGGTAAAACATACAAACCTGCACTGCTTTTTTCCCCCACCATTCCAGCAATTGTGTAACTATTGTGTGACTTATGTATTGGATGAAGTAAGAATTTATTTGTAACAAAATTTTAACTGCCTAATCAACAACCATCATCAACCCCACCGAATCGTCCTCGACGCGTTTGTATCGCGTTACGATTAGGTACCTTGTAACCAAGGCATGTCTCTAAAGGATCTGATGAAAGCCTGCTTTTAATTTTTTTTCCTCACCGATTTTCATTTACACTTTTCTCTCGTGCTGGAAAAAACGACGTTAAGCGGTCTTAAATCTCACAGACACGACTGAGTTATAATAAATAAATTAAAAAAAGCAAAAGTAAGAAGCGTTTCTTGAGCATTTCTGTCTGCTGCCAAGCAACTGGCTCAGAGCATTCAAACGCAGTCCGAATTGGGAAAAAAACACTGAAACAGTTTACCAGATTTTTTATTTTTATTTTTTAACAAGTCTGGTTTGAAATGCACAGCCATGAGTGGTTATTTTATCCTTTTTAGCTGCATGTGAGGCTTTTAACAAAATTCCTCAATACTACATGGCAGTAAAACTAAACATTTCCTCAACTGTTTAAACTCAGTACAGGCTGAACTCTGAGACCACACAGCATTACTGTTGTAACTCACCCCTGCACCTTACTCGTGTTAATGTGGACAATTATTAATCATTAATCATTCATTATTCCATTTAAAGCGCAAAAAAACAATCTCCGAAATCTCCTGGAATTATGGAATTGACGGCAGAAGAAAAGCGACTTATACGATGCATCCTTGATTAAAGAACCAAAGAATGCTCAAGCGTCAGCTACAACTCCTGAATGAAGGGCGCGTCCGCACGGCCATTATAATAATGACATTCCACATTCTCTTGCATAATGATACGTCACCGATACTTGGCGATGGGAATCAGTTCATTTATGAGAATGTGGTGTTTTTCTATTCAAGGGAAATGATCTAAATGTCGAAAGGTTTCGTTTCTTTATCGGAGTAACAAGTGGGAAAATTTCAATATACTTAAACATTGAAAAGTAAATTACATTTTAAAAAACCCCACAAATTTATAATTTATTTATAGATTCGTTTATCTATCCATCTATGTACACTATATCTGTATTTGAACACTATATCTATCTTGATTTTTGACCTTATTTCTACCCAGATTTTCCCATCATATGATGGCTATTAACTGAGTAGGATCACATGCTTTATCTGAGGCATCCAACTTCTTCCTTACAAACTGTTGGCCTCGTCTGTATGCACTTACAGGGGAAAGCGTGGTCTGCCCTCTTCCCCATGCATTAGCTTATAAATGTGAATGACCAGAGAGAAAGCATGTTATCCCTTTACAGCTGATTTATTTTATTTTATTTATTTTTTTGAACTTCTAGTAAACTCTATTTGGGGTTGCTTTAGAAATGGTTTTCAAATAGCTCAAAAAGCTCAAAGCTCAATAGCTTAAAAATGCTGAAACTCTAATAAATATGCATAATTTAATTTAAAGTTTAGTCATGAAATTGGTACTGATTTGGTCCTGGGAATTTGACAAAGTGGTCCCTGACTATAAAACATTGGAGAAGTCTTGTGTAGAACATGGTTAGTGCTTTCTTTAGGTGTACAGTAACTGATGTCTGATGGCAGAAATTGTGTACAGTATAAATAATGTGGAGTAACTAATTTCTCTTTTGGACTGAAGTAAAAAAAAAAAAGGGGGGGGGGGGGGTGGAACAACAATAACTTGGGGAATTTTAAATTCAAATTTTTTTTTAAGAACCAGCCTACTGTGTTATTGTCCATTTCTGGTGAGTTTATACCTGGCTGTATATTATTATTATTATTATTAGGATTATTATTATTATATTATTAGTATTATGATTATTACTAGTATTATAGTGAGGTACTGTTAGAAACCTATAGCAGGCCTCTGTAGTTGAGAGGCAGCTTTGTGGCTGTTATGCTCTGGCATTGATTAATGAGCGACCTGCATCTAGCTTTCAATGCAAAACAAAGATTACCCTTTCTCCTGCCATCTCCCACGTCCCTCACTCCCTTCCTCCTCCTCCCGTCTCTGTCTCGCTTTTTGTTTTTTCCCTCTATCTCTCACCACCCTTCTGTCTTTCTCCCCTGACGGGCGAGTCGTCGTCTCACCTTGGCTGGCAGGCTGGCTGGTGCGATTGATTTGGAGTGTGTCTCGGTAAGGCAGCTCGGTGCAGCAGTGGCCGCATTAGCTTCAGCACGAGGAGACAGACAGACCCCCTGCTGAGATCACATTTCACATCCAGCATGACAGCGTGCCTACACACACACACACACACACACACACACACACACACACTCTCGAACACATACACGCACACTTGGAGAGAATAGTGTAATCATCTTACTCAGTACACTTGCTTAGGCATGGGGGCCGATGTGCTTTCTCTGTGCTTAGCATTTTTAAAGAAGCAGAAGAAGAATTTGAGGGGGAATTTTAGAGAGAGAGATTTTCGTTTGATCTACTGCACGTCTGTCTACGTCTCAGAAGGATCTCTTTAACCGATTCGCAATTTTAACTGCAGTCTATTACCTATTATCAGAATGCGACATCAACAATTTTTTTGGTAGAGATGCAAGAAGACATGGTGTGCCTGTTGACAACTTTGCTAAACACAGCAAAGCAGATTCGATTTAAGAGTGTCTGCAGGTATTAGAGCCCTGAAATCACACTTAAGCTACTCATGTTGTACAATAGATAAAGGGAAAAAAGCACATTTGGCACAGGACTATGATGGTGTACCAGCTAGAGGTGAGCATCAGGATGGAAACCAATCTTGTGGTGCATGGATTATGTGAATTGCACCGGAAACAGAGGTTGTGGAACATCTCAACCGCTCCACAACACTTTTTTTTTTGACAGGGCACTGCTCAGTTGTGCTTTATGTTCATGTATACATTATTATAACTATTGTTCTGTTATATGGTTTCTAAACTCTGTAGTTGTTTAATTGTACAGTTTAATCACTGTTCTAAATGAATGTGCTGCCTTATAAACAGTTGTAACCATAGTTACATGTTTATTGTTGCATATAGAGTGAGACGGCTACTGTAATCTTTTAATTAGTCAACTTACTGGACAGTTTTTGCATGTCATGTTGAATGTGGCAATTTTGATCTATGGGACCAGGCACAAAATGAATTTGGGTAACTAGAAAAATGGCACAACAAGGTAACAGAGCTTCATTATTATGAAACATTTTTCTCTCTCGCACTCTCTTGATCTTATTGAATAATAAAATTCATACAAATGAATTTTATCACACCACTTTATCTCTGTGTATGATTCTGAGCAGGAGAATTGACCCATATTTATATCCGTTCAGTCAATTTTGCACTGCAAACTTCAACAACAGCTTTAATTCGTGTGGTTATTCACCTTCACATCATGCTTTGAGACCGTGTAATTGGACACCTAGCCATGGATTATCCCTTACTTAAAGAAAAATCCACTTTGTATAACTCCTATAATTAATTTTTGTAAAGAAATCTGGACTTTTTTTTTTATTTGACTACCTGCTAATAGAAGTGTAAAGATGTAGCCTTTTCTTCATTTCCACCCGTTTCAACATGTCTGTGCTTCAGTCTGTCCCGCTGTCTTCCCTGATCATCAGGTTAAAAAGTGTTAACAATTGTGCCGCGGCCTTGTCGATATCTTTGTGGTTTCCCTCTCTACAACACAAACCAAGCAAAGTCTCTCTTCCTGCAAAGATTTCTGGAGCTTGGTGACCAATGTTCATGTATCTGCAGGTCTTTGTCCTGGTCTATTCAGCATGTAGTTGTATTGTTGTTAAATGACCTCGGTGAGTGTGACTTGTGTTTGACTTGGACGGCGTTGCGTTGTTCTGCAGCGCGAGACTCGGCTGGGTCGTTTGAGGTTGCTCCTGCGCACTGACGGCGTGTGTTTTTACTACAACGCTGGTTACTGCGGTTCATCCGAGGTGAGGGAACAGCAGGCCTGGACTTTTAGAGCGTCGTCAACTTGCTCAGAGTGTAGAGCTCATCTCACACACACACACACACACACACACACACACACACACACACACACACACACACACACACACAGACCTCGTGATCACTTGTTTGGGTCGTCTGAGGCCAGGCAGCATGCTCACCTAACCTTAAATAGCAGGTTGCTGGCGCACTTTTGTAAGTGACAGCAGTAAGTTCAGGCGACTTCTTTTAAAGGACAGTTCAGACTTCATAGTATTGCTGAAAAGCAGCGATGTCTGCTGCAGCGAGGTGGATACTGCAGTGTGCGTCATTCACTTTCATAAAAATAACTCTCGGTTTTACAAAGACCCTTTAGAAAGTTCCAGATAGTTCTGACTTCCATATGCTACTTTGTGTTCAGAAGCACTGTCTCACGTCTCACTTTGCCTCTGTTATTTGGGATCATGTGATGCAGGTAATGATATAAAAATATATATATATTGCTCTGATCAATATCCAGTAGCATGTGTCT